>NC_063443.1:13823928-14198928 GCF_020379485.1 Brassica napus | reverse complement strand
TATGGAAAGGCTATGAGTGATGTGAGAGTTGTTTCCGTCGCTAAGGTTTGTGTAGTAGAGGCTTGTGCCTTTGTCTTTGATCAACGTAAGTGGATCTTTGGTTTTCAGACGCTGGCGTCGAGGGAAGTTTGTAAAGCTTGTGTAGTAGGGGCTTGTGCCTTTGTCTTTGATCAACGTAAGTGGGTTTTTGGTATCTAATAAAAAATGGGAACAAGTCGATCAAAGAAGGGATTGTTGTATGGTAACTACAATGGAAGTGATATTTGTATCATATAATAATCACAAACTTTACCGTTCACGTGAAGAGTCCTTGGTATCTTTCTAGCAAAGATTGGGACCTTGGGTAGGTTTATTTACAAGCATTCTATTTTTGTTATTACCAATGGAAGAAATAACTATTATTATGGAAACTTTTAGTATTCGCTTTTAGATTATTAATTTAGTTAAAAATGAGATCAGATAGATGATGGAGTATGACTGATGTTTAAATAGAGTAGGAAGTAGATAATGAAAAAGAAGATAAAATAAATTACTTGCAATTTTTAAAATTTGCATGACTTGATTTGTATAAGAACTGATGATAAATTTTATTCAAATTTTTTATTGGAACACAAGTAAAAGCTGAAATAGTCAAAGACGATATCTTTATAACATCATGTGTGAATGATCCTGTCTCCGGGAAGGCCACGCGGAACAGCTAGTCTTATGGCTCAAGAGTGAGTCACTAAAAGCCATACGCGTGGTGCTCAAATCAAATTCGATCATATAGTCTTGAAGCTGATGTGTCCCAATGACCATCGGCTCAGTAGGTTTCTTTCCTCCGTCAGCGAATGCCAAACAAATCACCGTCTCCAACACTCTCACCACCGTGTTCGCACCGTGAAACCTCCACTTCACCTCCCTTCCATTCCCTGGCATCCCAATCTCTATCACCGGCACGTTCATGAACTCCTCTACGTTCCTTCTGGAACCGCCTTCATCGAAGCATGTTTTAAATGGTGTAAAACCTGGGAACTCAGGCATTCCTGGGACCTCAGACATTCCTATTTTCTGTAAAAGCATAGTTAAATCCAAACAAGTATGATCAGCAAATCTATTACACACAAATATTTCAAATCGAATATCAAAAATCAAATTTATTAGTTCATTAATTAAAATAGTCATGTTATTTGTCATTTGTGTGTAATATATATATTTAACTATTTTCACAGATAACAAAACTAAAATAGTTTTTTTTGGTGTTTAAATATTTAAACTATTTAAAATAAAATGGTTTTGTTATTTGTATATTTATATATATGTAGATATTATTAAAATAAAAAGAGCTTGTTATGTAATATACCTTTGCTTGAAGCGTAAATGCACTAGCAAGAGCATTGTAGATATCGGTTTGTAGTACGGTGTATGGAACCACCGTGCTGATCTTTGCTCCGCCTTCAAGCAAACTTGGGTTCAACGATAAAGGTACTCCGTCGACGTAGATTGACGTGGGGGAGATAATATATTTTCCCGAGTCAATGTTTTTCAACGGCGTCAGAGTCATCGGGATGGGATTATTGCTACCAGTGAACGGCGGGATAATATAGCCGTTAACGCCACCGACATAGAAGTGACCTACGCCGAAAACAGAAGAAGGCAAGCAGAGAGCGAACTTCGGGATGACGTTAAACGCTCTCGTCACCTGTCTCCAGAACGGGAGTTCTCCAGCCGGAGAAAGACCAAGAACTCCGGCGAACGGAAGGGAAAGGCCTTGGGTGGCGCAGGAAAATGTGAAGCGGGGTAGAGAGACTTCGGAGAGCTGTCTCCCGCCGTCTGTAGTGGAGAAGGTGGCTTTGTCTTGAACGACACGGCCGGTGACGGGTTTGCCGAGAGGGTTTGGTTGACGGAAAAGACAATATTTTCCGTCGCAGCCGTTGCCGGGGATGGACTTGCAGGTGGAGCTCTTGCAAGTGATGAGGCGGAGTGATGATAAAGATTTGAGTTCGCGGCAGTTGAGCCACGTTAGGTTGGTTTCGAGATCGAGGACGAGGGTAGCGTAAGACTTCTCGGCGGATCCGATGTCGAAGGCGGTGTAGTATTGTTTGGAGGGTTCGTGTTTCATGATCGGAAGAAGGTATTGGGCTTCTGACATCAGAGTAATGGAGGCAAACATGGAGATAAAAACGATGAGCCGCGCAAGGCCACCCATCTTTGTTTTCTAGGTTTTTTTTTGTTGGTTTACTTGTTGTAAACGTTATGAATGTGATTGGCTGATTGTTTGTTTGTGGATGGAGATGGAGTACTATAGATGCATGGTATTTAAACGTAAAATAAACTTTGTATCTAAGAAAATGTAATTATTTTTATTTTATAATAGTATTGTTTAATGTTTTGAGCACGTTGAATATGTTTTCCAGTGTTTAAATTACGGGCACTTCCGCGTAACGAGACTATTTATATTTTTGTTTTTTGGTAAAAACGAGACTATTATATGCGTGTAATATATATGATTCACATGACAACAGCTAGATTATATTTGAAAAGTTGTAGAAATGTCTTTTTTTTTTTTCACTGAATTTTATTTAATGGGACAAAGCCCAACATAGACCAAGCCCAAATTTACACAAGAGACCAACAAAAGCCCAACAAACGGATCCAGATTACATTACGATTGAGGCCCAAGCCCACAAGCAGAAACCGTCAAGAAGGAAAGGACATATCACCGTCCACGTGTAAAGCCACCGAGCGACCATGCCCACGCGTCAGAATGAAGGTCAACTTTTCACCACCGGAAATCCTGAGGCGGAGCGCCGGAATCTCGCCGTCAGCAAAGAAAAACCGACGAAGAAAAGGCTCAAACCGAGCGATCTACGTTGAAACCCAAAAACGTCCACCAGATCTACGCTTCATCAAGAGAATACAATCATCTTCAATCGATCTAAAACCTTTCGACTTTCCTTAAATAAAGCCCATCATCTTTAATGATACAAATAAGCCTGAAGATGAATCAACCCAACACGGGGAAGGAAAGAGCAGTCGAAAAGTGAAGAAAAAGAGTTGATTGAGACAGGGGATTACAAAAGCGGAGATACATCAAACCGGGAAAAGACCCGGAGGAGAGCCGCCGACAACACCAGACGGAGGTGTGACGCGGAGTCAAAAGCCAGCCGCCATCGCCAGAGAAGAAGGCAAAGACGCCGGAGCCAAAAGCCGGACGACCATCGAGAGTTACGATGTGACGTCGGAGACAGAGCCGGCCGACCACCGAAGGAAAAGGTGCGTCGCCGGAGACAAAAACCGATCAGATAAACTCTCTTGACTCTACTCCTTGTGAAAGATAAAGTTTAGGAACAAGGAAAAAAGAGAGGAAATCCTTTCTCTAAAAGAGAGGAGAGAGAGTCTCAGTTGTAGAAATGTCTGTAGAGCCGCTCAAGCATCAATATAATTCACGTGGTGGCTACTTATTATTTTCTTATATTTTTTCGAAGAAGTTAGCTGACTTCTTATGCTAGATCCTAATATATGATAAATTCTTGCTGGATCCTGAAGTACTGAAGTTGATATAAACAAATACATACAACTCGAGTAAATAATAACCATCACATATTCACACGTTATGTCTAAACTTCATTGGTTCATGGCAATGCCTGCAACATTAATTAACTCATTGCTCATTGATGCACTAAAACTGAACCTTTTTAACCGTCAAGTTAAGAATGGTAGTTGTATTTAAGATTCAATCTAGAGGACTAATCTACACTTTATTTTTATAGGTTTTCAATTTAGCTAAAACTAAAAGTAGAGTTTGATTTAGGTGGTACGTGCAAGCAAGTAAACAGTTGCAAAGAATAAATTCGATATTAAAGAGAAGTCAATCTAGGGTTTTTCATCGGGTGTCAATGCTTAGCCAAACATTTATTCAAGCGCTTTGAAGTATAATCTAGAACACGGATCACTCAATTAGAACAGCCCATTGTCGTGGTGTTGTTCCATTTGCGATTCGACTTTGACACCTAAACTTTCGTTTAGATCAAGGGTCGACTGCAAGCAATAGAGATCAAGTCCGATAGGCTCACCGAGCACTCTAGTATCTACTTTCGCTGACTAGAGATGCGCGGCTCATTCATTCAATATCAAGTGATCTCCTACACGGTTAATGAATAGATAAAATCTAGCAACAAGTGATCAGATTATAGCTAGCATTAAGAACAAAGATGAACAAAGACACAATATAATAGCTTATTTATGTTTAGCTTAGCGATCAACACCTTAGAACCCTAGACAAGCTAGCCGACTACTCAGTCATAACGCAAGATGAACAAGACATGATAACTGAATAATACTGCATATAAATCCAAGATAAATCAATAGGGTTCAGGATGAACTTCTCTTTCAAGAAGAGGAGACGTCTCCCTTAAAATATCAATTATCCAAGAATAAGTCTAGGTATCTTGCAAAAACTAGCGTAAAAAGAAAATAAAGATAGAGACGGCTTTTATATGGAGGCGCCTTAGACTTCAGAGTAGGTAATCAGTGATTAGGGAAGAGCTTTGAAGGATATGGAAACTTCCATAAATGTCGGGAACAATCGTCTGGCTGCTCCTTGTGGGATCAACCGTTAGACTGCTCCGCTTGATTGTTCTTCGGAGAAAGTCTCCAATTCTTGTTCCTTTCTTCACGATTCTTCCTTTAGTTCTTTAGTCCACTCCAGACCTGAAATGACTCTAAAAATACTGGACTAACTCGATAAAACATTGAAAACCAATTAAAAAGCATATAAACAATGGTGCCAAAAACACCATATATCACTCATCTAGATAACTCTTGACACCTAAGTCATTATAGAGTATTAAGCTATATCTATCTATACCTCTTGTTAAGCTCCAAATCCTACAACATGCTTTTACAAGAAAATAAACAGGACTGACCGTTTCTAAATGAGTTTATAAGAAATGAAATAAATAAAAAGTATGTAAAAAAAGGAGGAGAAAAAAGTCATTCTAACTTTTTTTTTTCTTATTACAAAAAAAGTGTCACTTTAGAATTATAATGTAAATTTTATTTACTTTCAGCTTAAATTAATTGTAAGGTGCATTGATCTTATAAATTATTTTATTTATCTCAAATTTTATTGATCAAACATGTATAATTAATAGAAACCTGATTACATTTCTTTCACTTTTTTAATCTTTGTGAAAAAGTCAAAGTGACACTTATTTAGAAACAAAAAATATATATTTGAGTTATATTAGTTAGTTCCGTAATTTTTATTTAAAAAAATAATAGAAAACCATGGGCGAATGCACGTGTTGAACAGAGAGAGAGGGCAGTTGCCCCCACTAAATTATAATAAATAGATCTTAGCGTGACCAAATTTCAGAGTGAACGTTTGTCTCATCTGTTTTTGCCCCCACTCCATCTAAGCATATGCCCCTCTTGTATCCGGTTCGAAGCCTTTTTTTAATGCATATTTGTTTTTGTTTTTACTCTATTAAATATTTTTCAGCATGGAATCACATCTTTTATTTCCGTATATTCATAAGCCGCGCGATTTAATTCCCAACAGACAAATCATTGTCATTTATTCAAAGGGTTTTGGGTAAATTGCTAAAAGAGAACAAAAAAATAAGGTTGTTGTCCTTTTGGTATAAAACCAACATAAAGTTGTCTCAATAGTATAATTTTTCTCATAATCCCAAAACTAACCTTATATTTAATCTAATTAAACATAATTTAAAAGTTAATTTGAATTTAAAAAAAAAAGTTAATAGAGAAAAGGAAAAAAAAAACAGTTGAAAGGCAATCGAAAAGAAAAGAGATATAGATATGCATCTTAGAGAACAAGAGTTTGTGAGAAGAATCAAAAGAAAAACTATGAAAAAATCATAGATTGATGAAGAAGAGAAGGGATAATCGTTTTTTTATTTAATTTTTTCAAGTAAAATCGACCATAACACGTTTTAGGAAGTTAGAATATTTCTAGGAGATTTTTAGAATATTTCCTTAACTGAAATTTCATTAATTTTCGCAAAAAATCAGGTATTCTTATCCGTAGAAGGTGACTTCTAAAAGTTTAGAAGAATGATAAAAATTGTGAATACACTTTCTATTTTGAGTAGACATAAGAGTACATTGTAGAAAATACATTCCTCAAAATTTAGAATACTTTATAAAAGTAGAAGATGCATTCGGAAGGAAAGTGGATACATTTTAGTAGAATGTGCATTCCTCTTTTTTAGAAATTTAGTAAATAGTAAAATGAGCGTTCTAAAAGAAGTAGATGAACGTGTTTATTTTAGAAATCGTTTTCTACTATACCATTTTTCATAGAAGACGCATTCTACTTTTAATAGAACGTATTTTAAAAATCTTATTTACCAAGTTTTTGAACAAAAAAAATTACCAACTTGTGTAAATGGATGTTTATTAATTGTTTATATTTTTAATAATTTTTTTCATTCACAAAATTATTTATTTCATTAGTTTTCAGAAATACAAAGGGTAAAAAGGAGAAAAAATGGACAAAATTAGTTTTATACCAAAAGGACAACAACCTGATTTTTTTGTTCTCTTTTGGCAATTTTTCCAAGGTTTTTTCTGTTTCTTTGTTTTGCATAATTTTGTTTTACAGTATGGAAACACACCAATTTCCGTTCTCTTCTCTAAAATAATTACATGATCTACTTGCCATTTATTAATTGTTTTAGCTTTATACTCCCTCAGTTTCTTAAAGATATATATTTTGGTGTTTTTAGACATATTAAGAAAACACATTAATCATGCATTGTTTTTAAAAATTATCAAATTCCAATACTTTTTAACCAATAATTTTCAATTAATTTTCAATTAATTTTATTAAAATTTGTAATTTTTGAATAAAAAATATAAAAAATCTATCTTTGTGAAATAATTTTTTTTTTCTAAAACTTCTATCTTAACGAAACAGAGGGAGTATTGAGTTACTGTTATTTAAAATACAAAATATTGCTCAATTAACTTTCATTATAATTATTATGGTCTTATATATCTTTTTGTAAATCATATATTGATATTAAATTAATTAAAAATTAATATATAAAAAGCAGTATTTGCCCCCACTCAAAAATATTTCTAGATCCGCCACTGTAGAGAACATTGATAATTAATTTATGATTAATTTAATAACAAACTTATTATATATTTAGATGAACTAACCTATTTAACTAAAATTTTAAGAATCATTGCGGTGATGACATGTGGATATTTCAAATATTGTAATATTTTTTTTAATATAGAGGGGTTTCTCTGTCAAGATAGTAGAAAATATTAGATTATTGTCAACATACATAGAAATGCCAAAAAACATTTGAAGGCATCCATATGAGATTCCCTGTCGAGATAGTAGTGATTAAAATACATAATGCATCTATATACGCGATGAATTATACGTAGACCACATGGTTCACAATTGCACATAATGTAATCTTTTTCTAGATCTCGTGGAAGCCCTAGAAATTATATGTTTTTCAAATCTATATATCTCGTGTAAGTTGTGTAATAGTTAAACACTTTCTTACGCATGCTTGATTTTAATTAATGATTCACTCGCTGATTTAGAACATTTCTGTTGGAAATTTTCAATGATTAATCTGAAAAAAAAAATGAAGAGAAATGAGAAGAGATTTTTCAAACGAGAATGGCTGATCCGCCACGGAGATCTAAGACAAGGCTATGAAATGAGTGAGAGGAGAGTGTCTGTTGTTTACGAGGTCAAAGGATTGTGTAGTAGAGACTGGTGGCTTTGTCTTTGATTAACGGAAGCAAAAACGGTGGGATTTTTTTTTTCACCCCGGTCACTAGGGAAGTCTGTAGGGTTAAGATGATAAAGAGTGGAACAAGTTTGATCAAAGAAGCCAGTGTTGTATAAATTTACTTTCCTGATAATGTATTTTATAGCAATGAAGTGCTCTACCATTCACGTGATGGAGTGATCCTTGGTATCTTAGCAAAGTTAGGACCTTGCGTATATTTCTTTAGAAGTTTTCTACTTTTGTTATTTCCCATGAAAACTATTATAGAAACTTTTACTATCCAGTTTTAGATTATTTAGTTTAAATAAGATCAGATAGATAATTACGAAGTGGTAGACGAACTTTTGGGAGTTCAGCAATTTGAGTTCGAAAATATCTCGTCACATATTATTTTGTGGCCATATAGATATGAAATCATGTTTTAGGCTTCATTTGAATGTTTTTTTTTTTGACATCAAACATCTACAGGTTTCATTTGAATGTTTAAAGCGAGAGTTTATCTATGAATTATACTTCGATTTAGATATTAGTCTGATATTTTTTCCGTACACTTGAGATAAACAATAAAATCAGATAGATGGTGTATATATATGACTGAGGTTTAAATAGAGTAGTAAGTAGATAATAAAAAAGATGGAAAATAATAAAATAAAATTATTAATATATCTAAATTTTGTAAAAACAACAATTTTTTTTTTTGCAAGTTTCACAATTATTAATAAATGTACGAAATTCTTAAACATTGGGCGAATATTAACTTATAACAAACGATACATTTAAAAGAAAATGTGGATAGTTTTATTCAAATTTTTGATTGGAACACAAGTAAAAGCTGAAATGGCAAAGATGATTTCTTGGTGTCATGTGTGATTGCTTTTATTTCTTGTAAGGCTACGTGGAACAGTTAGTGTTATGGAATATGAGTGGGTCACTAAAAGCCATTTGTGTGGTGCTTAAATCGAATTCGATCAAATAGTCTTGAAGCTGATGTGTCCCAATGACCATGGACTCATTAGGTTTCTTTCCTCCGTCGACAAACGCCAAACAAATCACCGTCTCTGACACTCTTTCCACCATATTCGCACCTTGAAACCTCCACTTCACCTCCTTTCCATTCCCTGGCAGCCCAATCTCCATCACAGACACATCTATGTTCTTTCCTGAAGCGCCTTCTTCAAAACAGTATTTAAATGGCGCATGTTCTGGGGTCTCAGTCATTCCTATATTCTGTGAAAACAAAGTTAAAACCCAAACAAAGATGAGATTAGTAGACTTAATATACATAAATCTTACACGAAGATTTAAGATTGGGTATATAGATTAAGAAAACTTTTAGTTTCATATATTTTATAAACAAAAGCATATCATTAACAATTCACCTAACTCTAACCTCCCAAATAACAAAATAAAAAGCAAAAATACTAACGATGAAATTTAATGGGCGAATTACCGAAAGATCCAAAAATGTTTTTTGATCATTATATCACACAAGTAAGAAAATGACCAAATTTTTTTTTATTAAATAGGGTAAATGACAGTAGATATAAAAATATAAACAAATATTATATAAAAAATAAACATTAAAAATATAATTTGTTGTTTTCCAAAAAATATTTTTGATTTTTTTTTTTTTTTTTGAAATTTAAAATTCGTTTTTGAAAACATTTTTAGAATTATTATTTAAAATTTTTAAATCTTAACTATTTATGATAAAAACGTTTTAGTGATATCCAATGGTATTTATCAAAGTTTAATAAATTTTACACTGAATTTTTTTTGAGTTTTTTTTTGAGAAATAAAATTGAAAATATTTGAACAAAAATTAACTCTAACGTTAAGTATTAGCTGACAAAAAAAAACCTCAAGTATTAAAAACCGGAAGGAAGGAGTATTTGAAATCGAATATCAAAAATCAAATTTATCAGTTCATTAGATAAAAAAATAGTTGTCATATAATACCGTTGCTTTAAGCGTAAAAGCTTGAGCAAGAGCATTGTAGATATCGGTTTGAAGTACGGTGTATGGAACCACTGTACTGAGCTGGGCTCCGCCCTCGAGCAAACTTGGGTCCAACGTTAAAGGAGCTCTGTCAACGTAGATGGACGTAACGGAGATTAGATATTTTCCCGAGTCAATTTTCAACGGCGTCAAAGTCATCGGAACGGTTTTTTTCCCACCCAGCGACGGGGTGCCCATAAAGAGGTACCCGTAGCGGGAAGAAGGCAAGCAGAGAGAAAACTTCGGGATGATGTTATACGCTGACGTCATCTGTCTCCAGAACGGAAACTCTCCCGGAGAAAGAGCAAGAACTCCAGCGATGGGAGGGGCCATGCCTTGGAGGTATTTCTCGACGGCGCAGGAGAATGTGAAGCGGCGAGAAGGGGCTATGTGGACTGGTTGTTCGCCTTCTGTAGTGAAGATGGTAGCGTTGTCTTGAACTACACGGCCGGTGGTCACTACGGTGTTTTTACCGAGAGGCCTTGGTTGCCTGTAAAGACAGGTGTTTCTGTCGCAGCCATTGCCGGGGATTGATTTGCAGGTGGAGCTCTTGCAAGTGACGACGCGAAGTGATGATAAAGATTTGATTTTGCGGCAGTTGAGCCACGTTAGGTTGGTTCCAAGATCGAGGAGGAGGTTAACGGGAGACGTCATTGCGGCGGATCCGATGTAGACAGTGGTGTAATATTGTTTGGAGGGTTCGTCTTTGGTGACGGCAAGAAGGTACTGGGCTTCTGACATCAGAGCTATGGCGGCAAACATGGAGACGAAGACGATGAGGTGTGTAACGCCACCCATCTTTGTTTTCTAGGGCTTTTTTGTTTACTTGTTGTAAACGACAATGAATGTGATTGTCTGTTTGCGAATGAAGATGGACTATTAAAGATGTTTGGTATATATAGATGTAAAGTAAACTACTACTATCTATCTAAGAAAATGAAAATTATAGGTAGATATTAATTATTCTTTAATGTTTTGAGCACGTTTAATGTTTTTCTCTCTAGTGTTTAAACTATACGCATTCCCGCAAAAAGGCACTATTAATTATGCATACGACAGATATATATACACCTGACAACAGCTAGATTATATTTGAAAATTAGAGAAATGTTGGTAGATCCTGGAGGATAATTTCATTAAAAATTTAAGCTCTGCTCAGCTCAAGTATCAATATAATTCAAAAAAAATATTAATATAATTCGCGCAGGAGCTACTTCATATTTTCTTAGTTAACTTCTGGGACCTGATCTTAATATCGCAATTATGATCAACTCTTGCTGGATCGTGAAATTGATATAAACAGATGCATACAACTCGAGTAATAACCATCATACCTTAAGTTTAAGCTCATGTCAATGCGTTTCAAATTCACCGGTAACTTAACTCATTGCTCATCTAGATGAGTCTTTGACAACTAACTCATCATATTGTTGGCGGTTGGTGTAGTAGAATAGCTGAGCCCGATTTTGGTTCTAAGCAGTTACTTTATTGGTCAATGTGGAGGAAGAAGAAAATTCATCAGATCACAAAATGATGGATTCGGTAGATCTCATGACACCTATAGACAAAAAATAATTTTTCGAGAAAGACATGTTCAACCATCAACAAAGGAAAGGAGGTGCATGGGCAAACCATAAGTCGTGAACGGGGAAAAAGGACGTAAAACCACGGTAGACGCGGTTAAGTTGTTTCCTTTTATTTTGTAAAAGTTTTTAAAAATTGTACGACATGGATAATAGCGTGTAGTGTTTCGTATAACATGCCAATTCTTTTAATAAACACAACTAACGAAGAGCCACACAATTAGGGCTGGCACAAATCCGGTATTCGCTATTTTAAGTGTACTTGATACTTGACTTGCTTTGCAAGAGTAATAAAATTTCCGATTTGTATTTGACTTGTTAGAAACGAGCACTTGCTATCTCGAATACTTGATCAAAAATAAATTACTCGCAAATTATTTGCTCTGCTTTATTACTTGTTACTTATGAATATTTATGAATTGTTTAAATAGTATTTCTAAAATTTAAAAACTACTTACTAAATATTAGTCTATTAGAAATAGACATGAAAGTTTACTTATTTATTCTACTAAAAACATAAAAATTACTTTAAAGAAAATATTTGCGCATATTATAAAGAAGCGAGTTTAAACCGATTAACGAGTAACTAGTTTAATCTCTTATTTAGTAATGGGCTGTCCTGTTAATTAGACTAGCATTTGTATTAAACTAATATCAAATACAAGACAAGTATTATTTTGTAAGTAACAAGTATTATTTAACAAGTAAGTATTTTATAAGAATAAGTAACGAGTATTTTGTAGAACGAGTAATGAATACCAAGTAACGAGGCAAGTACTGAAAAAATTAAATGATACTTCATACTTACTTTGTCTTTGCGAGTAATAAAATTTGTTGACTTGTTACTCGACTTGGCAACGCCGAATATTTGAATTTTCAAGATGGATACAAATCAAGTAACGGGTATAAACCGAATATCAAGTAATGATGCCCAGTCTTCACAATCACGAAACGTCAAGGAACTCGTTTAATGGACCAGAAAGATAAATGGTAACATAAAATCCACTAACAATATTAACTGGAAGTGCTTATCAAATGATATACTATGGGTGAGATTGGTACACCTCAGCGTAACTGAGCGTAAACAAAATGAAGAAATTGAGAGGAAAAAAAAACAAACAATTAGAGTAAATAACAAAACACAAAAAATCTTAGAATTGCTGGTCTTGCATGGATCTTCACCGATCACAACATTACAGAGATATCTAGAGGCTCCTGCTACCAAGACAATGTTTCATCTCCTCTTGTGGCAGAAGTCCTAGCAATCCGATGTGCACTCTTCCAAGCTTCTTCTCTCAACCATAACAAAATCTGGCTTCTTTCAGACTTTCAAGGGCTCATTAGAGCCATCAACGATCAATATAACTTTTCAGTGTTCTAGCGAATGTGGAATCGTTTATCTCTTCTGCTTTCTTTTTTGTTTCCGTCTCTTTTATATCCGGTTGCTTTAATGGGCCGGCCTACTTTTGGCAAAAGCATGCTTATGTATTAACTCTGTTATGAGTTCTTAAGCCCGTTTTAATGGAATTTCTTAGTTGCTAAAAAAAGAACAGAAAAAAAGAAATGAAGAGAGATAAATAAACAGGTGAAAAAAAGAAAGAAAACGTAAACTTTTTACTTCATTTTGTCAAGTGAAAAATTTTCTGTCATTTTTAGCTCAATTCAACTAAAAGTAGCTGAAAAATATTTTTGCTATATTCAACTTGATCGGTGAAAATTGAGCAGAATACAGAGTAAAATATATTTACTCCAAAACTTTTACTCTAATATGTATAATCCAGTCATACTCTTTGTGTGTATTCTTATTATTATGATTACTATAAACTAGGTGTCTTGCCCGCATATGCGGGCTTAATCGTTTTAAAAATATTTATTAGTTTATTTTTTATTAATTAAAAATCAGCATAATAACTTATTATTTATGTTTTCAAAAACATTAAATCAAACATATATATATATATATATGACAAAAATATAATTAAATATATATGTTTAATTAAAATTTATTAAAGATAACATTGACTTTAACCACATAATTTATTATAATTGTTTTATATTTTATTTTTAAATTCTATAATTGAAAAATATGTTTTAAGATAACAACATAATATATAAGAAATTTCTTATTTAAAAAAAGTTAATTTTATTTATAAAAATTCGTTTTTGATAATTAATTATAAATTTATTAAAGATAATACTGACTTTAACCACTGAATTTATTATAATTGTTTTATATTTTATTTTTAAATATATAGTTGATAAATATGTTTTAAGCTAACAACTCAATTTATAAGAATTATATTATTTTAAAAAAAGTTAATTTTATCAATAAAAATTGAAAACAATTAAATCAAACATATATATATATATATATATATATGACAAAAATATAATTAAATATATATGTTTAATTAAAATTTATTAAAGATAACATTGACTTTAACCACTGAATTTATTATAATTGTTTTATATTTTATTTTTAAATTTATAATTGAAAAATATGTTTTAAGATAACAAAAAAATATATAAGAATTTTCTTATTTTAAAAAAAATTAATTTTATTAATAAAAATTAGTTTTCGATAATTAATTATAAATTTATTAAAGATAACATTGACTTTAACCACTGAATTTATTATAATTGTTTTATATTTTATTTTTAAATATATAGTGGAAAATATGTTTTAAGATAACAACACAATATATAAGAATTGTCTTATTTTTTAAAAGTTAATTTTATTAATAAAAATTCATTTTTGATAATTAATTATATATAAAATTCATTAAGGGTATTATAGATATTAACCGCTCTAACTTTCAACGTGAGAGCTCGATTTCAAAAATTTACTTTATAATTGAAAAATATGTTTTAAGATAACAAAACAATATATAAGAATTTTCTTATTTTTAAAAGGGCAATTGTCAATAATAGCACCTTTTGAAGTTTATGTCTCAAAAATAGCACTAGAAGGAGAAAATCACAAAAATGACATTCATTAAAGGGTAAAATATCCCTAATACCCTTGGTTTAAAATTAAATAAACAAACAAAAATAAATAAAAATAAATAAAAAAATAAAAAAAAAGAAGAATTTTTTTTTATAGTTTCGGATTATATGTTTTCAGATTCGAAATTTTTATAAATTTTTTTTTGAAATTTTTTTTCAAAATTTTTTTTTTATTTTTTTCCAAATTTTCTTTTTATAATTTAAAATACATTTTGAAACTGTTTTTAAAATTTTTATTTTTTATTTTTTATAAAATTTTAAACCCTAATTCCAAAACCCCACCCCTTAACTCTAAACCCTAAGGTTTGGATTAATTAACCCAAGGGGTATAAGTGTATATTTACCTCTTTAATGAAACCTATTTTTGTGACTTTGAGCCTTGAGTGCTACTTTGGGAACAAAAACTTGGTTTAGTGCTATTCTAGTCTTTTTCTCTTTTTAAAAAATTAATTTTATTAATAAAAATTAGTTTTTGATAATTAATTATAAATTTATTAAAGATAACATTGACTTTAACCATTGAATTTATTATAATTGTTTTATATTTTATTTAAAAATTTTATAGTGGAAAAATATGTTTTAAGATAACAACACAATATGTAAGAATTATCTTATTTTTAAAAAGTTAATCTTATTAATAAAAATTCGTTTTTGATAATTAATTATATATAAAATTCATTAAGGGTATTATAGATATTAACCGCTCTAACTTTTAACGTGAAAGCTCTGTTGCAAAATTTTACTTCGTAAATAATAGTATAGAATTGATAAAAATTCGTTTTTGATAATTAGTTATATATAAAATTCATTAAGGGTATTATAGATATTAACCGCTCTAACTTTTAACGTGAAAGCTCTGTTGCAAAATTTTACTTCGCAAATAATAGTATAGATGGTCAGATCTCAGATGCTAGAAAATATATGTCGGAACCCATGTGTGATTTTCTGTGGAGACAATAGTAATTATGATTTATAATGTGTTTATGTATGCGATGAATGATAGCTAGACCACATGGCTTTCATGATGTATGGATATATTTTTAAATTGTTTATTATGATTACTAGATGGTCACTGGTCAACAACATACATAAGAGATGCTAAGAAAATATAAGAAGGGACCCATATGAGATTTTATGTCGAGATAGTTGTAATTAAAATACAGAATCCAGCTATGCGATAAATGATATCTAGACCACATGGTTCACATAACTTCTAGATGGAAGCCCTAGAAATATTATGTTTTCTAAACTATATATATACTCCATCTATCTATCTATATTATTATTTGCGAAGTAAATTTTTACAATGAAGCTCTCACGTTAAAAGTTAGAGTAGTTAATATCGTTTATACCCTTAATGAATAAAATGTATAAATAAATTAAAAAAATAAAAATGAAATTTTAATTGATTTTGATTAGATAATTGATTATTATTAAGAATAGTAAAAATTATCCAAAATCTGAAAATATAATTTAAAAAAAGAGATAACTTCTGTATATATTGTATTGTTATCTGAAAAAGTCTTTAAGTAAAAAGTTAAAAACATAAATTCTATAACTAAATATTAATTAAATAAAATTATTAATTATATAATTAAAAATAAAATATTGAATTATCCAAAATCTAAAAATATAATTTAAAAAAAAAATTTCTATATATATATTGTATTGTTATCTGAAAAAGTATTTTAGTAAAACGTTAAAAACATAAATTATATAATTAAATATCAAACAAACATTTTTTTTTAATTATATAATTTAAAACTATTATTTGCGAAATAAATTTTCGCAATGGAGTTCTCACGTTGAAAGTTAGAGTGGTTAATATCGTTTAAGCCTTAATGAATAAAATGTATAAATAAATTAAAAAATAAGAACAAAATTTTAATTGATTTTGATTAGATAATTTATTAATATTAAGAATAGTAAGAATTATCCAAAATTTGAAAATATAATTTAAAAAAGAGATAACTTCTGTATATATTGTATTGTTATCTGAAAAAGTCTTTAAGTAAAAAGTTAAAAACATAAATTCTATAACTAAATATTAATTAAATAAAATTATTAATTATATAATTAAAAATAGAATATTGAATTATCCAAAATCTAAAAATTATAATTAAAAAGATAATTTATATATATATTGTATTGTTATATGAAAAAATATTTTAGTAAAACGTTAAAAACATAAATTATATAATTAAATATTAATCAAATAATTTTTTTAATTATATAACTAAAAATATAATATTGAGTTATTTTAAGATTTATTTTAGTAATGAATCTATATATATAAAACTATGTTTGCCTCTCTCCTAAGCTATCCAGGTGGAAAGTCAGTCTCTGAGAGACCGACACGTGTCTCTGGGTTTTATTTTTTTTAGCTAGACTTGAGTTTAACTTTGGGCTTATACTATGAAGAATTGAGAGGGCTTTTTACTCATTAATATTATTGAATGTGTTACTTATTTGTTAATACATAGTAGATAAAACAAAAAAAACACACATTACGATATGGACGTTATCTTATCATCAAAGCAATTTTTACCATATGTACCTCATCCTGTGATAATTTATAAAGTTGCAACGAATCTATGAGTTCAGCAAATTTGCAATTACCTACTTCAGAATTTTAAGTATATAAACAGTCAACAGTAGTGTGTTGAATATTATATTCATATAATTTAAAAGCCTTTATAAATTTTTATTTTTAAATATACACCAAAACCTTTTTTTTTAAAAGGACTTGATACCTGGATATCCTGTAATATGCAATAAATTGCATAGTCTAGGATTCGAACCCCATACCTGAGTGTAGAAGCCTTTAAACCTTAACCAATAGGCTACGGTGCTTCCACGCACCAAAAACTTTATGAAAGTAAATAGGGGTTTTTGCAAAATTGACCTACAACTTAAAGTCAAACACAAAACTAACCTCTCTTTTTTAAAAAAATTGGTTTTGCCCTATTCACCCTACAAGTTCATATAATTTACGAAAATGCCATCAATTTTTTTTTTTCGAAAATGACATTTTTACACTCTGACCTCATCATCTTCAAGTAATTACAAGATTGCCATTGTCATCAATACCACAACCACCATGAACAACCAATTTGAAGCTCTTAATGCTCCCAAAATCGATTTACCCTTCTTCTTTTTCCATTCTTGTGAACTAAACACAACATATCTCTCACTTTCTCTCCACAATGAGCTAAAAAAACCAAGATTTTGATTCTAAAATTTTTATGGTTCATAGAGTCATAGAAGCTAACGATTATGGGTGGGTGACTTTCGTTTGTGATTCTGTGTGCTTGGAGAAGCCTTATGTATGCTAAGGAACTTATCTCACCAATTTAAGGTATGACATCGAGTTTTTTTCCAGATCTGTTCGTCAGACGACTTACCTGGAAGTCTTCTGGCTGTAGACGACTTACCTGGAAGTCGTCTGGCTGTAGACGACTTACCTGGAAGTCGTCTGGTCAACGCAGATGTTATTTTTGTAATTGACTTTGAAATCTGTAACCTGAGACGACTGAAAGTTAAGTCGTCTACTATTGTTTGGTTTCAAAAAAAATTCCAAAGAACCTAGACGACTTACATTTCAGTCGTCATAGGTTAGTTTTGCATTTGACTGGATAATTTCAGAAGTTTGACTTTCCCAGACGACTTACATTTCAGTCGTCTGGCAAAAATTAAAATAATAATATTTTTTTTAAAGTAAACGACTTACAATTAAGTAGTCATAGGTTAGTTTTGCAATTGAAAAAAAAAACTTCAAGATTTAATTATACACAGAAGACTTATAATTAAGTCGTCCACCAGACGACTTAATTGTAAGTCGTCCAGGATTTTTTTCCGAGATTCTGGTCAAACCTCGTAAATCCTGGACGACTTACATTTCAGTCGTCTCGTGGATGACTGAATTATAAGTCGTTTGTATATAATTAAATCTTGAAGTTTTTTTTTTTTAAATTGCAAAACTAACCTATGACGACTTAACTGTAAGTCGTCTACTTTTAAAAAAATATTATTATTTTAATTTTCACTAGACGACTAAAATGTAAGTCGTCCAAAAAGTCAAACTTTTGAAATAATCCAGTCAAATGCAAAACTAACCTCTGACGACTGAAATGTAAGTCGTCTAGCTTTTTTGGAGTTTTTTTTTTAACCAAACAATAGTAGACGACTTAACTTTCAGTCGTCCGAAATAACAGATTTCAAAGTCAATTGCAAAAATAACCTCTGCGTTGACCAGGCGACATATAGTTTAGTCGTCTAGACAACTTAGATTGAAGTCGTCCGCGTCTTCTCCACTAGTTTTTAAGTCTTCTACGTTAGTTTTTGAATAACTTGTATTTTTAAGAGTGATAAGTAACTTCAAGATATGTAAAACTCATATTTACAAAATATGTTCTCTCCCTTAGTTTTACTAGATTTGATTAAGTTTTTCAATGCAAACTTATAAGAAATATGATATGCTTTGACTAGTTACTATTGTTTGTTTCCATCTCTTAAGTATTATTGTTATAGACAATAATGATGACTATTGTTTTAAGTTGGAAGAAGGGTTAAAATGCTTCTTAAAATGTTGTATCAATATGAAGCTACCAACATTATTGTTTATTAAGATGAGAAAAATGCCATTGGAGTTTATTTTTGCATATGAGAGATCCAAAGATAAGAAAAAGGCTACTGAAGTCTATTATTTCATTGATTTGTAAATGTGTAAACACATTGTTAGCACATTTAATACATCTTGGAAAACATTATTACTGATTTTACAAAAAATTCACAACTAAAAGTGTATACATGCAATTCACAAAACAGACCACAAACAAAACTATTATAGATCATTCATCTACAAAGACAAGCTTGGATTCCACTTGAGTAGACAAGACCAGACGACTTCTAAGAAGTCCAGACGACTTCCAGGAAGTTCAGACGACTTTGCCAGAAGACTTTTAGGAAGTTCAGACGACTTTACAGGAAATCCAGACGACTTTTAGGAAGTCCAGACGACTTCCAGACGACTTCTAGACGACTTCCAGACGACTAACAAGTAAGTCGTCCCAGAAGTCTTCGAGATCTGAAAAACCAGCATATTAAATCCAGATCTGAAAAACCTGCATATTCAAAAACGTTCAAATAGCTTAAAAACAGAAAAAAATGAGTGGAAGATTAGATAAATCTACCTTTACAGAACACACAAAAATACATATCTAAAAATAATAGATCTACCTTTAAATTAGTGGAAGATGAGTACCATCTAATTAAAAACCTGCAAAAAAAAAAAATAGATTAGTAAGAAAGACATGAGACAAATTTGAAAAATTCATATAAAGTTTGGTGTTTTCAAGTCAAAGAGATTAGAGTGGGTTTGGAGAGTTTTAGTTTGAGAAAAAAGTAAGAACTTTATACAACAAGAAGTTACCAAATGAAGAAAAATCAGACATAAGAACTTACCAAAACGCTCAGAAAAATCCAGACGACTTCCTAGAAGTCCAGAAGTCCAGACGACTTCCTGGAAGTCCAGACGACTTTGTCAGAAGACTTCCAAGAAGTCCAGACGACTTCCAGACGACTAACAGGTAAGTCGTCCCAGAAGTCTTCCAGATCTGAAAAACCTGCACATCAAATCCAGATCTGAAAAACCTGCATATCCAAAAACGTTCAAATGACTTACAAATAGAGAAAATGAGTGGAAGATTAGATAAATCGACATTTATAGAACACACAAAAATACATATCTAAAATTAATAGATCTACCTCTAAATTAGTGGAAGATGAGTACCATTTGATTAAAAACCTGCAAAAGAGATAGATTAGTAAAAAATACATGAAACAAAACTGAAAAATTCATATAAAGTTTGGTGTTTTCAAGTCAAAGTCGTCTGGTTTAAATTATTTAAGCGGGAAAATAATTTTTTTAAAAAATTGTAGGCGGAAATATTTGGACGACTTACATGTAAGTCGTCTGTTTTAATTTCTTCACCAGACGACTGAAATGTAAGTCGTCCGAGTAAAATGATCCGGTTAGGTTAAAACGTACATTGGTAAAATATAAGGTTCGGTATGATGTGGACGACTGAAATATACGTCGTCCGGGTAAATTATTCAACAGACGACTGAAATATAAGTCGTCCACACCCTAAACATAACCTCTAAACTTAATTATCTAATTAAACACTTCATAAAACCAAATCAAACTTGAAAAGTGTTTACTATACACAGAAATAAACACATATAGGTGAAAACTAATTTTTGAAAAAAACATTTTAGTTTTCCAAAATCTAACCCTAACAATACATACAATACTACAACATATGTTTGCCAAACTCCTAAACCAAAGTATTACATGATTCACTACTTCCACTCATCTATCTTCAGAACAAATCAATTTTATCATATCTTAATTTATATCAGTTAAAACTGTTTATAATTACTTAATTTTTATTTTTTACGCATCAAAATATTTTTTTACAAGATTTATAAATTATTTTTAAAATAAACTGGTACCTGACGACTTACACTTCAGTCGTCCAGACGACTTCCAACATCTCAGACGACTCAGACGATTTACTGGGGCTATATTCGTAAAAATGGCTTCTGTTTTTTTGTTTGGTCACAAGGAGCTGAGCTGTAATTTCACTAGGCTTTTAGGTTAGTTTTGCATTTGATTCAAGTTTGGGTATAGGTTTGGGATTAAAATCAAGTTGTGGGTTAGTTTTGGCAAAAACCCCAAGTAAATATCCATTCAGATTCTCAACCACTTCCAATACCACCAACGCTAAAAAAATTTAATCAAGTGCACGAAAACTATAATATATTTAAAACTACAATAACTACATTAGTTAATAAAAATCCGTTTTAAAAAATATTATGGATGCATACATAAATATTAAGAGAAATGTATAAAAAGAAATAAAAATAACAATAACTTGAAGAACAAAATGTATAAGACTAAGAATATTTATGATTTGTGGTCTAAGATATATTCAACTTATTGTCACAAAAAACTTAATAAAAAAATATATACTTTGTTTTAAGAACATTTAAAATCACGTTAAAATTTTTAACATTTAAAAAAAAATTATGAATCAATAATATTAATATAAAATTTTATCCGAAAAACTCAGCACTAAATGCATAAAGAAAAAACAAACAAACCCTAAACCCTATAATCCTAAGCATAATTCTAAACCAAACCTTAAACCCAACCTAAACCAAACGCTAAACCTTTCCTACTACCTAAACCCTAAATTCTACCTAACCCTAGACCCTACCTAAACCTAGACCTTAAACCTATCTAACCCTAAACCTACATAAACCTAACCCTAATCCCTAAACCCTTCATACTACCTAACCCTAAACGTAAAGCCTACCTAACCCTAAACCCTATTTAACCCTAAACCCTACTTAACCCTAAACCCTTCCTAACCCTAAAACCCTACCTAAAACCTAACCCTAAACCCTACCTAACCCTAACCCTAAACCCTACCTACCCTAAACTCTACCTAACCCTAAACCCTACTAACCCTAACCCTACATAACCCTAAACCTTACTAACCCTACCTAACCTAAAACTTTTCTAACCCTAAACCCTTTCTAACCCTAAACCCTACTAACCCTAAACCCTACTAACCCCTACTAACCCTAAACCCTTTCTAACCCTAAACCCTACCTAACCCTAAACCCTACCTAATTCTAAACCCTACCAAACCCTAAACCCTACCTAATCCTAAACCCTACCTACCCTAAACCCTTTCTAACCTTAAACCCTACCTAACCCTAAACCCTTTCTAACCCTAAACCTGACCTAACCCTAAACCCTGCCTAACCCTAAACCCTTTCTAGCCCTAAATCTAACCCTAAACCCTACTAACCCTAAACCTTTCTAACCCTAAACCCTACCTAATTCTAAACCCTACCTAACCCTAACCCTATATAACCCTAAACCCTACCTAAACCCTACCTAACCCTAAAACTTTTCTAACCCTAAACCCTATTAACCCTAAACCCTACATAACCCTAAACCCTACCAAACCCTAAACCCTACCTAACCCTAAACCCTATGTAACCCTAAACCCTACCTAACCCTAAACTCTACCTAGCCCTAAACCCTACCAACCCTAAACCTTACCTAACCCTACTAACCCTAAACCCTAGCTACCCATAAACCCCTTTTAACCCTAAATCCTACCTAACCCTAAACTCTTTCTAACCCTAAAACCTTCCTAACCCTAAACCCTGCCTAACCCTAAAAACCCTACCTAACCCTAATCCCTTTCTAAACCTAAACCCTATCTAACCCTAAATCCTGCTAACCCTAAACCCTGCCTAAACCTAACCTAACCATAAATCCCATCTAACGCTAAAACTCTACCAACCCTAAACACTAAAAAATAATCTCAAAACTTAAAGCTAAAAAAACCTAAACTCTACCGCTATGTAATTTTTTGTTGTGATATTTAAATAACAAATTACATAGTGGATTTTAAATTTTACATCCATTATTTTAATTGTCAAAATATTTTGAAAGTTGTATCTTATGAATAAAAAAGATAAATTATATTTTAATAACGTTAAATTTTGTTAAAATAGAATGAAAAACTATTATCATAAATAAATAAAGAATTTTGATGAAATTTGAAAATCTTCGAATCAATAACAAATAATTAGTAATATTTCAAAAATCCTTAAATTATTATAGCAGTAGAATCTCAAAAAAAAAAAAAAACAATTTAAGTTCTCAAACATTTATTTGCCAATAACCATCCTTAAATCTTTGCTCATTCACAAAAAATAATATTCTTTACATAAATTGGAAACAAGTTTTGTTTTTTGACTAGAGACCCAAGTTTAAATAATACCACTAAAATATTTTAATATTTAATTGTTCAGAAATAACAAGTTAATGTTCTTAAAACAATAACCATCCTTAAATCTTTGCTCATTCAAAAAAATAATATTTTTTACATAAATTGGAAACAAGTTTTGTTTTTTGACTAGAGATCCAAGTTTAAATTATACCACTAATATATTTTAATATTTAATTGTTCAGAAATATATATATTTATATATTCGAGAGTAGACAATGCATAGATGATACTAAATTGATCGCAAGAATTCTTTTTGGAAAACACAATATAACTAGTATAGTATACAAAGAACTTTTCAAAAATTTATGAAAATGTTAAGTCCGCATCGCGGGCAAAACACCTAGTACACATTATTTGTGAAATTATTTTGATGTATCATCACATTCAATTCAACCAAAAAAGATGATATGGTTTTGGAGAAAATGTTACATGACACTAATATAATTGTGACATGTACAGTTTTACTTAAAAATCTATACTTTTAGTAAGTTTTTTTTTCACTATGGTAAATGACTACTAACTTTTATATAATTATTCATGTAATTTTTACATAAATTTTATTTTTGGTAAGACTAATAACTAATAACTCAATATCACTATTAAATTAATATATATTACATTAATACAAAATCAGCTAAATACAATTACAATATAATTTTATACATCATCTTATATATCATATTCTGTATAAATATATATATATATATATATATATATATATATATATATATATTTACCAAAATTAATTATAAGTGTACATCAACAAATACAAAACGAAAGCAACACTGATTAAATATATTTTTGATAAGTAAATGGTTAAAATTTTATTTTAATTTATTGGTTGATTAGGTTAATTAAAAATTGATTTTTCAGTTTAACATATTTTAACTAAAACAAACCAAAAATCAAAAAATTATTTGAATTCATATATTTTATATATATATTATTATTTTTTAAAACTAGGAGGTAAGTTATATATTGTGTTTTAAAGAGTGTTAAAGAGTGTGTCCGGTCCAAATTGGCTCTTTCTGTTTAGTAGTTATGGTTTACTCATGTCTTGATGATCAAGATATGAATATCCTAAAAGATATTTGTATATCTTCCATATCTCTCTTGTAATAATCAGTACATCTTGTAGAGAATATGTATATAAAGAGATCAACCTCCATGGAATAAGATTATCCAGTTTTAACCTAAAGCTCTCTCTTACTTTACAATATCCACTTTTAGATTATTAGTTTAAAATGAGATTAGGTAGATGATGTGTATGACTGATGCTTAAATTGGTAAATAAACAATGAAATAGTTGGGAAAGAGAAGAAAAATAAATTGTTAATATATATATTTGAATTAGCATGTCCAATTTCTGGAAAATAACTAAAAAACTTTGCAAGTCTCACAATTATTAATAAATGTGCACAATTCTTAAACATTGTGGGAATATTAACTTATAAGAAAGGAAAATAAACGATACATTTAAAAGAAAAAGTCGATAAATTTATTCAATTTTTTTAATTGTAACACACAAGTAAAAGCTGAAATGGCAAAGATGATCTCTTAGTGTCGTGTGTGATGATTGATTTTATTTCTGGGAAAGCTACGTGGAGCAGCTAGTGTTATGGAGTGAAAGTGGATCACTAAAAGCCAATCGCCTGGTGCTAAAATCAAATTCGATCAAATAGTCTTGAAGCTGATGTGTCCCAATGACCATGAACTCATTAGGTTTGTTTCCTCCGTCGACGAACGCCAAACAAATCACTGTCTCGGACACCCTTTCCACTATATTGGCACCTTGAAACCTCCACTTCACCTCCTTTCCATTCCCTGGCAGCCCAATCTCCATCATAGACACATCTATGTTCTTTCCGGAAGCGCCTTCTTCAAAACAGTGTTTAAATGGTGCATGTCCTGTGGTCTCAGACATTCCTTTTCTCTGTGAAACGAAGTTAATTAAAACCCAAACAAAAATGATTAGTAGGCTTGAGATACCGTCAATACTCCTGATGTTTTAAAATTGTGCATATGAATTAAGAAACATTTGATTTTTCTATATTTTCTAAACAAAAACATCATTAACTATTCACCTAATTATAATTTGATCAATAGTAAAATAGACAACAAAATACTAACATTAAAAATTTAATAAAATTAAAATAAAAATAAAATGTTATATAATTTTGAACCAAAAATTTATCTCTAAAATTATGTATTAAAAACCTAAGTGAGTATTTGAAATCGAATATCAAAAATCAAATTTATTAGTTCATAAAATTTAAAAAGAGTTTTGTTATTTAATACCGCTGCGTTAAACGTAAAAGACTGAGCAAGAGCATCGTAGATATCGGTTTGTAGTACGGTGTAAGGGACCACCGTGCTGAGCTTGGCTCCACCCTCAAGCAAACTTGGGTTAACCGGTAAATGGATTCCGTCAACGTAGATCGACGTGACAGAGATTAGATATTTTCCCGAGACAAGGGTCAACGGCGTCAAAGTCATGGGAACGGGATTATTTCCACCGAACAGCGGGGTATTAAAGGAACTTGTGGCGCCCATGTAGAATTTACCGACGCGGGAAGAAGGCAAGCAGAGAGCGAACTTCGGGATGACGTTAAACGCTGACGACACCTGTCTCCAGAACGGGTGCTCTCCCGAACAAAGACCAATAACTCCGGAGATCGGGGAGGCAATGCCTTGGAGGTTACTCTGGACGGCGCAGGAGAATGTGAAGGGGCGGAAAGAGACAATGGACGGTGGTACTCCGTTCTCTGTAGTGAAGATGGTGGCTTTGTCTTGAACGACACGGTCGGTTTTGGTCACAGTGTGGTTTGTGAGGAGGAAAGGACTTGGTTCACGGTAAAGACAGATTTTTCCATCGCAGCCAGTAGTGCCGGTGATGAATTTGCAGGTGTAGCTCTCGCATGTAACGAGGCGGAGTGATGATAAAGATTTGATGTTGCGGCAGTTGAGCCACGTGAGGTTGGTTCCTAGATCGAGGAGGAGGTTAACGGGAGAAGACGTTGTGGCGGATCCGATGTAGATAAGTGTGTAATATTGTTTGGAGGGTTCGTGTTTGAAGATCGGGAGAATGTATTGGGCTTCTGATATCAGAGTTATGGCTGCAAATATGGAGACGAAGACGATGAGGTGCGTAAGGCCACACATCTTTGTGTTTCTTGTGAATCATATAAGATATGAGGAAGAAGATGAAAACATAACTTTGTATCCCATTCAACTTAAGGATTATACACAGCGGCCATTATGGCTTTATATACAAAGAGAGCCGAGCTACCACTTGACCTAATGCTCACATTAGTATACGCAAGCATCTAAACAACCAAAACTGTTAAAGATAGAAGTAGCTAAGGGCGCTGTGATATCATGAGCTGTCTTCTCCGTACCAGGACCATAACAGAGACGTGAACTCTGTCGTTTACCACAGCTGCGTTCTCCTCTGTTAACGGCTACTACATTTGTTGTGCTGGGCTTAATGGGCTTGACATCTTCTCTCGTTACCGGCCCAGACACACAGGTGAAACCTTCTGCTGCAACTGGAGTCTTTGACTCACTTGTTCTAATACTTCCCCTCAAACTTGGAGTGGGAGGAACCGAAACTCCAAGTTTGCTTCTCAACCGAAAGAATGACTCTTGACTCAGAGACTTTGTGAACACATCAGCAGTCTGTAATGAGGCTGGAATGTGACGAACCTCCAATGCCTTAAGGGCAACCCGTTCCCGCACATAATGATAATCAATGTCAAAATGTTTTGTACGCTTATGAAACATCGGGTTAGCTGTGAGGCAAACAGCCGATAGATTATCACAGAGCAGAAGAGGAAGGCGTTGTTGAGTAAGACCCATAATGCGCAACAGGTTTTGTAGCCATACTATCTCAGAAGTTGCCATAGACATCGTTCTATACTCAGCTTCAGTCGACGACTTGGACACTGTATCATGACGTTTTGCACACCAAGAGATAACGTTGGAACCAAGTAGAGTGCAGAAACCGCCAGTAGACCTGCGAGTTTCCTTACACCCAGCCCAATCACTATCACTATAGCACACCAATGTCGAATCAGAGTTAGACTTTATGCTTATACCCATATCCAAAGTTCCCTTCACATACCGGAGAATACGTTTTAACAGATGAAAGTCTGACTGACTTGGGGAATGCATTCTCTGACAGATGAAGTTGACAGAGAACTGTAAGTGAGGACGCGTAAGAGTAAGATACTGCAACTTGCCGGCAAGACATCTGAAGTGAGACGGATCCGGAAACGCTTCATCCTGACCCGGAACTTTATCCAATTTCAGTGGCAGAGGAGTTGAAACTGTAGCACAATCTTTCATCCCAGCAATAACAAGGAGATCAGTGGCATACTTTTCTTGATTCATAAACAGACCATCTTCCATATGATGCACTTGAATCCCTAGAAAGTAGTGCAACGATCCCATATCCTTCATTCGAAACTTGCTGTGCAAGTGATGAAGGAGTGTTTTCAACAGAACCTCATTGTTACCAGTAAGGATCATATCGTCGACGTATAGAAGGAGATAGATGACATCAGATCCTTTGTGGTAAATGAAGAGAGAGGGATCCGGAAAACTGCACTGAAAACCAAAGTCCAACAAGAAGTTGCTGAATTTGTCGAACCAAGCACGCGGGGCCTGACGTAATCCGTATATAGCTTTCTTCAAGCGCCATACATAATCAGGATACTCTGTATTAGCAAACCCTGGCGGTTGTTTCATATATACCAGTTCCTTTAACTCCCCATGTAGAAACGCATTTTGAACATCAAGTTGCTTTAAGGGCCACTTCTTGGTGACTGCTACATGAAGCACTGTACGAATGGTAGCAGTGCGAACCACAGGACTGAAAGTCTCAATGTAATCTACACCCTCTTCTTGTTCATTACCTCTGGCCACCAAGCGAGCTCTCAGTCCTTTAACTGTTCCATCAGCGTTATACTTCGTTTTATAAACCCAACCACAGTTCAGTGGATTTTGATCATCAGAAGGCGGAACAAGCTCAAATGTTTCGGTTTCCACCATATGATCTACTTCAGTTCCCATAGCTTGTGTCCAACCAGGGTGTTTAAGCGCCATTTTCACCGTCTTTGGCTCAGTAAATTCATGTTTAATGGTAAAGAGAGCATACTTTGGGTTTGGTTTCACAATTCCAGCTTTGGCTCTCGTTGTCATCTGATGAACTGGCTGTGGTTGCTGAACCTCTTCTTCTTCCACAGCTACTTGTTGATGAAGATCAGAGCCGCCCTGACTTGATTCATCTTCAGACAGATGTGGTGGTGTCGCTGGTGGTGTGGGCTCCTCATTCTGATTTGGTTGAGGAGCTGCAACTGTAACAGAAGGAGCGTGAGGTCGACGTTGTGGGATTTCTTCTTCTGGTGGCAAGGGACTTGTCGTTTCACAGGGACGAGTAAGTGCAGCTTCTTGCCAGGCCTTGAGTAGAGGAGACGAACCTTGTGGATGATGACTACTATAGACATCACTGAAAGGAAATGAATCCTCATCGAATAGAACATGTCTACTGATATAGATCTTCCCAGTTGGTGGGTAAAAACATCTGTAGCCTTTATATTTTTCATTGTACCCCAAGAACACACACGACAAGGTTTTTGGATCCATCTTGTTCTTCATATAAGGACACAGAGAAGGAAAGCATTTACATCCAAACACTCGCAATGCAGTGTACAAAGGAGGTCTGTGATGAAGCATTTCATAAGGACTTTTATTGTCAGAAAGAACAGAGGATGGAAGAAGGTTGATTAGAAACGTGGAGGTAAAGAAAGCTTCAACCCACAAGTGTGGAGGGACCTTTCCATGAAACAGCATTGTCAACCCCAACTCTGTTAGATGTCTGTGTTTTTTTTCTGACAAACCGTTCTGCTGCGGAGTGTGAGGACAGGAGAGAAGCTGTTGAATACCAGAGGACGCCAAATGATTCAGAAATGAAGTTCCGATGAACTCACCACCACCATCACACTGAAACTGTCTTATTCTGCTCTGAAACTGATTCTCTACCAGTTGTTGAAAGCGAATAAAGACAGATGTGAATTCAGATTTGAGCCTCAGGGGATAAAACCAAGTGAACCTTGTGTGATTATCAATGAAAATAACATAGTACTTGAACCCTTGCGTGGAAACAACAGGGCTTGGTCCCCATAAGTCACAATGTATTCTCTCTAAGGGACTTGAAGACACAAAATCTGAAGAAAGAAAAGGAAGTTTACAACTTTTCCCATACTGACACGAATCACAGACCGAAATAGTACTGGATTTATTACAAACTATGGCTTTATTCCTTGATAGTTGTTGAAGGATGTCCATGTGAGGATGGCCTAGTCGGTGATGCCATGTCTTCTCACTCGTTGCTTGCTGTCTGTTGGAGTAGAAAGCATGAAACTGAGCATCCTTCAACACGTAGAGGTTCTTATGTCTGTGTCCGTGAGTCAGGACCTGCTTTGTCACCTTGTCCTTAACCATCACAGATTCATTATCAAATGTAAATTCACAAGGAAAATCTGATGTAAGCTTGGACACAGATAGTAATGATTTAGTTATAGCTGGACAAACAAGTACATCTTCAAGAGGTAAAATACCTGTAGGGGTTTGAAGTGCCACTGAACCAACATGAGTTATGGGAAGATAATCTCCATTACCCACTATCACCTGATCATTACCTAGATAAGGTTGAGATGACTGAAGACGGGAACCATCGTTGGTGATGTGAGCTGATGCAGCTGAATCAGGGAACCACTCTTGACCATTGAACTGATGTTGTTGATCAGACGTACGAGCCGTTGTCAATGCGTGTTGTGTCTGTTGAGGCTGAAAGTCTTGATCAATACGGTTGTAACACCGTGCAGCAGAATGACCATAACGCCCACAAATCTGACAGGTTGGTCTTGTGTTAGAGCTTCCTCCGGCAAACTGCTGCTGGAAGCCACGACCACGAGTAGAATAGGAACTACCAGTAGTGGAGGCTCCACGACCACGTTGTCCTCGATTGTGGTAATAACCTCTTCCCCTGGATGAATATCCTCGTGCCGTGTGAAAAGCCAGATGTGGTGACACTTCAGGAACCTGACTGTAAACTTTCAGCTTATCATCAAAGTTAACCAGTTTGAAAACTGCATCTTCAAAGCTCAGCTCAGGAACTGAATCCATCGAGTGCTCAATCACAGTACAGATAGACTCATACTCTTTTCTAAGTCCACTTAAAGCACCATAAATCATTTCTTGCTCTGTGACCGGACAGCCTATTGAATCAAGTTGGTCACAGACACTCTTCACTTCATTAAGATACTCCGACATAGTCTTCTGTTCCTTCTTCATACCTTGGAGCTTACGCTGAAGATCGAGCTTGCGCGTTGCGGAAACACGATTATACTTCTTTCCAAGACTTAACCACACCTCCTGAGCAGATTGAAGTCCGTACACAGATCTCAATGCTTCTTCTGTCAGAGAACCAAAAAGCCACGCCATGACGAGTTGGTCCTTGCGAATCCATTTGACAAAGTCAGGGTTTGCTTCCTCTGTAACAACTTCACCATTCCTGACTGAGACTGTAGGTAATGGTCGAGGAGAGGACCCATTGATGAACCCAAGCAAGGACTGACTCGAAAGAAAGGACTCAAACTGAGTTTTCCATAAAAGATAGTTGCTTGAAGAGAGTTTTAGGGTAACACAATGTGAGATACTAAGAGATGAAAACGAATCTTGAATTTCTTCCATGGATCTACTCACTGGAGTTCTGATACCATGTGAATCATATAAGATATGAGGAAGAAGATGAAAACATAACTTTGTATCTCATTCAACTTAAGGATTATACACAGCGGCCATTATGGCTTTATATACAAAAAGAGCCGAGCTACCACTTGACCTAATGCTCACATTAGTATACGCAAGCATCTAAACAACCAAAACTGTTAAAGATAGAAGTAGCTAAGGGCGCTGTGATATCATGAGCTGTCTTCTCTGTACCAGGACCATAACAGAGACGTGAACTCTGTCGTTTACCACAGCTGCGTTCTCCTCTGTTAACGGCTACTACATTTGTTGTGCTGGGCTTAATGGGCTTGACATCTTCTCTCGTTACCGGCCCAGACACACAGGTGAAACCTTCTGCTGCAACTGGAGTCTTTGACTCACTTGTTCTAATATTTCTCATGTTTTTTTTTTGCTTTATTCGTTGTAAACGGCAATGAATGTGTTTTTTTCGTTTGAAATGAAGATGGACTACTGTCGATGTATGGTATTTATAGGTGTAAAATAAACTCTGTATCTAAGAAATTGAAATATAGGTAGATGGAGTAGTATTCTTTAATGTTTTGAGCACGTTTAAAGTTTCTTCTAGTGTTTAAATTACACACATTCCCGCAAAAAGACACTATTAATAATGCATATGACAGATATATATACACGTGACAACAGCTAGAATATATTTGAAAATTGGAGAAATGTTGGTGGATCCTGAAGGATAATTTCTTTAAACATTTAAGCGCTGCTCAAGTAAAAAAACATGTTAACATGTTAGAGGATAATGACAACTCTGCTAAAATGGTATGAAAAACTTTTGCCGTGAAAATAAGAAAACATGTAAAATACTTTACCTCTAACATGTTGGCAAGCTATAAATATTATGTTAAAATTCGTTAGGGGTAATCTTGTAAATTGATGAAGTCTTGGGTTCTAAGTCGACTAGAACCAAACGGGCTTTTATGCGCTTCGCTGTCGATCATCGATCGATTATTGTCTCTGAATGTCGACCATTGGTCTTGTTCGATGGTCAGCTCAGATGCTCTCTCTAATTATCTCTAAAATGCTCAAAAATCATCATTTTCTTTCAAATCAATCATGATTCTATAAAGATACTAACTAGACTCTAAAACATAATAATTAGTTGTTAAAACACTTATAAACCATAGTTAAAAGTGGGTAAAATCCATGGCTTGTCAATATGATCAATTCTTGATGGATTATGAAAGTGATACATAAAAGTACAACTCGAATAAGTAATAATCATCGTACGTTAAGTTCAAGCTGCATGTCAATTCGTTTCAGATTGCCGGAAACTTAACTCATTGCTCATCTAGATAACTCTTGACAGCTAACTCATCATACTGTATTAATCTGTATATACATAATTACATATACTACCTCTAATTAAGCTTGGACAATGGATTTGCTAGGAAATCTTACAAACAATGGATTTGCTGGGATTTCTTTAGGCTTGTATTGGGCTTGTTTCTTATACTTGTAGCTTGGGACTCTAATATATGGGTTGTTTGTTTTATATTCGTGAAACTACTATGTATCGGGTCTCTTATGAGGATTGATAGAGTCAACTTACTTTTTCTGTGGATCAGCAAATGAATCTAACGACCATGTATTGGGCTATACGATATATTAACAATATTAACTGGAACTGTTTATCAAAAGACATACTAGTGTTATATTATCGTTATACTAGTATTATATTATCGTTATTATCATTACTAGTCTACTAAATGGTCAGATCTCATATGCTAGAAAATCTGTGTTGGAATCCATGGGAGATTTTCTGTCGAGACAATAGTAATTAAAATTCATAATGCGTTTATGTAAGCGATGAATGATACTGATACCTAGACCACATGGTTTACAAGATATATGTATATTTTATTGAGTTATTCTTGAGTTCTAACTCCTAGGATGAACCTCCTAAAATGAAATCTTAAACTTTAAATCATAATTATAAACTCTCGGATAAATTAAAAACACTAAACACTAAATCTTAAAAACACTAAACTCTTAATCCTAACCCCTAAAGCTTTGGATACAATTGTAATAGTTACTTAATTTTTTTTTTAAAATACTTTTAACGTCGTTAGCAAAATTATACCCAACAAAACATATTAAATCCTAAATACTAAATACAAAATACAAAATCTTAAACACTAAACTTTAAATCCTAAATATTCAAGGGTTTAGGGATTAGGATTAAGAGTTCAGTATTTTTAAATTTAGTGTTTAGTATTTTTGATTTAGAGTTGAGGATTATCCAAAGGTTTATCCAAGAGTTTAGTGTTTAGTGTTCTACTGACGACGTTAAAAATATTTTTAATTTCTTTTTGGAACTACTACTATTTTTTTAAAAAAAATTATTTTAAAAACATAATATAATTTTACAATTTTTTATTTTTTATTTTAAAAGATATAAAAATGAAATAACAAAATCCTATTGGTTGGTAAACTTACAAATTCATCCTTGGAAGCATGAACCAAAGAATAACTCTATTTTATTATGAGATTCTCTATCAAGATAGTAGTAAATATTATATTATAGTCCACATACGTAGAAATGCTAAAAAATATTTGAAGGCACCCATATGAGATTCTCTGTCAAGATAGTTATAATTAAAATACAGAATCCGATTGCCAAAAAAGAAAAAAAAAATACAGAATCCAGCTATGTATGCGATGAATCATATCTGGACCACATGGGTCACATAATGTAATTGTTTCTAGATCTCGTGGAAGCCCTAGAAATATTATGTTTTCCAAAACTATATATATATATATATATATCGTGTAAATTGTTTAAGAGTGCGTTGGTCCAAATTGGTTCGTTCGGTTTAGTAGTTATAGTTTATTTTTATTCTTTTTTTATAATTTTTTTGTGATCTCAAAAATTTTCGAGGTCCAAAGACTAATCATCAAAAATCGTCCATAGAAATCTGGATTTTTTTGCCACTTAAGGCGTTTGTAGGTAGCCAAAGGAAATCAAACCCGAAACGTCTATAGATATTTGTTCCATATCTATTGTAATAATCACGTACATCTTGTAGATAATATATATAAGGAGATCAACCTCTATGGAATAAGATCATCAAATTGTACCTAATCAAGTTTTACCTAAACTCACTTTACAGTATCCACTTATAGATTATTTAGATTAAAATGAGATTAGATGGATGATGTGTACGACTGATGTTTTTTTGGTCAAATAGAGAAGTAAGTTAATGACTGATGTGTATGACTGATGTTTAAATAGAGTAGTAATATATATAATGAAAAAGTTGGGAAAATGTTTAAATAGAGTAGTAATATATATAATGAAAAAGTTGGGAAAGAGAAGAAAAATCAATTATTAATTTATTTGAATTTACATGTCAGCTGATTAAAAAAAGAATTTGCATGTCTAAGTTTAATTTGTAAAAACTTTAAAAGAAAATATGAATAGTTTTATCAATCTATCTTATTAAAATAGAAGTACAAATAATAATTATCCTTTAATTTTACCACTTATTTATAATAGAATGCCATTGAAATAATTAATTAGCATACCTTTTAGTATTTTTGTCTTTTTCTGTTTTATAATGTATTTTCCTAAATTGATTATTACCTAAATCATAATTTTCTTTTTTTGAACAAAAACTTTCTAAAATCTAAATTACCAATAAATCTATGTTATTAAAATAGAAGTACAAATAATAATTATCCATTATTTTTATCATTTATTTACAATAGAATGCCATTGAAATAATCAATTAACATACTTTTTAGTATTTTTAATCTTTTTCTGTTTAATTAATGCATTTTACTAAATTAATTATTACCTAAATCATAAATCATAATTTTATTTTTTTGAACAAAAACTTTCTAAAATCTAAATTACCAATAAATGATATTATTTTGCGTCCAACTTAGTTCTTATAAGAATCTATACTAATAAAAGAGACCTTTTAAGACTCCATAGAGCGTCCACATAAGCAAGAAAAACTTCTTCCGAAAGATGACACGTGGCATAAAATATAGTTTTACATTTTAATATTACTAATTTTCGAAAATTATAAATAATATGTAAACATACAACATAAAAAATGAAAAAACTACATTAAACATATGTAATATTACCATTTTTCACTTGAAAAAAGACGGCTTATCTCCAAAATGTAACATTACCGTTTTATAAAAAAATGTAAAAAAACATTATATATAATTTCAAAAATAATAAATATATGTAAACAAACAACATAAAAATGGAAATACTACATTAAACATATATAAGATTACTATTTTACATTTTTTTTTTAAAATATGTAAACATACAACATAAAAAATGGAAAAACAACATACACATATGTAAGATTACCATTTTTCACTAAAAAAAGACGGCTTATCTCCATAATGTAACATTATTATTTTGTAAAAAAACATTATATATAATTTCGAAAATAATAAATAATATATAAACATACAACATAAAAAATAGAAATACTACATTAAACATATGTAAGATTACCATTTTACATTTAAAATAACAATAATATGTAAACATACAACATAAAAAATGGAAAAACTACATTAAAGATATGTAAGATTACCCTTTTTCACTAAAAAAAACGGCTTATCTCCATAATGTAACATTACTATTTTATAAAAAAATAAAAAAACATAAATATAACTATTTGACTATTTGTCCAAGTTCTTCTATTAAACATTGCCGTTTTACATTAAAAATGGAAAAATACATTAAGATTTAAACATATATCTTAAAATATAAAATATAGATATTATCAAAATATAAAGTATAAAAAAGAGAAATAAACAATATATAGAAAAATCTATACTAATAAAAGAGACCTTTTAAGGCTCCATAGAGCGTCCACATAAGCAAAAAAAACTTCTTCCGAAAGATGACACGTGGCATAAAATATAGTTTTACATTTTAATATTACTAATTTTCGAAAATTATAAATAATATGTAAACATACAACATAAAAAATGAAAAAAACTACATTAAACATATGTAATATTACCATTTTTCACTTGAAAAAAGACGGCTTATCTCCAAAATGTAACATTACCTTTTATAAAAAAATGTAAAAAAACATTATATATAATTTCAAAAATAATAAATATATGTAAACAAACAACATAAAAATGGAAATACTACATTAAACATATGTAAGATTACTATTTTATATTTTTATTTTTTTTTAAAATATGTAAACATACAACATAAAAAATGGAAAAACAACATACACATATGTAAGATTACCATTTTTCACTAAAAAAAGACGGCTTATCTCCATAATGTAACATTATTATTTTGTAAAAAAAACATTATATATAATTTCGAAAATAATAAATAATATATAAACATACAACATAAAAAATAAAAATACTACATTAAACATATGTAAGATTACCATTTTACATTTAAAATAACAATAATATGTAAACATACAACATAAAAAATGGAAAAACTACATTAAAGATATGTAAGATTACCCTTTTTCACTAAAAAAAACGGCTTATCTCCATAATGTAACATTACCATTTTATAAAAAAAATAAAAAAAACATAAATATAACTATTTGACTATTTGTCCAAGTTCTTCTATTAAACATTGCCGTTTTACATTAAAAATGGAAAAATACATTAAGATTTAAACATATATCTTAAAATATAAAATATAGATATTATCAAAATATAAAGTATAAAAAGAGAAATAAACAATATATAGAAAAATAAATAATAAGTAAATATTATAAATATATAAATATACGAATTATATATACAATAATAAGTAAATGCACAATTTTTTAAAAATGGAAAGAATACATTAAATAAAATGTACATCTATCTTAAAATGGTAGTAAATTATATAAAAATGGAAATACCACATTAAACAAAAAAAAATATATAGTTTTACATCAAGAAAGTCTCTATAAAACTCATTATTCCATCAACATCAACCTCACACTATCAAGGAAAACTTCAAAGCACTCGAGCAAAAAAATGGTTCAACCATCAACTCTTGCCGTCCCAAAAACCTTTAATGACCTTGAAGGTGGGAAACCCGCAACTTCCAAAAGCCAAACTTATTCATGGGAATTGTATTGTTTTTCATAGACTCAAAGATATTCTTTCAAATTTAAATTAATCTAATCCATAATTTTATTGTTAATATCCATACTAACTCTTTCATGATCAAACCATTACAGTTAATAACCATTCAAGCGTTTATCCCGAAACACTTCCTTCCTCGCCGAATCAGGTATTGGTTCACGTTTGTTTAGTATTGTTTTTTCATTGTTGGGAAACCCGAAACTTCCAAAAACCAAACTTATTCATGAGAATTGAATTGCTTTTCATACACTTAAAGATATTCTTACAAATTTAAATTAATCTAATCCATAATTTTATTGTTAATAATTATACTAACTCTTTCATGATCAAACCATTACAGTTAATAACCATTCAAGCGTTTATCCCGAAACACTTCCTTCCTCGCCGAATCAGGTATTGGTTCATGTTGGTTTAGTATTGTTTTTGGTTTATTAACCGGTTTAGGATGGTCCTATTATAAATATAATTTAAGTTGGTTTAGCATATATTATGCTTATAATAACTTAAATTAAATAATAGTAATATTATGCTTAAAATATAATTTTAGAGAGTTTTCAAATATAGTTTACAGAACATTATAGGTGATGAATTTAATTTATTAAATTCATTTATTACTTAAAACTAAGTTTTTTTAAAAAACATACTGAGTTATAAATATCAATTATGGATTGGTGAGTATAACATGAAGACAAAACTATAAATATTTGATTTTCAAGATAAGAAATTCAGCTTTTATTCAGTTACTCAATATATAAGATCTTGAATTATTTTTTAAAAAATATACATAATTTATATATATAGATTAATCTTCCAAACTTAAACTATTATATTATATATGAATGATGTTTTTATATAAAAATAATTTCTGATTTAAAAAAAAGAATAACAACAAATAGTTATTTTCAAATAATGGAAGTAATTTACATTATACTATCATTTAACAAGTATTAGATATGTTTTGATATATCATTATTTTCTATATCCAGAAAACAATAAATTGTTAAACATCAATATTATCTAGGTTAAGTATACGAACAACACAAATTCAAACATCAAAAAAAATTTACATAAACATTATAATACAATAATTTAATCAAAAAATACAATTCAAAAAATTATATTCAAAAGAATAGTTATATAATATTTGAAAATCAAAGATATTTTTGCTAAAATTGTACTTACCTGGCCAAGGAGATCGACCATCTTTTACGGATCGATCGATTGTTGAGCATGTGGTCGATTCGAAAATACTCTGCAGTTTAATTAAATATCTAAAACATTTATTCCAACACTCAACAGATAGTTTTGCTAAATATGTAACTAGATAGCCAACAAAATTACAAAAAAGATATTTAAATAGTAAAAAATATGTTAATTTAACGTGTTAAAATTTAAAAATAAATTTTAATTATGACATGCATCTTAACATTTATATAAATATATATCATAACATAAATATAAATAATTTAACAACTTAAATTAGAAAAAAAAATAAAAATCTCGGGCGTAGCCCGGGTTAATCCCTAGTACATAACAATAGCATGTTACGTATGTTTGTTTTTTACATAATGATAAATGTTATGTATGTTTTCAACCAAGTGGTTCACTCAAAACTAATTCATTAATGACTTCGTATACTGTATAAAAATTGATCTATATTAATATGTCTGAATTACATTAGTAAACCAAGGGGTCCTATTATTAATTTATAAGAAAATTAAACCAAACCACTACATTAAATAACACAAACCGGAAATAGTGAGTCACTTGAAATAATCTCTCAATACTTCATCTATCATTTATGTTAATGAATAATATTCAGAGATGTTATAATCTTTGTCAAATTGTTAGTATTATATATTTATTTTTTAATTAAATTACACACATTGTACTCTTATGGGTTTTATCTACCAAGTTTAAGTGTATCATCATACTTGATAACTAATAATAATATGAATGATATTCTAATATTCTATTATTATTGTCATATTATATCAACATTTAATAATGGTTTGATGGTTTATAATGATAAAAACAAAAAGTGATTTATATTGGCATATTTACATGTTTGAAGTCTATTTTCTTTATGATTTCAGTACTCAATTTTTAACAACATCAAGTTCACTTGTATAACATACATTTTGAAATATCAAATATTTAAATATTAGTGTACATGATTATTTTAAATATTAAATCAAATATAACTTAGATGTTGAAATATTTATTTATAAAAAACAAAAATAAGTACCCACACGGGTCAAGTTCTAGTTCAAGTTTTAATAGGAACACACGAGTAAAAGCTGAAATGGCAAAGAGGACCTCTTAAGGTTATGTGCGATTGATTTCATTCTTAGGAAGGCTGCGGTGGGTGCAAGGCGACTACTTGTTTTTTTTCCGTGTACTTGATACTTAACTTGCCTTGAACGAGTAATGAACTTTTCGACTTGTACTTGATTTGTTGGAAACAAGTACTTGTTGTTTCGAGTACTTGTCCAAAATATGTTACTTGCAAGTTACTTGTCTTGTTCAATTACTTACTACTTACAAGTATTTATTAATAATTTGGATATATTTTCAAGTTTGTAAGAATTACTTGATAGATAATAATCTAAGAGAGAAGATGAAAGTTTGTTTTATTTACTCGACTTGTTAAAAACACGAGAGTTATTTTAAATAAAATATTTGCAGCTAATATAAAAAGAAGAAGAAACTTAATACATATATTTCGATACGAAAGTATTGTTTACTTCTTACAACAAAGAAATATCTATTAGGACTTTAGTTTTATGGTTTAGTTATCATTTTTTCAGCCGTAGTAGTAACGAGTAATATAAAGGTGAGTCGTAACTTTTATTGTTATATTTGTTACTTGTATTGTACTTGCAAGTAGCAAAAACTCAACGACTTGATACTTGACTTGGCAACAACGAGTATTTGAAAAATGAGGCTAGGAGTTGTATAAGGCAAGTAAATACTCCTGCCCAGCCCTACTGCATGGAGCAGCGAGTGTTATGGAGCACAAGTGGGTCACTAAAAGCCACTCGCATGGTGCTAAAATCGAATTCGATCAAATATTCTTGAAGCTGATGTGTCCCAATGACCATGGACTTATTAGGTATCTTTCCTCCGTCGACGAATGCCAAACAAATCACCGTCTCCGACACTCTCTCTACCATATTCGCACCTTGAAACCTCCACTTCACCTCCTTTCCATTCCCTGGCAGCCCAATCTCCATCACCGACCCATCTATGTTCTTCCCGGAAGCGAAACAATGTTTAAATGGTGCGTGTCCTGTGGTCTCAGTCATACCTATTTTCTGTGAAAACAAAGTTAATTAAGACCCAAACAAAGATGATTAGTAGACTTGATATACATAAATATAAAATAATCCCTATGTTTTTAGACTATGCATATAAATTAAAAAAAGTATTATAAAAGTTTGAGCTAAAATTTACCTCTAAAAAGAGAAGTATTAAAAACCGGAAGGAGGGAGTATTTGAAATCGAATATCAAAAATCAAATTTATTAGTTCAGTAAATAAAAGAGTTTTGTTATTTTAATACCGTTGCTTTAAGCGTAAAAGACTGAGCAAGAGCATTGTAGATATCGGTTTGAAGTACGGTGTATGGAACCACTGTACTGAGCTGGGCTCCGCCCTCAAGCAAACTTGGGTCCAACGTTAAAGAAACTCCGTCAACGTAGATCGACGTAACGGAGACTAGATATTTTCCCGAGTCGATTTTCAACGGCGTCAAAGTCATCGGAACGGGATTCTTTCCACCGAAGACCGGGGTATCATAGGAACTAGTGGCGCCCATATATAATGTACCGACGCGGGAAGAAGGCAAGCAGAGAGCAAACTTCGGGATGACATTAAACGCTGACGTCACCTGTCTCCAGAACGGAAGTTCTCCCGAAGAAAGACCAATAACTCCGGAGATCGGAGGGGCAATGCCGTGGAGGTTTTGCTGGACGGCGCAGGAGAATGTGAAGGGGCGGAAAGAGACAAGGGAGGGTGGTATTCCACTCTCTGTAGAGAAGATGGTGGCTTTGTCTTGAACGACACGGTCGGTTTTGGTCACGGTGTGGTTGGTGAGGAGGAAAGGACTTGGTTCACGGTAAAGACAGATTTTTCCGTCGCAGCCATTGCCGGAAATGGATTTGCAGGTGGAGCTCTCGCAAGTAACGAGGCGGAGTGATGATAAAGATTTGATGTTGCGGCAGTTAAGCCACGTGAGGTTGGTTCCAAGATCGAGGAGGAGGTTTACGGGAGACTACGTTGTGGCGGATCCGATGTAGATAAGTGTGTAATATTGTTTGGAGGGTTCGTGTTTGAAGATCGGGAGAATGTATTGGGCTTCCGATATCAGAGTTATGGCTGCAAACATGGAGACGAAGACGATGAGATGCGTAAGGCCACCCATCTTTGTGTTTCTCATGTTTTTTTTTTTGGTTTATTTGTTGTAACGGCAATGAATGTGTTTATTTTTGTTTGAGATGAAGATGACTACTGTCGATGTATGGTATTTGTAGGTGTAAAATAAACTTTGTATCTAAGAAAATGAAAATATAGGTAGATGGAGTAGTATTCTTTAATGTTTTGAGCACGTTTAATGTTTTTCTCTCTAGTGTTTAAATTATACGCATTCCCGCAAAAAGACACTATTAATTATGCATACGACAGATATATATACAAATGATAACAGCTAGATTATATTTAAAAATTAGCGAAATGTTGGTGGATCCTGGAGGATAATTTAATTAAACATTTAAGCTCTGCTCAAGTATCAATATAATTAAAAAAAGTATTAATATAATTCGCGCAGGAGCTACTTCATATTTTCTTAGTTAACTTCTGGGATCTGATCTTAATATAGCAATATATGATCAACGCGTATTATCTTTATTTTTATTCAAAAAAAAAAATATATGATCAACGCTTGCTGGATCGTGAAATTGATATAAACAGATACATACAACTCGAGTAACAACAATCATACCTTAAGTTTAAGCTCATGTCAATGCGTTTCAAATTCACCAGAAACTTAACTCATTGCTCATCTAGATGAGGCTTTGACAACTAACTCATCATATTGTGGGCGGATGGTAGTACGTAGAATAGCTGAGCCCAATTTTAGTTCTAACAAGTTTACTTTATTGGTCAATGTGGGGGAAGAAGAAGATTCATCAGATAAAAAAAAAAAAGATTTATTCGGTAGATCTCATGACACCTTTAGAAATAAAGAAATCGTCCACAAAGCCATGTTCAACTATCAACAAAGGCTAAGGAGATGCATGGGCAAACCATAAGTCGTGAACGGGGAAACAAAGGACGTAAAAACCGTGGTGGACGCGGTTAAGTTGTTTCAGCTGCAAACACCTAAGTCAATCGGATTTAGAGATTTGATTGTTTTATGGTTCATTATGATTATATGTTCGCTTTATTTTGTAAAAGTGCAAGAAAAAATGAAAAAGAAAGAATCTTAGATTGCCACCAAAAGAAGAAAGAAAATTTCAATTGGTTAATAAAATATTCAGAGAGAGAGAGTTGCAACAAAGCAACTCCCCCTCAAGGTTACATCTCTTGTTCACATAACTAGCACATATGATATCTAGGCCACATGGTTCTCTCGTGGAAGTCCTATAAATTATTTGTTATTTAAATCTTTACATTGTCTATTTCGTGTAAATTGTGGAACAGTTAAAACATTTCCGTACTTACATATGCATGGTTTCAGTGATTCACATTCACTGTATAAAGCATCTTTACTAGAAAGTTTTCTTATGCATACTTCACAATTTTTGAAAATATATCAAAATAAAGAGTTTTTCAATGAAAACATAGCCGTTACCGAGATTTATGGGTTATGGCAAGGCTATGAGTGAGAGGAGAGTTGTTTCAGAGGTTAAGTTTGTGCAGTGTAGTAGAGACTCGTGGCTTTGTCTTTGATCAACGCATCATACAAGACTTTAAATGTTTCAGTAGAAAAACGTGTGGGCTTGTTTTTTCGATGCCGGCCGCGAGGGAAGTTTGTAGGGTTAAGTCTTAACCGCTCCGTGATCTCCGGTTCTTCGAATCGATCTTTTCTTGCTTGTCGGAGTCGGGCTTCTTCATTGGTCATACGGTCCAAGTCACTTTAGACCCAATTACCTAGTTAACCGGAATTGGGTCCAGCACTTGGTATCTTTCTAGCAAAGCTTGGACCTTGGTAGATTTCTTTAGAAGCTTTTTTTTCTCATGAAACAACTATTATGGAAAAAAAAATTAATATTCGTTTTTAGATTATGTAATTCAAATGAGATCAGATAGCTGATGGGTATATAACAAATGTTTAAATAAGAAAAAAATGGAAATAGAAAAGAAAACAAATTATTTAATATTTTGAATTTGCATGTCTAAGCTTTATGAAACAAAAACTTAAAATTTGCAAGTCTCACAGTTATTAATAAAATGCATTAGACAAATAAAGGATACCTTTAAGAGAAACTGATGATAGTTTTTATTCAAATTTTGATTAAAACACACAAGTAAAAGCTGAAATATCAAAAACATATCGTAGTGTCATGCATGCCTGATTGATGTTTATTTCTGGGAAGGCCAAGTGGAGCAGCTAGTGTTATGGAGAAAGAGTGACTCACTAAAAGCCATACGACTGGTGCTTAAATCGAATTGGATCAAATAGTCTTGAAGCTGATGTGACCCAATAACCATCGACTCACTAGGTTTCTTTCCTCCGTTGACGAACGCCAAACAAATCACCTTCTCCGACACTTTCACCACCATGTCGTACCTTGAAACCTCCAATTCTCCTCCCTTGCATTCCCTGGCAGCCCAATCTCCATCACGGGCACGTTCATCAACCCCTATATGTTCTTCCAACCGCCTTTTTCGAAATAATGTTTAAATAGCGCAGGTCCAGGGATCTCAGTCATTCTTATTTTCTGAGAAAACATAGTCAAATGAGAGCCTCCTCAAACAAGGCGGGGCTTCGGTGAGAAAGGACTCTCCCAGGCACATTCTCCAAGACGGGTATTGCAACTTGTCTAACGTTCGAAAGTCTTGATTGTGACTACTCAAGAAGTTACCAAATTTGGAAGAATCCACCGGTCCGTTGCATCGCCTTTCTAAGGAAACCCTATTTTCTTACTGGAAGTGGCATCCTCCAAGAAGATCTTCTCAAATTTCAACTTCAAGACTTCACAACTTTGAAGATCTACCTCCACTGCTACGTAGTAATCTGCTCTTAAACCTCTTTCAAGCTAACAGCAAGAGGCTTCCTACCTCCAAAGAACTTCTGGAACCAGAAACAAGAGTCATTGAAAGGTGTAGAGATACGATGGCAAGTAGATTTACCAAGGAAGAAAAAGGAAAACATCAACTCTCGGGAGACATAGAACCCACCATCAAGAGAATCAAAGCTCGCTACGTGGATAACTCGATTCTCATCAAGGAGAACAGGCTCACACTCATCGGTAGAGTCACCAACCCCCAGGAACAAAAGCTTTGGGCTCTCCTCCCAGCACTGCCTCGCAAATGGCACCTACAAGGGAAGGTGACCGGCTCAGATCTCGGGAATGGTTGCTTCCAGTTCAGATTTGAAAAGGAAGAAGAACTACAAAGAGTACTAGATAACAGACCTTATCATTTTGCATACTGGATGATTATCCTCCAACGGTGGGAACCTGTCATATCTGCTACCTTCCCGTCACAAATTCCTTTTTGGATTCGTATAAAAGGGGTACCGCTCCACTACTGGCATGAAGACATGATTTGTGACATTGGGAAGGAGTTGGGAACGTTGCTGAATCACGAACTCACCAAGACATCTGCAAGAATCAAAGTCTTAATTGACGGGCTCAAACCCCTAGAGAAGAGATCCATCATAGAGTTTGATTCTGGAGAAGAGAGTCTAATTTACCTGAAGTATGAAAGGTTGGAGAATCACTGCTCCTGCTGCCAGTCTCTCTCGCATCTGAAAGATGATTGTCCTAAACGCATGGAAAGAAACAAATCTCTAAAACTTCAGGCGGAAGAAGATCTCTACAGCCTGGGTAGAAACTTCAATCACAACAGCAGTAAAAAAGACACACAGACCACAGGAAAGGAACTGACAAATCTTTATGTAAGCCAAGAGAGAGACCCCCACAAGAAGGATGGGACCACGAAGTCTTTCAACGAAAGAGTCGACAGACATGGCAACAGCTTCGGAGAGAGAGTTGCAACCAAACAAACTAGAGTGCCCCCACCGGTCAGAGCTCTGATTACTAAGGCAGACAGAACACAGAACTGGAGAAGCAGATCTAGCAATCTGGTGGTGGAGGTCCAAGAACACAACTCTCCTCCGTACACAGTGAGAAGAGAGGAGGTTGAAGGACGACAACTTAAGCGAGCTCTTTTTCCTCAGAAAGGTCTTAAGGAATGGAGAGCTAAGCCAGTAGCACCGACATTCTCATCTGAAAGGAATGAAGAGATACACATGACGACTACTCATCCTCTAAGAGGTCAGAACCTACAAGGTCAAACTTCTACGCCTAAGTCAAAGACCAACCAGACAGAGGAAGAAATTCAAAGAGACCTTGATGAGGCCACGTTACTCTACCTTAGCTGCCCTGGCCCAACAGAAGCGGCGGCTAGAAGACAACGTGTGATGAGCAGTGATGCTAAGGGCCAGAGAGCAGAAACATTGGCTGTTATGATGAGATCATCTTCAAAGTACCTAGAACAAAGACCTACGGGAACTCAGGAGAATAGAACAGGGTATACAAAGACAAAGGAGAGTATAATGGAAGACCTCCAAGATGTAACAAAGCAGTACCTTTGTTGCACAGACCCTACGGAAGCTGCAGCCAGGAAACAGAGAGTTCTAACGGGCGACGCCTCGGGCTCAATGGAAGAGACAGCAGATTCTATTTTGGCAGCCACAACAAATATCAGACGCCCGCTGTCTCCATGGGAACGAGGAATAAGATCTGTAAGCCCCCAAGCGAAGGATAACCCCCTGAACGCTTTTTTCGGCCCGGATCAGTCGCTCTTGTTTAGCCCAACAGAAGGAGAAGATAAGCACGACGATAATGAGCTTGACATCTACGACAGTGAAGTCACCCCACCACAAGTGACAGTACCTGTACGCAAAAACAATGAAAGATCAGCAAAGATGAAGTCAATTATCATTAACTCTAATGTGGGAAGGGAGGAATCAACTATCATCAGCACTAATGTGGGAAGGGAGGAGGTTCCTCCATCAGTTCCAGAGCACCAAGAGCAAATGACTCCAGCTGAGCAAGAGGAAACTCTGCGAGAATTTCAAAACAAAGTGAGAAAAACCCGAAACCCTGCAAAAACAAAAAAAGTCGAGAAACAGTCCCATACTTAGAGGAACTAGTTCCAAGAAAAGGAAGTTATCACAAGTGCAGAACTCACCTAAGGGAGGAAGAGGTGCAGGTGAAGGTACATCCAGAGTAAATCAGAAGAGGAAAATGACAAACGACCCAAAAGCTCTCTCCCAAGGAACTGGTACCAATCCAACTCATACCGGCAATGACCCGAAAGAAAGCGGATTTTCGGGTCACTCCACCCCGGGCTCCTTAGTCGTACTTAGCTGGAACTGTTGCGGGCTGGGGAACCCTGCAACAGCCCAGCGGTTGAGGGAGATACAGAAGAGGAACTCTCCCGATATTTACTTCCTCATGGAAACCAAGAACAACCTGGAAATAGTCAAGAAGAAACTGCAAGGCCTTCCACTAGATAATTATCATGAAGTTCCCCCTAACAGCCCAGGGAGTGGAGGTCTGTTTCTCATCTGGAAGAGCGACATCCAACTTACGGTTAGAGCGAGCAATAAAAACTTTATTGACACGCTAATAACAGAAAAAGGGAATACCTTCCAAGTTACCTTTGTGTATGGAGAGCCAGATCACACAAAGAGAGAGTCTCTTTGTCTGGGATGAATTGTCTTCCTTGCAACCTACGATAGGAGAACCATGGTTTTTAACTGGAGATTTCAATGAGATTACAGACAACAGTGAAAAGAAAGGTGGACCAGAAAGAGCTGAAGGCACCTTCTGCGCCTTTAGAACTTTCTTATCGGAAAATGATCTCTTTGACATCAAGCACTATGGGAATTTTCTCTCATGGAGAGGAAACAGAAGCTCACATTTGGTTCAGTGCCGTCTTGACAGGGCTCTAAGCAACAGCGAATGGCTAAACATATTTCCCTCGTGCCGAAGCCAATATCTAAAATATGAAGCCTCGGATCATCGCCCTCTCCTAACCTTCATGGATACAAGAAGAAAGAAAGGTCTGAAAATCTTCAGATTTGACCGAAGATTAAAAGATAACAATGAAGTGAAACTGCTTATCAAGGAGGTTTGGGAAGCTGATTCTCACTTGAGTGTTGAAGAAAGGCTAATCAGCTGCAGAAAAGCCATTTGTAGATGGAGTAGAGAATTCCAAATGAATAGTAAGAAGACTTTAGACGGTCTGCGCGAAGATCTAGATGAAGCTCTGTCTAATCCATGCCCAGACGAAGACCTGATTCATAAAATAAATATCAGTCTGCTATCAGCATACAAACGAGAAGAAGAGTATTGGCAACAGCGTAGTAGGCAATTATGGTTAACACTAGGTGATTCAAACACAAGTTATTTCCATGCTGCAACAAAGACAAGAAAATCTAGAAACCGTATGACGGTTATAGAAAATGATGATGGAATACCTTCGTTTGAGGAAGACCAAATAGCTGAAGTGATTTGCAAATACTACGAGAAACTCTTCACCTCCTCTCCAAATGAAGGCCTGCAGAGGGTAGACGAAGCCCTCCAACCCTGTGTCACTCACCAGATAAATGCGGAACTGATAAAAGAACCAACACCAGATGAGATAAAAGAAGCTACCTTTGCCATCCATCCGGACAAAGCTCCGGGACCGGATGGGTTCTCTGCTAGTTTCTTTCAAGCCAACTGGGAGACGGTAGGACCGGCGGTGACTAGAGAAATAATGTTGTTCTTCTCAACTGGTAAGCTCCGCCCCTCGCAAAATGTTACACATGTTAGATTGATCCCGAAGATAGTGGGAGCAAAGAAGGTGGCGGATTATCGGCCTATAGCCCTATGCAATGTATTCTTCAAGATAATCTCTAAGATGCTGGCGTTAAGGCTAAAACCAGTGCTCCACACGATCATATCAGAGAACCAATCAGCATTTCTACCAGGAAGAGCTATAGCAGACAACATTTTGATTACACATGAAGTATTGCAATTTCTGAAAACGTCTAAGGCGGAAAAAAGATGCACAATGGCAGTAAAGACTGATATGTCTAAAGCCTATGACAGAGTGGAGTGGAGATTCATAGAAAGAGTCCTTCAACGCCTAGGCTTCTATGCAAAATGGGTGCAACTAATAATGCAGTGTGTCTCCACGGTATCATACTCCTACCTAATCAATGAATCAGTTCATGGTGAGGTAACGCCTAAACGAGGAATAAGACAGGGAGATCCACTCTCCCCCTATCTCTTCATCCTCTGTGGCCAAGTTCTGTCAGGTCTATGCCGTAATGCGGAGAAAGATGGTACCTTGCAAGGGATAAGGGTAGCGACAAAGTGTCCAAGAGTGAACCACTTGCTGTTTGCAGACGACACCATGTTCTTCTGCCAAACTTCACCAGCGAACTGTGATAAACTGAAGAGCATCCTATGGATGTATGAGCAAGCTTCGGGACAACAGATTAATACCACCAAATCGTCCATCACTTTCTCTTCAAAAACTCCTGAAGAAACGAAGAAGCTAGTAAAAGAGAAATTAGGAATTGACAAGGAGGGAGGGTCAGGTAAGTATTTGGGCTTACCTGAACACTTTGGTCGCCGGAAAAAAGATCTCTTCACTACGATTGTGGATCGGATCAGGCAATGCGCAGCGAGTTGGTCTACAAGACACCTCTCCAAGGCCGGGAAGTTGACAATGCTGAAAGCAGTTCTGACCGCAATCCCTACGTATACCATGTCCTGCTTTGAGTTACCTGTGAGTTTATGTAAAAGAATCCAGTCAGTACTCACTAGGTTCTGGTGGGACACGGCTGATGGGAAAAGAAAGATGAGTTGGGTGGCTTGGCAAAGACTAACTAAACCTAAAGCTGGAGGAGGCTTAGGACTGAGGGATATACAACTCTTCAACCAAGCCTTATTGGCTAAGCAAGCCTGGAGGATACTAACAAACCCAGACTGTCTCCTTGCGAGAGTGCTCTTAGGTAAATATTGCATTAACAAATCATTTCTGGAGGTGCAATTGCCTACGGTCTGCTCACATGGATGGAGAAGTATACTTCATGGAAGAGAACTATTAAAAGGAAATGTAGGAAAAGCCATAGGGAACGGTCTAACCACTAGAGTTTGGAAAGACTCATGGATCTCGTTAGACACAGGCACTAGAGTCTACGGCCCTATTCTAGAAGACGCCATGGACCTTACAGTATCGGATCTCCTAACTTCAGATATGCAATGGAATAAAAACAGAATTGAGAAATTCTTACCTCTTGTAGCAAAGGAAGTTCAGATGCTGCAGCCAGGACACAAAGAAGCCGGCGACATCTATGTATGGCAACCACTCCAATCTGGGGTATATAGCACCAAGTCAGGCTATTACACTGCGGCTATGAAAGACCAAAGCCATGTAAGGCCGAGTGATGGTTCCTTCGACTGGATAAAAGACATTTGGGCAAAGGAAAGCTCACCAAAAATGAAGCTATTCATGTGGTCCATTGCCCAAGAAGCTCTTCCACTGGGAGAACTGCTACAAAAAAGAGGAATCCAATCAGGAGTGGCATGTATCCGTTGTAATGAAGTGGAATCAGCAACACATACCTTCTTCAACTGTCCATTCGCACAAGAAGTCTGGAAACTCATTCCAATGAAAAGAGTAGTTCACATAGCTACGGATATCGACTTCAAAAACGCAGTGGTAGCCTTCAGACAAGCGGTTTGCCTACCCCCAACAGGTATCACAACGACGATTCTCCCGTGGGTATGTTGGGCCCTTTGGTCAGCTCGAAACAGGCGCATATTTGAGAATCACACCCTCACTGCTTTAGAAGTGGCGACAAAAGCTCTTAGACTAGAAAGAGAATGGTTAAATGCCCAGAATCAGAGCGGGGAAGTGAGTGGTTCAGTACCTCAACCCAAGCAGGCGCAGCAGCTTCAGAGGAACAAGGAAACGACGGTGACACTCAGATCAGACGCAGCTTATGACAAGCAATCCCGAAGGGCAGGATTGGCATGGATCTTCAAGAAACCATCCGGTATACACCTCAATCAAGGAGCCATCACGCATGATCTTGTTAGTTCTCCACTTATGGCAGAAGCGCTTGCCCTGAGATCCGGATTACTTTCTGCAGTGAACCTCGAGCTAGACAAGCTCCAGGTATTCTCTGACAACACAACCCTCATCCGAGCAATCAACAACGACACACAGGTAAAGGAAATCTTTGGAATCGTCAAAGATGTTCAACAGATTTCCTCTGTTTTTGTCGAGATAACATTCTCTCACATCTCTCGGTCTCTCAATGTTGAAGCCGATCGACTATCCAAATTTGTTCTTTCATCGTCTTTTGTAATGAACCCCGTAGTGGGCTAACTTGGGCCTGAGGCCTCTTTGAACCTATTTATTTAATGAGCAAGTGTTACAAAAAAAAAAAGAGAAAACATAGTCAAACTAATTGTCACTGTAAACTAAAATTTTAGTTTCAATTTTGTAGGGCTCTTTTTTTTTGTTTACTTGTTGCAAACGTAATTAATGTGATTGTTTGTTTGTGCTGTGAAGATGGACTATAGATATATGGTGTTTATAGGTGTAAAACAAACTTTGTACGAGAAAATGAATACTATAATATAATTTTATAAATGTTTGAACACGTTTAATATTTGTTTCTAGTGTTTTAAATTAGGACAGAACTTAGGTTCACCCCCTAGGGTGAACCTTTAAATTCACTTTACCCTTTAAAACCAATCAAATTTTCACATAAATTATTAATTAAAAATATTAAATTAAATAAAAAATAGTTACAAAAAATAAAAACGCTAATTTTAACGACGCTAACGCTTCCAGCTAAACTCTAAACCCTAAATCTTAAATTCTAAACCCTATACCCTAAATTATAAACCCAAATCCAAACCCCTAAACCCAAACCTTATACCCTAAACCCTAATCATAGACCATAAACCCAAATTATATACCCTAAATCCAAAAACTAGACGATAAACCTAAACTCTATACCCTAAACCCAAGTTATAGATCCTAAACCCAAACCGTAAACCTTAAACCTAAATTATATACCCTAAACCTAAAACTTTAACCATAAGTCCAAACGGTAAATCCTAAACCCAAACCGTAAATCCTAAACCCAAAATCTATACCCTTAATCCAAATCCTAGACCTAAAACCCAAACGGTAAACCCTAAACCCAAACCCCAAACTTAGATGCTATAGGGTTTGGGTTAAAGTTTACAGTTTAGGTTTATGGTCTAAGACTTGGGTTTAAGGTATAGAGATTAGGTTTATAGTCTATTTTTTGGGTTTAAAGTATATAATTTGGGTTTAGGGTCTAGGATTAGGGTTTAGGGTATAGAGTTTAGGTTTAGGGTCTAAGATTAGAGTTTAGGGTATTGGATCTGGGTTTAGGGATTTGGATTTGGGATTAGAATTTAGGGTATAGGATTTAGAATTTAAAATTTAGGGTTTAGAGTTTCGCTGGAAGCGTTAACGTAGTTAAAATTAGCATTTTTATTTTTTGTAGCTATTTATTATTTAATTTAATATTTTTTAATTAATAATTTATGTGGAAATTTGATTGGTTCTAATGGGTGAGGTGAATTTAAAGGTTCACCCTAGGGGGTGAACCCAGTTCTGTCCTTTAAATTACGTGTACTTCCGCAAAAAGAGGGTATTTTATATGCAAAAAAATAAACATGTATATTTGGAAATTTGGAGAAATGTCGGTGGATCCTGCTGGATAGTTTACATTTAAGCACTGCTCAAGTATTGATATAAGAGATTCATGTGGTGGCTACTTCAATATTATTCTTATACTTTTTTTCCAAAAAAGTTAGTTGACTTCTTATATCTGAACATAATATAGCAATATATGAATATATGATAAATTCTTGGTTGGATCGTGAAATTTAGATAAACAAATACAGCATGAATAAGTAATAACCATCGTATGTTAAGTTTAACTTCATAAATACATAAACGACGGTATCATTGTATGGAAGCTATCTCTCCTGTACTTTTTAAAAGATTGCTTCCATCTATTTTTTGGGTAGATTTGTGTTTTGCTTCTCTTGACAGTTTGTTTTGGCTGTAGGAGCTGTATATGGCATGTCTTTTGGTAGCTTGTGGTGACCGTTCCTTTTCTCCGATCTTTCCCCCTCGTTTAGGTTTTTCTACTTATGGTTCCATTTCATTGTCTCATTCACTGTTTGGTTTCGTTTCATGCATTTCACTATCATTATATGTTTTGTAATTGCTATCCAGGGCCGTGCCTGAGTAAAAGTCAATCAAGCATATGCTTGGGGCCTTGAACAATTATATGAATATTAGGGGCCAAATCCTAACAAAAACTACTAAGTGGCTAGGTTGGTTATGTACATACTAGAAGTAGATAAGGTACCCCAGTTCGATTCTTCCCCATAACATTTTAAATTTTCATAATTTTGAGGGGCTAAATTAATAATTGGGTTTTAGGGTCTAACATTCTCAGGCACGGCCCTGTAATGTTATCACAAATTTAGTTTTTGTATAATATTTTAACAAAAACGATTATCGAAAACTTAACTCATTGCTTATCTAGATAACTTTTGACAACTAACCCAGCTTGAGCTAAGTTCGGAATTCTAAAACACGTTTCCACAACCAAAACAACACAAGCTTATTCTAGCTCTTTAAGGCTCAATAAAAAAGATACTCCTTCTATTTCATAATATTGATAGTTTTAACTAAAAGCACAAAGATTAAAAAAGTTGTTATTTTTAAAAAAATATTGTTTAATACATAGCTTAGAAATACAGTATCCACTTTTAGATTATTAGGTTAAAATGATATTAGATAGATGATGTGTATGACTGATGTTTAAAAGTAAGTAGATAATGAAAATGTTGGGAAAGAGAAGAAAAATAGATGTCTCAGGTCCCTACTTCTCATAGGTCTTATTTGTAAATATGCTTTTTGTCGATTAATAAATTTCAAATTTCAACAAAAAGAAAATAAAAAGATAAAAAAATTGCAAGTCTCACAATTATTAATAAATGTACGAAATTCTTATACATTTGGGTAATATTAACTTATAAGAAAGGAAAATAAACTTGACATTTAAAAGAACATGTTGATAGTTTTATTCAAATTTTTGATTGGAACACAAGTAAAAGCTGAAATGGCAAAGAGGATCTCTTAATGTCATGTGTGATTGATTTTATTTCTGGAAAGACTACTTGGAGCAGCCAATGTTATGGAGCACGAGTGGGTCACTAAAAGCCATTCGCGTGGTGCTTAAATCGAATTCGATCAAATAGTTTTGAAGCTGATGTGTCCCAATGACCATGGACTCATTAGGTTTATTTCCTCCATCGACGAATGCCAAACAAATAACCGTCTCCGACACTCTCTCTACCATATTCGCACCTTGAAACCTCCACTTCACCTCCCTTCCATTCCCTGGCAGTCCAATCTCCATCACTGACACATCCATGTTCTTCGCTGAAGCGCCTTCTTCGAAGCAATGTTTAAATGGCGCATGTCCTGTGGTCTCAGACATTCCTATTTTCTGTCAAAACAAATATCAAAACCCAAACAAAGATGAGATTAGTAGACTTGATATATATAATACTCAGGATGTTTTAAAATTGTCCATATAAATTAAGAAAACATTTTTTTACATTTTCTAAACAAAAATATCATTAAACATTTTTTCTTACATTTTCTAAACAAAAACATCATTAACTATCACCTAATTATAATTTGACCAATAATGAAATATACAACAAAATACAGCATCAAAACTTTAATAAATTTTAATCTGAAAATATTATATAATATTGAACAAAAAGTTACCTCTAAAACGGGAGTATTTGAAATCGAATATTAAAAAAAAAATCAAAATTTTCAGTTCATTAGATAAAAAGTTTAATTATATAAATACCTTCTTTTTGGTATAAAATGTTGAGTATATAAATAAATACCTTTGCTTTTAGCATAAAAGACTGAGCAAGAGCATTGTAGATATCGGTTTGTAGTACGGTGTAAGGAACCACTGTACTGAGCTGGGCTCCGCCCTCAAGCAAACTTGGGTCCAACGTTAAAGAAACTCCGTCAACGTAGATCGACGTAACGGAGACTAGATATTTTCCCGAGTCGATTTTCAACGGCGTCAAAGTCATCGGAACGGGGTTACTCCCACCGAACGAATGGGTGCCGATATAGAAGTACCCGAGGCCGCGGCCGGAAGAAGGCAAGCAGAGAGCAAACTTGGGGATGATGTTATACGCTGACGCAATCTCTCTCCAGAACGGGAACTCTCCCGGAGAAAGAGCCACAACTCCGGCGATGCGAGGGGCCATGCCTTGGAGGTATTTCTCGACGGCGCAGGAGAATGTGAAGCGGCGGGAAGGAGCTATGGAGATTGGTTTTCCGCTTTGTGTAGTGAAGATGGTGGCGTTGTCTTGAACTACACGGCCCGTGGCCACTGCGGTGTTTTTACCTAGAGGCCTTGGTTGCGTGTAAAGACAGGTGTTTGTGACGTCGCAGCCATTGCCGGGGATTGATTTGCAGGTGGAGCTCTTGCAACTGACGGCGTGGAGTGATGATAATAATCTGATTTTGCGGCAGTTGAGCCCAGTGGCGGATCTAGAACAGCATTTAACCGGGGACACATAAATTTTTTTACTATATTTTATAACTAGATGGGAGCACTGGCCTTGATTAATCTTAATTGCTTAAAGAAAATGAAGAATGAGACGGGGCACGTGACCCCGTACGTCTCTTATTGCATCCGCCCCTGGTTGAGCCACGTTAGGTTGGTTCCGAGATCGAGTAGGAGGTTAACGGGAGACGACATTCCGCCGGCTCCGATATTGACAGTGGTGTAGAATTGTTTGGTGGGTTCGTCTTTGGTGACCGGAATAAGGTATTGGGCTTCTGATATCAGAGTTATGGCTGCAAACATGGAGACGAAGACGATGAGGTGAGTAAGGCCACCCATCTTTGTGTTTTCTAGGTTTTTTTTTGTTTTGTGATTGTTTGTTTGAGATGAAGATGACTATTGGAGATGTATGGTATTTATAGATGTAAAATAAACTTTGTATCAAAGAAAATGAAAATATTTTAGTTTTATAGTATTAAGGGATATGTATCCCACATTGGAAAATCAATGGGACATTAAGTAATATATAAAGGGTTAGAGCCAATCCACTAATTGCCAATTGGTTTTGAGTTGGAAGCCCATAATAAACCGAATCTAACATATAGTACTATTCTTTAATGTTTTGAGCACGTTGAATATGTTTTCTAGTGTTTACTATTTTACTAGCACTCCCGTAAAAAGAGACTGTTATGCATATAATATATATACGCGTGACAACAGCTAGATTATATTTGAACAATTTGAGAAGTGTCGGTGGATCCTTCAGGATATAACTTAATTCTAGTTTCTAAGTTATAACATACTTGGTGTAGTTACAAACTTACAATGTGTGTCTTTAGATTTTTGTATTGATTATCCTAAACCAACTAACCAAGTGTTATTTACGGAGGCTTAAAACAAAAAGGGTTTAGTGGATTTGATTATAAGACACTTACATATTTCTCTGCATCACTTTTAAACAGTAGACCACAACAACAAGAAGAAAACGAAGACTTGTTTCTTTATGCATGTACTGGGCTTTTTCTTAGACTTGTAGCTTGGGACTGTAATACATGGGTTATTGCTGTGGATCAGCAAATGAATCTAGTGACCATAATGTTTTCTGCAACAAGTCATTGACGATATACTTAATTTTAATATCGAACATGTACTAGTACTGGTCTATATCGCCAACAAATTTCATAAAATCCACTAAAACTCTAGTAAAATTAATACCTTAAAATCGCAACAATTTCATAAAAGCCACTAAAAATAGTAACTGGAACTGCTTATCAAATGATGTGCTATATATGTGTATATTTTTATTAGTATGATTACTAATAACTAAATGGTCAGATGCTATAAAAAAAATATATGTAGCAATTCCCATGAGATTTTCTGTCGAGACGGTAATAATTAAAATTCATAATGGGTTTATAATATGTATGCGATGAATGATACCTGCACCACATGGTTCACGTGATGTATGTCTATTTTATTACTTATTTATTATGATTACTATCTGGCCAACGTACATAGAGATGCTAAAAAGTATATGAAGGAACCCATATATGAGATTTTATGTCGAGATAGTAGTAGTTAAAAACTTAAAATACAGAAAGTGTGCGATTAATGATATCTAGACCACATGGTGATGAAATCTTCTATCTCGACTTCGCGGAAGCCCTACAAATTATATGTTTTCAAATCTGTATATTATCTATTTCGGGTAAATTGTGGATTAGTTAAACATTTTCGTACTTACCCATGCATGGTTTCAATGATTAATAATAGCTAATTAATTTAAAGCATTTTTACTGGAAGGTTTTCATGTGGATATTTTTTTAAAACAAATGTTAGAAATGAAGAGTTTCTCACTGAAAAGTGAAAATATAGCCGTCACCGAGATCTATGGCCAAGGCTACGGTGAGTGGAGAGCCAGTGTTGTATAAATTTACTTTCCTGATTAGAGAAAATGATTATAGTAGTAACTATAGTGGAAGTAATCATGTATTTTATTGTAATAAAGTTCTCTAAGCTTTTTATTTTTGTTATTTCCCATGAAGAAATCACTATTATAGAAACTTTTAGTATTTGATTATAGATTATTTAGTTTAAAATGATATCAGGTAGCTTACGGGTATGACACATATTTAAATAAGAAAATGTTCGAAATAGAAGAAAATAAATTATTTATATTTTTGATTTTCATGTCTAATTTTTGTAAAAACAAAAACCTAAAAATTTGCAAGTCTCACAATTATTCGTAAATGTGCGAAATTCTTAAAACTTTACACAAATAAACGATATATTAAGAGAAACTAATGATAATTTGATTAATTTTTTTGATTGGAGCACAAGTAAAAGCTGAAATGACAAAGACTATCTCTTCATGTCATGTGTGCTTGATTCTATTTCCGGGAAGGTCACATGGAGCAGCTGAAGGATATGGAGCAAAAGTGAGTCAACTAACAGTTTTAAGCGTGGTGCTAAAATAGAATTCGGTCATATATTCTGAAGTTGATGTGTCCAATGACCATCGACTCATTAAGCTTCTTTCCCCATCGACGAACGCCAAATAAACCACCGTTTCCAATACTTTCACCACCGTATTAGTACCGTAAAACCTCCACTTTTCCTCTCCTGCCCTCCCTGGCAGCCCAATCTCGATCACCGGTACGTTCATGAACTTCTTCATGTTTGTCTAGGAACCACCTTCTTCGAAGAAATGTTTAAATGGCGCAGGTCTAGGGAAGTTCACTGATATTTTTAATGTGAAGTTCTAAGCATTAGATTAGTAATATGTTTCATATCTAGTATCAGTGTTTAGATATTCCGATTTAAAAACATTTTTCCATCCTAAAGATATTTTGAATACAAGACACAATAGAACTAACCCTTTTTACTACCACTATTTGTTCATCAGTTTAAGAAATAAGAATTATCTTGTTGCTTAAGCGTAAGAGATTGAGCAAGAGCATTGTAGATATCGGTTTGTAGAACGGTCTAAGGAACCACCGTGCTGAGCTTGGCTCCGTCCTCAAGCAAACTTGGGTTCAACGGTTAAGGAACTTCGTCAACGTAGATTGACATGACGGAGATTAGGTGATCAGATCCAACGATTCTAAACGGTGTAATAGTTGAAGGGACCACTAAAACTATTACTGCCGATATAGAAATGACGGGTGCCAGAAGAAGCAAACAGAGAGCAAATCTCATGTACTTGTTAAACGTTGTATCCTGGGATTTTGATTGCATAGAACCGTTACACTACGGTCAACTAAAGAATTAACGAAAGAGCATTTCGCCTCCACACGAAATCTTCGTCCATCGTATTTTGATATCAAGTAATGTATATTTTATTTATGTTTTATCATATAACAAATTACTACTCTTTTCCTCAAAGACTATTGTTTTGAGATTTTTAGTTGTTTCACAAAGATTGTTATTTTGTGTTTTCAATGTAACTTTATAGTTTATTTCTGACAAATTCTAGTTTAGGATCAAAGTAAATTAAGTTTTATTGATGAATAAGCTTGGTTTATATACCAAGATAAGCAAAGCTACAATAGGAAGTCATAAAAGCCAACATGGAATAGGAAAAACATATAAAATCCTTATCTAAACTTGATTCGAATTATACTCCAATAATTTCTTCATTTTATCCATGTTGATTAAGGCACTTTTTCTAAATTATCTATTAAAATAAGATTATTTTTTATATTATAACTTTATAAAATGTGTGAAAACTCCAAAATAACAATCGTTGTGGAACGGAAGAAATATTCGGTTTGTCATATTGTAGAAATCATGGTCCTGCAGTTGCTTGGGTGCAACACTCTCTCTTGAATCTCTTATTAACCAATTAAAAATCTCTTTGTCCTTGGTGACAATCTAAAATTCTTTCCTTCTCCATTGTTCTTGCAAATTAAGAAGCTTTTTAAAACGATTTCTATTCCAAATGCACTTGTATCTCTTTTATTGAGTGCTAAAGAAAGAATAAGCTTTGTTATCTAGAAGAGTTAGGTCTCATGAGTTATCAAGATGAGCAATGAATTAATATTTCTGGCAATTTGAAGGCATTGCCATGGTCTCCGTATCGTGTTTCTTATGAGAATTGAATATAGCGTCAACTTACTTTATATGTGGATTATCAGAGGAATCTAGAGACCATATTGTTTTTCTGCAAGAAGGCATAGACAATATACAAAATTTAAAACGCACATAAACTATTGGGTATATCGCCATATAAATTTTATACGAGACTCATTTTATGTATGAGCCCAATCTCACAACTCTGTTATTCTGAGTACCAATTAAAAGTTGCCACATGGACTTTGTAACTCTACCAAACCAACTTAACTCCAGTTGGCGAAGTAGGCATAAACCTTTACACGAGTACGAATATTCGCAAAAAAAAAACGAAAAAAACTGATCTTCACACGTGCCAAAACTCCTCTAATCGTTTCTTTTTCTTTTTTAATAAATGGATAAACATTGACCAAAAAGAAAAAAAGGTCCCCACAAATCCGCAAAACGACACGCAGTCTACTCAGCACTTACCTCAATCTAACCAATCCTTATCGGTTCACATTCGCTCTCCCAATCTTAAAAACCAGCGTCGGCCCACCGCATCTCAGATTCAAACCAGAACCTAACTAATCCTTTAAAACCAACCGTCTTCATCCATTTCCTCCCCCCACTCAATCACACTTCTAATGGCTTCTTGTCTTAATCTCTTCCTCTTCTCCTTCCTTTCCGTTGTATTCATTTCAAATTCGCAGATATCTGATTCCCTTAACGGCGTCGTTTTCCCTGTTACTCGCGACCTACATACCGGTCAATACATCGCACAGATTCTTCTCGGCGACTCGTCGGAGCCCGTCAAGCTCGTCGTTGATCTCTCCGGTTCGCTTCTATGGTTCGATTGTTCCTCGGGACATGTTTCCTCTTCTCGGAGTCTTGTCTCCGGGAGCTCTAGCGGCTGCCTGAAGGCGAAGGTCGGGGACGAGCGAGTATCGCGTAACGCGGAGTGCGATTTGCTTGTGAGAAACGGCGCCGTTGGTATCGCGGCGAGAGGAGAGCTTGCAAGAGACGTCTTGTCATTTGGATCTGTTTCTTCTCCGGCAACCGTTGACGTACTCTTCGCTTGTGCTCCTCCGTGGCTCCTACGTGGGCTCGCTAGTGGGGCCCAAGGAGTATTGGGCCTAGGAAAGGCCCAGATCTCTCTTCCCTCGCAACTCGCCGCGGAAACTAACGAACGACGTCGTTTAACGCTTTTCCTGTCGCAGTCGAACGGCGTCGTCTCAACGAGTTCGGTTGAAGATGTTTTCGGAGTTGCCGCGTCTAAAGCCTTGGTCTACACTCCGCTGTCAACCGGCTCGAGTGGCAGTTACGTGATTAACGTTAAATCAATCAGAGTCGACGGTAAAAGGCTCTCCGTGGATGGTCCGTTGTCTGTGGAACTAAGCACGGTGGTCCCTTACACGATGCTGGAGAGCTCTGTCTACGCGGTGTTTGCAGAAGCGTATAATAAAGCTGCGACTAAAGCTAAGTCGGTAGCACCGTTCAGTCTCTGCTTCACGTCTTCGAGTGAGGTAGATTTCCCGGCGGTTGATCTGTCACTGCAGAGCGAGATGGTGAGGTGGAGGATTCAGGGGAGGAATCTAATGGTGGATGTTGGTGGTGGAGTCCGATGCTTGGGTATTGTTGACGGCGGGTCGAGCCTGGTCAGCCCGATTATAATGGGCGGGCTTCAGTTAGAAGGCTTTGTATTGGACTTTGATTTGGGTAACTCGATGTTGGGATTCGGACAAAGAACACGCTCTACTTCAGATTCCTTGCAACCAGAATCCTTGTAGTAAAACAAACTAGTTTAACTCGTAGATATTCTCAGTTTTGCTCTCTTTGTTTGTGTGTTTGTTAAGATACCTTTTTCTCTGTAAGCAACTACGCATTTACACTAATATATCTTCAGAGCTTAGTATCTGCTTTAGTTTCTCAAATCTTCAAAGAAACCAAAAAAAATACAAGCATAAGGTTGTTGGATAACAAATTCAAACAAAGTGTGTATAGCTTTCGACTAAGCAAGGAAATAATTAAGAAGGATGAAACAAAATACAGAGGCAAAGGAGCCAGCAAGGAAGATGAACCATACCTATGTATAGATATGTAGCACTCTTCCATGCCCATAACGACTCTAACCATGTCCAAAACTCTCCTCCGAGACCCAACCCCACGAGCCCTTCTCCTATCAATCCCTTAGAGATTGCGAAAAACATGACCGGGAACCCAATGGTCACCAATACCATGCTGCACAACGCACGCACCAGGCTCTTAACACGTCTGGATCTCAAATCGGGTCTTATAGGACGAACCATTAGACACATTGGCACTAGTAGCAAAGCTCCAATCTCTGCGGTGGCGAAATTGATTATTGACATGAGGCATAGACCGATGAAGGCAGCTGAGATGGTCACTGATTTCAAGACAGCCCAGTTGGTTCCATGGAGGCGAGAGGAGAAGGGAGAGCAACCCGGGACTGTGACAAAGGTTATAAGGAGAAGCGAAGAAGATGTAGTGGCCCATATGATGGAGCGGTTTGTTGGAGATTGTTCTCCCGGTACTTGACAGATTAAATATGGAAGCAGTGTGACGATGAAACCTAACAGGTGCAAAGCAAAGACCTGTTTAGCTGCGTCTAGCCACTTCCATGACTTGAGGTTTTCGGCAGGGTTTTGAGTGGTACATCCATCAATGTATAAAGAGGCAGCAACCATAGGAAGAGGGGCTACAAGAAGAGCAAAGGCGATCATGTAGACTCCTACAGAGATAAATTTGCCTGGGGAAGTTAATAGGTAAAGGAAAAACGATTGATGGAACTTCTCAAGGAGATTGTTCACTGATCTTATAGTTCCTTCAAGTAACCTGCGTTTAAAGAGCAAGCACAGAGTTATCATCCAACACTAATAGAGAGGAAGTAGCATGATTTATTGTAGTCATTTCGCAATACAAGACTCGGATAAATAAGCAGAGGAAGGTATGTGGAGTAAAAAGATGGCAAATATGAAGGCGAGGACTTACTGGGCACCTCGCAGACAGAACTCGTGTTGTCTTCCCTTACTGTCGGGAGGAAATCTAGGTGAAACTTTCAAAGTAATTGCATCAACTTGATAATCACGGAAAGCTCCATGAGGACCAGTAGGGATACCAAGGGCCTGATGAGAATGAACAAAGAAAATAATGAAACTTTACAATCTATTAAGGGCACATAACATTATAAACTTTACCTGGGAATAGAGTGAACTTGCTAGTGTAGCACTGCCTTCAAGATAATCTGCGGCTGGGATACCAAACTTCCAGTCAGGATTTAACGAACGAGCCACTTTTCCAACAGCTTCAAATATTTCCCCAACAGTCTTCAGCCAACTAGAGGAGAGTAAAGATACAACCTTCTCCACCTTAACATAAAAGCCCTGCCTGTGCACCGCTAAGTAATTCACAACATTGATGAGGTCGAGGTTTGGCATCTGCCCATTAGATGCCTCTGCGTAGATACTTAGCGTGTCCTCGAACCTTTCGCTTCTACCATCAACCTTCACAACCAAAGCAGCAGCCACCGTTCCAGCCCGTCTGAAGCTGTCAGATGGATTAAGCTCGTCGCACTTGGACAAGTCAGAGACTTCAAACGAAGGTGTGTGGTATTCAGTTAACCATGCGGCAACAGGTCTATAGTCTCCATAACGAGAATCAGCAACAAGCCATATAATGTCTTTGGAAAGCCAGGTAACTCTAGCGAGCAAGGAGAATAAAGAACTGGCAATGCCTAAAGACAAAGCCTCGTAATCTCCACCATTTAAGAAATCATAGGGAGTGACCAGGACAATAGACTCTTTTCCATCACCACGAGGGGCTCTTATAATCCCAGCAACGTTGACGCCATAAGCAGCACAACTGACGTTCCCTAGATTTGTATATGAAGCAGGACCGGAGAAGAAGTGCAGTGGGTGAAAGTGGTTCCCTTCAGGCTGGAACTTTTGATAAGAAACTTCAGCACCCATTTCTAACATGTAGTTTCCAATGAGCCTCTGAACTTCACTAGAAAAAAAAAGTCACACAAAAAAAGAGAATCAATAAATTACTTGGGTAAAGAACAAAACAAGAGACTGTCACTGGTAATCTGGAAAGAAACATGGACTATGTGCATTCATTCCTTGACAGAAGAAGTATACCAAAGAGCTATTCCGTTGTTTTTCCTCATAATGTTGGAGAAAGCATTATAATGGAGCAAAGACTTACACACCCTGGCCTTCATGATTCAGTCTGAAGCTCTTAATGTCATTCACCAGTTTGCTTCCATCAGAAACATCCCGATGAGAGAGCATAGACCTTGCAGAGCCTGAAGAAAATGTTCCGAAAAAAAAAAAAAACGTAAATTAACCACTAAACAACAAAACACACATCTTTCAACAGTGTTGATGAACCCTCTGAAATATTCGAATTATACAGAGCCAAAATATCATTATTAAGACATATACATTTGACTCTCTCTTGTTCTCATCTACAATTAACAGTCATAAGGAAACCAAAGCATGAGATTAAGAGACGCACAAACCTGGCATTAGAGCATTCTCGGAGATGTAAGTGTTCTTTGCAAGCAGCGGTAACAGCAGCAGCGCCATAACCCCAGCAGCAGAGAAAACCACACTATAACGCCATCAGAGGAGCACCAATGAACAAAGCAGAGTCAAAACATAGAAACCAAAAGACATTGTGAAGCAAAATGATGGCGGAAACAAGTCACCTGAAGACGGGACTGTGAGAGATGAGGAAAATTCCCAGCTGAACAATCGGTCTCGGTTTGATCTTCGGAGATCCATCATCGGTCTTCACCTCCTCCTCCTCCTTATCCCGATTCTCCGTCGCCATGATCCACAGATCTCCGATCAGTTCCCAGAATGGTGCTAGTCAAAATGCGATCTCCGGCGATTATCGAATGGCTTGGGGAATTTAGACGGCGGACTCGGACCGGGTCGACCCGATTATGATTAGTGGGCTTTAAGTTAAAGCCTTTGTCTATTGGGTTTGATTTGGGTAATTTCGCTAACGGGCTTTATTTGATTTTGGTTATTTCATGCAAATAATTATTTTTGTGCACAAGTATTTTCCCGAAGGAAAAATAAGTTGGACACAGTCAATAGTGGGCCAGACTAGGTTATGATCGCATCAAAGGAAAATAATACAAACAGCCAAAAAACATGATGAAAAATCGTGATACGATCGAAAAAAAGAAAATAGTATTTACATATGAAGTGTTTTGTGGAGTGCGTTAGTGATTGACAGCAGATATAAAAGCTAAGGTGATCGAGATGGGTGACCATTTTGCCTATGTATCACTGAATCAACGATGGTCCAATAATAATTCTTTAGTTTGTATGATACGGAATTGCTTTGAAATATCTATGAGTCATCATATTCAAAATATTTAATGTCAGCAACAAAAATCGTCCCTAGCGGAAACAATATCCTAATGGAGTAATTGTTCGTTTATTTTTATTTTTCATATTATTATTTTTAATGTTCGTTTAATCTTTAATGTAAACATGACATTGTAACGTGTACATGTTTTTATTGGGGGTGGTAAATTCATGTACTTTGTAGTTATAAACATAATATTAGCTTATGACAGATGGCTCTACTGTAACACCTAGGTGACTATATCATATGAGTTTCCGTAATATAGAATAACATGGAAAGCTCTTTTTCAAACAAACATTTTCCAGAGGTTTCTTATATGGTTAAATATATAAAATAATGTTCTAACTTTTTTTTTTTTGTCAGCTAAAATAATGTTCTAACAAATGACACAAAATGACATGTTACTACTATCATGTTGGATAATAGTGAGTAGCAAAAGAAGATAGAACTAAAAGCTTATATATATCATACGAGATACCATCTTGGTTTCAAGTAGTTTTTGGAAATTCTGTAAAGATAATAATGCAAAACAATATCAAAGTCGTTTTCAGCTTTTGTAGTTCCCACTCCCATGTCCATGGTTGCCATTGCTCACGTATTTATTTATTTATACTTTCTATAAATTATTTCTTATGATGAGATAAGAAACTAATGCAACTTGTTCCTTGTTTAGTATTTTTATTTATATAAAAACTAATTATGTATTATGTTAACATCAATAAAACAAAATGATAACGTCAGTCATTGATTCTCACTATTATCAATATTCCTCTTGATTTCAGAGTACAATTTTAAGAATTTAGTTTGCATCTGAGAGAAAAGTCAAAATATACTACATGACAATAATTTAATCATCCAAATTCGTGGCCACTGTCCACTGGAAATGTCAAATAGGACCTGTGATAAGAACAATGTCTAAATCGAAATTCGACGAATTGTATGTTGCCATGTATCAAATGAGGTATGTTTTGAGTTATAAGAGAATAAACGAATTATATTGGAGGCTTTCTCATTCGTTTTGTTAATGTAAGGATGTTTGGTAGAGTTGATTCAATTAAACAGTTAATGCAATTATGGTATGATATAAATGGTCTGGTTAAGTGGTGTCTCTGGTCCATACTGTGGTCTCTGATATTTGGCACGAAATAGATATAACTATTGTTACACATTTCATGGTTGTTTGTTGTCACCAAACCTTTTACTTTGTGTTATGGGTTTCCACTGTTTGCGCGTGTCATTTTCTTAACCAATTAATGGTAGTATTCTTCAGCAACTCACCCATCTTTGTATTCAACCGAGGGCTTAAATTTTATTGGAGTTTGATTATTGTTTAGGTTACGTAATTTGGAGGAAAACAAAAATAGTTACAAAGTAAGTTGGGTTGGTTATGTGTGCAAACAGTTAGTGCATAAGGTTGTGTATGTTGTTCTACAGCGAACCTTGTGGATCAATCTACGTACTGCTCAATCTACGTACTGCTAAAGTATGAAATCTTGAGTTTGCTTGTCCAGTGAGTAGATATATATGGTTGGTTTAAGGTAGTCCAATAGTTTTATATTTATTTATCAACTTTTCGATATTCTTAATAATCTAGAAAAAATCACTATGTAACGGGACTGGTTAGTTTATAGATTTATAGATCATCTTCAACTCACCTCTATTTTCATTTCTATATTTTTCTTTAAAATACAGAAATTCTGTTATAGAGGTGAATTTTTTCTAATGTACTATAATAGAGTTTTTTTATTTATAGGAGAAAATATAGAAAATTATTATTTTATTTCTAAATATATAACAAAAATGTAAAATTTCTCTATATTTTTTTCTAAATAGAGGAAATTTATTATAGAGTATGCATTGGAGCAAATCCACCTCTATAATAAAGATTTCTATTTTAGAATAAAATATAAAAATGTAAATTGGAAATTCTCTTATAACTTAGTACAACCTCCACAGAAGCAGTAATCTATGATTAATGGTTGATTATTTGATTTAAAGTTGTCAAATATCGGATTCTTATTAGTTCAATTTTTTCTCCAATAGAAACCTTATAGTCTTCTCGTTCTCTCTCTCGCTGTTGTATCTTCTTTCGAATCTCAATTTTCCAGCGATCTGCTAATATAATATATTTAAAATTATTCTCATTGTAAAATATTTAAGGAGAATAAATTACAAAACCACATATTAACTGGTAGGAAATGTGCTAGGGGTGGGCACTTTACCCGATATCTGAAGTGGCACCCGAACCCGATCCGAAAAACCCGAACCGAAATCCGAACCGAAGTAGCAAAATACCCGAACGGGTATTGAATAAGGAGAGATTGGATACCCGAACCCGAACGGATAATACCCGAACCCGAATGGATATCCGAAGATAACCGAACATATGTATAATTAACCTTATATTTCTAGTTTACATCTCTCATTTTATATAAAATATTTATATTGATACTACACATACTTTAAGTTCATATGATATACATACAATTACGGAAAAAAATGATTTGTTACTCACTTAAAATGCATGTCAAGTTTTTTATTTCAAAAATTAACAAAAAGTTACATCCAAAATTAAAAAAAAATAACTAAATTAATGTCTTTTTAGTTTTAAAATGTTATGTCCAAATCTATTAACCATTCAATCTATTAAAAATAAAAAAATTAGTTAATTGAAAGTTATATTTTTAAATACAAAAAATTTGAGAAATGAAAATTTTAGTTTTTTTTTTCAAAATCTAAATATCCGAACCCGATCCGAAATAACCGAATCCGAACTAAAAATACCTGAACCCGACCCGAAGTACAGAAATACCCGAACGGGTTCTACACCTCTATACCGAAATACCCGAAAATCCGAAATACCCGATCTAAACCCGAACGGATACCCGAACGCCCACCCCTAAAATGTGCAAAGGTAAATTCACTAAAAGGCAGTGGGCCAAGCACTAAAACAAAACAATGGGCGTCCCACTGTTCTAACATTCTTAATATTCTTTTTTTCCCACTGTCAACACATATTCTGTTTTAATGATATCTTATATATTAAAACAAAAGTCACAACCTTCATTCATGTGTGATTTTTTTTTAAGACTTAATGAATATATTACTATAAAGTCATGTTACATTTAATCCTTAATCTTATCATTTCAATTTTGGACATACTAGAAATTTTTATTGGTCTTGATAATTGAATTTAAACAATAGAAGATCCATTAGATTTATAGATAATATAAATTAAATAGATATAATTTAATGTTGTAATATTATACCTCCATATGTTAAATATTTAAATATTTGTCGATGTTAACTTTTAAAGTTCTAAAGATTTTTTTTTAAATAACAAAAATCATATTATCTAACAATGATTAATCTTTAATACTTTAAATCAATGAAAACAAAATTTAAACTACATACTTTATTTTAAAAATTAAACAAAAACTAAATGTTTAATTATTTACTCGATAATATAAATCTATGAATCAAAATTTTATCTTTTAAAAACTTTCTAAATTTGTGAAATGTTACAATATCTTTGAATATGACAATAAAATAATATTTTACAAATCTTTATATATAGAAGAAGATACAAATACATGTGAAAGATTCTATATAGTTATGATTTTAATAATGAAATAATAATTCGAAAATATATATAAGAGAAGATACAAATACATATGAAAGTTTGAAACAATCTATTCAATGAAAAAATATACCGTATATTTATTATGTTTTAAAAATTGATAGACACATATATACTATGATATATATCAAATTTAGAAATGAAAACAAAATGTTTATATAAAAATAAATAAAAACAAAAACCCGCGCGGTTGCGCGGATCTAGATCTAGTTTTACTTAAGTTGGGTTTTTGTTTTTATAAAAAAAGCTGAAACTGAAACTACAGCCGCTGTTTATGATACGTATGAAAGTTTTAAATTAATATTACAAAGCTCCAAATTGTTGAGAATTATGTAGCACAAGGTTTTGAATCTTAAAAAAAAAGGTTTGAATCTTTGATGAAATTATAATGATTCTGTCTTGAAAAATATTATTTAAATATTAAAACAAAAGAACATTTATTATATAAAATAATAATATTACGTCTCATTCTATTTTTTTTACAGTTAAAAAAACGTAGAATGAAACAGATATAGTCTGAATCTTGTAGTTGTTCAATTTAAATGCTTTATTTTTATAATGGTTTCGAAACACACTAACACCAATTTAATATTTCTGGGTATGGTGATTGGTTTAGTTTCAATAGAATCAACTTAGTAAATGACCTTGAAAAACTAGGAAAATATGGTGATACATCGCTTAATTAATTGACAGTTTTAATTTCCCCGGAAATTAGTTATCTTATTTAGTTGTTCGTAATTGTCAATATTAAATTTAAATAGCCAAAATTTATCCCAAAAATAAATAATTATATGTTTTGTGCTTGTTACATTTCACCAGTAACGTATTTAATTTCACTTATGAGTTTTTGCTGGTTTTCTTATATTAAATGTAAGAAAATATGGCGAAGAAGAAGGTAGAAAAAGGTGGTAACGTGTACGAAGCCATGTTCGGAATCGCGCTAGGCGTGAGTCGGGCGGTCACTCCGGGCCTAGCGAATTATAATAAAATCGGGGATTAGTTTTGAGCATTTTTTAAATTTTTCTGATATTTTATATATAATAACAAAACAATTTCACAAAGTGTACCGTAAGTTGTTGTGGCATAGTGGTTTCAGAGCTCTCATGTGCATAACAGGTCCCGACTTCAACGCCTCCAGTATCTATTTTTTATTTTTATTTTGTTTTTACTCATTAATGGCACAATCGTAAATTTATCATCTTCTTCCTCCAGTCATTTTTTTTTTTTTTTTTTTTTTTTTTTTGCTAAATCCTCCAGTCATTTTAGGGTTACGTAACCGTTTTCAGAGCCGCCATGTCCTAGTTTTCCCAGATTTCATAATTTCTTTTACGTTTTTCTTGATTTTTATGTTTCAAACTTGTAAATTTAGAATTTAAGACTCGATTCCAAGCTTAAAACGTTAAAAAAAGTGAACGATTTTGATATTCCGATTTCATGGCCGAATAGGGTCAAAACGCTACGCTTGACCACCGCTAAGCGTTTTCTCGCCGCTTAATCGGTCTGTGCGGCCGCGTTTTAGAACCTGGGTACGAAGTAAGAACTGTGTTTATTCATCAAAGTGGATGGTTATCCTTCTTCTTGTTTTACGAAAAGTGTATGTTAGCTTATAAGTGGAAACAAAAAAAAAATCAAATAAATAAAATTTAAATTCACCAGTATTTTACAATTTATAAATGAAAAGTTAAGAATTACTTTTGCAATGAAATTTGAGATAACACATTCACAATTATTTTTATATAAAAAGCTATTTTATTGGAGTAAATTTTCAATAATTAGGTATTTGAGAAAGGAGATTGGATAAGACAAGAGGTATGCATTGGAAATCTTGGGATAAAGTATGTGTTAGCAAGGAGGAAGGAGGACTGGGTTTTAAAGACATCACTGATTTCAATACAGCGATGCTTGGTAAACAGTTTTGGCGATTGATCGAGAAGCCAAATACTTTATTTTCTCGAGTTTTTAAAGGTCGATATTTCAGGAATGCCTCACCCCTGGAACCGATTCGCTCATACTCTCCGTCATATGGATGGCGGAGTATTACATCAGCTAGATCTCTGGTTAGCAAAGGACTAATCAAACGGGTGGGATCAGGATCTTCTATCTCTGTATGGAATGATCCTTGGCTCCCAACCACTCGCCCGAGACCAGCAAATAAAAACCAACACAATCTTTACCCTGACCTCACAGTGGCTTCTCTTATAGACCCCACTTTGGGAATTTGGAACTCGCAGGCACTTCAGGCTCTAGTGGATCCACAGGATGTGAAAATTATCGAGAGTATACGACTGAGTAGATATCAGTTGGAGGACAAAGATGGATGGCATTTCACAACAAAAGGGAAATACACGGTTAAATCGGGATATCAGGTAGAACGAGTTTACCCGGATAGAGCAAAACCACCAGCATTTTTTGGACCTACGGTCGATGGTTTGAAATCATTCTGCTGGAAAGTCAGGTGTCCACCAAAGCTTAAACATTTTCTCTGGCAGTTGGTGACAGGGTGTATAGCGGTTAAGAAAAATTTACAAGCGAGAGGGATAACTGGCGATATATGTTGTACAAGATGCGGAGCTGAGGAGGAATCGATAAATCATGTGTTTTTCGAATGTCCTCCAGCACTTCAGGTTTGGGCTCTCTCAAAGATACCATCAAATCCAACTACATTTCCCACACAATCCCTTTTTGCAAATATGGATCATCTTTTCTGGAGAGTCTTTCCGCAGTTAGATGATCATCAGTTCGCATGGATACTATGGTATATCTGGAAAGGAAGGAATAGTAAGGTTTTTAGTAATCTGGATATTGATCCTAGGGATACGCTCAAATTGGCGGAAACAGAATCAACCCTTTGGGCTGAAGCCCAACTAGTGAATGAACAGAGAATGGTCCCACAGGAAGAGATTAGGTCTTCACTGTTAAATCCAGGACGATGGTGTTTCACAGATGGTTCCTGGAAAGAGAAAGATACTTTCTCCGGCCAGGGTTGGCACAGCACTTTAGAAGGCTTCGCTGGGTTGCTGGGGGCGAGGAATGTTCGGGCTAGCCTTTCTCCTCTACATGCGGAGATGGAAGCACTACTATGGGCTATGGAATGTATGAGGAATTTACGTCAATCTCAGGTTACGTTTGCAACGGATTGTTCTCAATTGGTGAAGATGGTTTCGGAACCAGAAGAGTGGCCAGCGTTTGCAAGTTATTTGGAAGACATCAAAAGTCTGAGAGCAAGTTTCCTACAATCAGAGATCGTCCATGTACCAAGAGCGCAGAATACAAAGGCGGATAGCCTAGCACGCAGTGTTAGGATTCAGCCGTCTTTCGTCGTTCACATGGATCAATATCTTCCGGCTTGGTTTACAGAGTCTATATGAGTCTGTAAAGTTGACGACAAAAAAAAAAAAAGATTGGATAAGACAAGAGACCACATATGGCAACACAGGTCCCACGAAACTAGAATCTAACGCTCGAGAATGATTCCGTCTCTTCCGCATGGACCCCACGTATTAGTTCACTGCCACATGTAAACACGTCAGGACGTTAATTTCCGTGAAATTAATAGAAGATTCAGGAGAAGCTAAAATGACGAAAATACCCACAATATCATTCGTTGTCCTCCTATATAATTAAACACCATTGATCTCCCTTGTCACAACATCCATGTCCCATACATCTTTAGCAGCAAGAGAACTCAAACAGTTTAATTTTCTTCAAAACTAGTTTTTTTTTGGTTTTAGTTGGTATCCTCGGAAGAGAGAGAAAATGTTGGGAATTTTCAGCGGAGCTATAGTATCATTGCCGGAAGAGCTGGTGGCTGCCGGGAACCGAACTCCGTCGCCGAAGACAACCGGATCGGTCCTAGTCAACAAGTTCGTAGAGAAAAATCCCTCTGCCGTGTCCGTACAGGTCGGCGACTACGTGCAGCTTGCTTATAGCCACCACAAAGAGAGTCCTCTCCGGCCAAGGTGAGTCGCCCGCTAATTTGTTTGTTTTCATTTCTCGTTGAAATCAACTCACGATGTTTCGAAAGTTTTTAACGTGGGACGGCGGTGAAATCATCGTCAAGCTTTTTAATATCGTCGATGATTAAATTAATATTTGTATATAACAAAAATTAACACAAAAAAAAATTAACACAGCGTATGGTCCAACTGCATGTATCGACCAATTTTTTTTTTGAAACACCATGTATCAACCAATTAGACACCGGTTATCTTATCTACAATTACAGAGAAGATAAGAAATTAGTGAATATCATTAATTATACTTAATCATTTAGATAATACACGTATTTTACAATTCTAGATTCCGATTTACATAATCACTCCACCAAACTTAGGATGATGTGTTTGTGGTGTGGTGTGTGGACCCAAAGAGTAAGTCCAGATTTGACTTTTAAAAAAGATTTTATTTGCTACATCATAATAGGTAATTTTTATAAAATACATCGATCCTAACTGTGTGGATGGGGATGGATTCATATGCGAAAAATACAATTTAAAATATTTTTAATACTTTTTTTTTGTTAAGAAAATATCTTTAATGCTTATCCAAGCAAAGATCCCAATGGTTAAAAAAGATACTTTAAAATCTTGTATGTATCCATGTGTCTTTTTTTATTTGTTCATCACATAATTTATTCACCAAAGATGTACATGTGGATCCAAGTGTTACGTAGACCGTAGTTACATGTTATATTCATAAGAATCATAAACAACAAAAATATAGATTGAAAGATCCAAAAAATTAGATACCTCAAGTTTTAAAATCTAATAGTTGACTTTGTCGGTGACTGTGGCGAGCAAGGACACGTCTCAACAGTTGTGTTGCTCGTCAAAGATGATTGACCGGTCTCTCATGACTCATCTGAATTATTCATGTCACCCCGGAGTCCGATTGCTAACTGGAAACATAAATAATAGCACAAAGAAAATAAAAGTTTTAAGAACAAAGGACGAAGTTCTAGATTGTGGTAGAAAATAATTCATTACACACCAGCCATAAAACTGAAAGTAGACAAAACTTGGTCCGTGTTCATAGACAAAGACGTCTACAGGGACATGAGATCATAATTGATGGATCATCATAACATCATAATAATTTTATAATTTTATTTTCTTCTTCTTACAATACCAATGATATGGTACAATTACTATTTACTATCCATGAACCAGATTTCTCAATGACATGACCAATAATACCATGGTAAAAAAATATATCTCAACATTCATACTATATAGTTAAAAAAATTATGTGTTTTGGATATGGCAAATCTACAGAGGCAGCTTTGTTGGTCCACCAAACCCTATCAGGCTATAACTGAACCCCACAAGCATTAATATAGATTAGCCTTATGAATTATGATGCCTCACTTTCTTCTTTTAGCTCTTATCCCTGCCCATACCAATACATTCATAATTGTATGTCTATTTAAAGTTCAGATGCTGACTCACCTGTTTGACTATTCTCATTATCAATTGCAATAACTTCCTCTTCAGATGAGTTAAATATGTATTTGTGTGTAATTGATGCAGGTCATTTGGGGCTAAGGATGAGATATTCTGCTTGTTCCAAGGCTCACTTGACAACCTAGGAAGCCTTAAACAACAATATGGGCTGGCAAAGAATGCAAACGAGGTTCTCTTGGTCATTGAGGCTTACAAGACTCTCCGTGACAGAGCTCCTTACCCAGCCAACCACGTCGTGTCACACCTAAGTGGCGATTTTGCCTTTGTGGTCTTTGATAAATCAACCTCCACTCTGTTTGTAGCCTCTGTAAGCTCTTCTTAACACCCTTTTTTACGGTGAGGTTTGATTGAATTTGGCGGTTAAAAAATTGGTTTAAATTTGCTGCAGGACCAAGAAGGTAAGGTACCATTGTACTGGGGGATAACAGCTGATGGGTATGTGGCATTTGCTGATGATATTGAGTTGCTAAAAGGTGCTTGTGGCAAATCTCTTGCTTCTTTCCCTCAAGGTTTGTTTCTTCACATTCTTTGTTTTACTCTTTATGTTCAAGATTTTTGGAACATTAGAAGCAGTCTGAATGGTTGTGCGTGCTTGCCTTGCAGGCTGTTTTTACTCGACTGCCTTAGGTGGGCTTAGGAGCTTTGAGAACCCTAAGAACAAGATCACTGCCATTCCTGCTAGAGAGGAAGAAATTTGGGGAGCCACCTTCAAGGTGATTTGATTGATTCTTCATGAACAAATCATTCATATCTAGTTTTTTTTTGTTTCAGCAACATTTTAAAAAAAGGCTCATAACACAAACAATGGTGTTTGAAACAGGTGGAAGGAGCAGCAGTTCTTGCACATGGAGAGTGAAAGAATCAAGATCCATCTCTCTTAATATCTAAACTCCAACAGCAAACAAAATAATGATGTAGAGAAAACAAGAAGCTGTTCTATGAGTTTTTTTTTTTTTTTAAATGTTATCAATGGTTGGTGATGATGATGCGTGTAGTGTGTTCTCTCTTTTGTACAATCCGTGTCCGTCTCTTCTGCTGTTTGTAGTGACTTTGTCCCAATAAGTTATGTCTCAAAACTCAAAATCTACCTTCTCTTGATCCTTTTTTTATCTCATGTTCAGATCTTGTGTTTCTTCAGTAAGTCTTGCAATTCTCAATCTGTCAGTCTCAAACACAAACCTCTAAGAAGTCATAACAACCTTCAACCTGAGTATTGAGTAGTAGTCTTTATTTGGTAATCACAACCTTCAGGTTTTATTTAACAGTACTGAAGAAAAAGACACAACAGAATAAAAACATGAACAACTTTGAAGTTTCTCATAGAGAATAAGATGTGGTAGAAGGCAAGACAAATCCATTTCATGTGTTCTTCAGATTAAGATGCAGGGCAGGTATCCTCCAAATTGTAGAAAAAACTGATGATATTAATAAATAATTTTTTTGTATTTTCTGCGGAAGCTTCAGTAAGAAAGAATTCCATACCTCTCCCCTAAACATTCGATAATGTCGCTAGTGAGAGTTAATATCTTATGTTTTGCAAAAGCCATATGTATCCCAAGATGGCTGGATTCTCAAAGGAACTGAAATTTTTAGAGAGTGTTAAAATGGACTGAGCTAGAAAATGATTGAAAAAACATTGGCGTTACAGGACCTAGTTTAAGCTGTTGCGCCCATGACAAAAAACACTGCCACACTAGATGAAACCAAATACATGTAATGTAGCGGCTACAAAAGTTTAGACATTTAACCCGATCAACCTAATGATACTGGATCAAAGAATAACTCACCTCCCACTCCCAGAGAGAATAAACCGGATCAACCTAATGATATTGACTGTTTGACACAAAGGCCAAGCATTCTGTTCATCTACTTCACAATTCAGCACTTTCTGAACCATACTCTCGTCTACATTTGGGGTTAAGACAGCAAGTGGATACCTGTTGACAAGATCAATGTAAGTTGTCACAAAAAAATCAGTCCGTCCTGCAGCGTTTTCAAATAGAACAATGAAGAGACAAAACAATCAAATGGTTTGGGAGAAGAACCAAGCCGATTGATCCAATCTTTACACTATATGTCACTGCTTACCCCATCTACCACAAAAGGAACATTGAACTTTTTGGCAAGAAGCATATGATTTACTCACACATTTCTGGACCAAAGCAGTGACACATTAAAATACATTATGTAATGAAGCAGAAGCAGAGGAATGTATATACCAGGAGAAACGGATCCCTTCACAAACCAGGACCAATCACAAGGCAATTCAAATCCATTTATCGACTGTTTGGTTTGTTTCTCTGTAACCGGAGATAGAGTTATTTCGTGCATGATTGATGGTTACGTGAGGGTTCTAAGTTGAGTGTCTTTGCTCGGATTCAAATGAAAGTTCAGATATTTCATCTCGCTTTCAGAGAACAATTTCTTCTTCAGTTTTTTTCCAACTTTCTATATATGTTCTTAATCATTGCTTCTTGAATATAATTTATGCTCTGTTAGAAGCTCTTACGGAACTTTTTTTTTTAATTGATGTTAAATTTATTCAGATTCAAAAAAAAATTCTTCAAAAAAAATGTGAGTCTGTTTGAATAGCTAGTAATTCTTATTAAGAAAACTGCTACCTAACGGTCCTAAGCTACTCTAATCGGTTTGCAAACCAAACCCTTAAGAACTTTGAGTATTCATTGGTCTTGTAGATGAACAAGAGGAGGCGAGGTGGGACAAATAACAATATGGAGGGGTGGGAGAAGAGAAGGTAGATCATATCAGTTTCTTGTGAACTTGCTAGGAACAACGTTAAGATCAATCTGTGACTATCCCACCATTTTTCCTTTTTATCTCAGTTATGATATATTGTCTAAATCATTTTCAAACTTATGAAACTCAAAGAATAGAATTGTAGTTGAGATCCAAACTTTGTGCATGGTTTGCTCCTTGTTGGGATGTTAAAAAGGGTTTTTAAGCCCAGCCCTGCCCTGGAAGATATAAACCCAGCCCTTATTTAGTCCATTCCTATTATAGTTCTTCTTGGTCCCTACAAAGATCTGTTTTTACGACGAGAAAAGCGTCTGCAGATCGCAAAGGTCAACACAAGAGAAAGCAACAAACAAGTGTAAATGGAATTACCTTGAGATCCATCATCTCTTACACTCTTTCTACGTTTCATGGTTCGACCAAATCATTATAAAAAAAACATTTATTATTACCTTGAATTCATCATATAAACATAAAAGCCTTTTTAATGATCTTGAGATCTCATAGTAAGACGACTAAATAAAGGGTAATCTGATCTTGGCCGGTACGCAAGCTCTTCTCGGTTCTCCCTCTCTGACTCATTGAATCTTGTCCCTAGACAAACATGACATGTGATGTGTTCATGCTAATCTCCGCCATGGACGGCTCCGAGCTTCCTAAATTAATTATTTTTTTCTTTAATCATTAGAAGATTCCATCTGATCTCCACGTTCAGTTTTATTGAGTCTACCAAACCAACTTTTTTCTTTATTCATTGGAACAAAACCTTTTGATACTGTAATAATCTAATGTAAACATTTTGGACCAAAACGCTATTTTCGGTTAGTGAAAAAGGAAAACGAAAGTTCAGACCAATACTACAACCTAGCCCTGCGACTTTGCCTCGAACCGAACCAGCCGAACCGAACCGATATTTTCGGTTTTCGGTTCGGTTATGTTTTCGAGATCGGTTTGGTTCGGTAGGATTTTAAAAATAATTTGATTTTGGGTTCGGTTTTTGTTTTTTTTTTTTTTTTTGGAAAAACCGAAAATAACCGAAATTAACCGTAACTAACCGAAAATAACCGAAAATCCGAACCGAAATAACCGAAAATAACCAAATTTAACCGAAAAATCCGAGATTTTTTAAAAACCTATACCGAAATTAACCGAAAATCATAAAAACGGTTATTTTCGGAAATTTAGGTAAAAACCGAAAATAACCAAAAACCGAACCGAAATATAATTCGGTTACTTTTAGAAATGGTTTTTAAAATTTCGGTTAACCAAAAACCGACGGTTCGGTTCGGTTCAGTTTCGGAAAACCGAAGTCGCAGGGTTACTACAACCCACCAAACGACTTTAACCGTTTTAATACGCACCGTAAAGCGACGCCGTTTTCGACCCACCTCTTTCTCACCACTTGTGTTACGCGCCATGATCGCGCGTGCGCCATCTCTTGGATCTACGGGACCCACCACTTAAAAAAAAGGACCCACGATTCATACATACTTGATACTTCTCTCCAAGTCTCTCTCTCTCTCCTCCCTTTTGAGAAACAAGACGGTCAAGAAAAAGTTAAGAGAGTGTTCTTTATTGTTTAATATCACTTGCTTAGATTTTGAAAGCGAGCCGAAACACTTAATCGTCGTAGCTTCGAATCTAATATCTCTTCAAGCAACGCTGCCTCTTCAGCTTCACTGGCCATTCTTGTTTCTCATTAAAGAGCCGCAAGAAGAAGAGTAAAGTCTTCTACTTTCAGCAGCTGTTTCCCTCACTAATACACAGATGTCGAAGAACCCATCTCTCGAAGACGACGAAGCCACACCAATCCCCGAAGCAATCAAGAGATTCAAGCGCTTACGACTCGTCTTCGAGCCCTCACTAGGAGTCTTGGGTTTCTTCTTGGTGGGTTTGTGTTTGGTCTTCAGCTTCTTCTACCTCGACTACACAAACGTAGCTCAATCCAAAAGCCGCGACTTTTCGAATCAGTCCGATAGATTCCTCTGGCTCAAGGAGCTCGATGCTGGCTCTGGAGATAACAACAGCAACAACAATAACGGAAACAGAGCTGAGTTTCTTGATGAGAATGGGAGTGGATGTGATGTGTTTCATGGGAGATGGGTTTGGGACGAAGCGTATCCGTTGTATCACTCCAAAGATTGCTCCTTTCTTGATGAAGGATTCAGATGCACTGAGTTTGGGAGACTTGATGTGTTCTACACTAAGTGGAGATGGCAACCTACTCACTGTGATTTGCCTAGGTAAATGTTTTCTCCTGCGTTTTGTTACCGTTTCTCCTGCGTTTTGATTAGTTTAGTAAAGTAAGAGTTTGCTTTGAGTTTCAGATTCGATGCGAAGTTGATGCTGGAGAAGCTAAGGAACAAGAGGCTAGTATTCGTAGGAGACTCGATTGGGAGGAACCAATGGGAGTCTCTTCTCTGTATGCTCTCTTCTGGAGTTGAGAACAAGGGTTCGGTTTACGAAGTAAACAACAGGACTATAACTAAGCACATGGGCTTCTTTGTCTTCAAGTTTCATGACTACAACTGCACTGTTGAGTACTATAGAGCACCGTTTCTGGTTCTCCAGAGCCGTCCTCCTAAAGGGTATCCGGAGAAGGTGAAGACGACTCTTAAGCTGGAGACGATGGATTGGTATGCTGACAAGTGGAGAGACGCGGATGTGTTGGTGTTTAACACTGGGCATTGGTGGAACTATGAGAAAACTATCCGCGGGTTTAGCTTCTTTCTTTAACAATCCTTGCACCTAACTGTTTGTGTTTGGTTCCCTGACCGAGTGTTATTGTTGCAGAGGTTGTTACTTTCAAGAAGGAGCGAAAGTGAGGATGAAGATGAAGATAGAGCATGCTTATAGACGAGCTATGAAGACCGTTGTGAAGTGGATACAAGAAGAGGTTGATTCAAGCAAAACGCAAGTCTTCTTCCGCACATTTGCTCCAGTGCATTTCAGGGGAGGAGATTGGAGAAGCGGAGGAACGTGTCATATGGAGACACTACCTGACTTTGGAGCCTCTCTAGTTCCACCAGAGACATGGGAACATCTGAAGCTCCTTGGAGACGTCTTGTCACCTCTTTACCACTCGAACACATCATCACAGGCGGCGGCTAAGCTGAAACTGCTGAACATAACGGCCATGGCTGCTCAGAGAAACGATGGTCACCCATCGCTGTACTACTTGGGGTCGGCTAGTCCTGCACCGGTACACAGACAAGACTGTAGCCATTGGTGTCTCCCTGGTGTTCCTGATGCGTGGAACGAGATTCTCTTTGCGTTGTTTCTTAAGCATGAAGGCTATTCAAGATCAAACAGTGGCGGTTCAGACAACTTTACATAGCATCTTGTTGTTCAGAGCCTGACCTTAAAACACTGAGGCTTTTGATTGGGTGATTAGGTTAATTGGGTGGGGGATATATGTAGTTACTGAATAGGTTAAAAGCATCCTTGGTTGTAAAGATACTTCTCATTACCTTCAAAAGATTTGATTTACTTCATCAGATTATTCATATAAAAAGTCATAATACAAAAGTAACATTACGTACTGAACAGAAATAGAAAGAGTTATTCATATGAATCCAACAGCACATACAAGATTGATTAACTATTTTTTTATTAAATCCCATATTTTAATCGAATCTTTGAACAATATCATCAAGACAACATGATGTGATTTGCTTAAATATTCCAAACTTTTATAAATAGTAAAAAAATCCACCAAAATTTAGCAAGAGGAAAAAGCCAAATTAACAATTAATTAACATTTTTCCTAATATAGACAAAAGCTTGAAAAAGCCAAATTAACATAATTAAGTAACATTTTTCCTAATATATAATATAGTTTTGGGCCCAGGCCCATGGTTGACCCAGTAAGTATAAGGGTCGTGTCGCAAGAGAGGTTTCGGAGCTCTCCGTGGCAGTGTGTATCGCCTCCTTGGATTGTTAGAGTTGGAGCTCTCCTCCGTCATCAGTTTCAGATCCGTCATCAGTTTCTCTGAATCGACACTCTCTCTCGTATGGTTTTAATGGATGCTCCTCAGAGCAAGTCGAGAGACCTCGACAAGCTTCTTCTCAGATCTGGGAATCTCGTCGGCCCCGGCTTCTTCCCCGGAACCGATGTAAACAAAAACCTTAATCACTCATCGTTGCTTCGATGATGATTTGCTTCTATTTGAAAATTTTCTGTATCGTTTTATGGTTTTGATGAGATGAATTTTCATTGTACAGCTGAGAGACGATATACGAGAATATGTGAGAGTATTGGTGGTTGGTGCGGGTGGATTGGGCTGTGAGCTTCTCAAGGACTTGGCTCTTTCTGGATTTCGTAATCTGGATGTGATTGACATGGATCGAATCGAGGTCACCAATCTCAATCGCCAGTTCCTCTTCAGGTCATTTCTCCTTCTTCCTCTCATTCGTTTAATCTGTATTGATTTGATTGTTTCATATATGATTGATTGATTTGGTTTGTAATTAGACTTGAGGATGTAGGAAAGCCTAAGGCAGAGGTAGCAGCAAAGCGTGTGATGGAGAGAGTGAGCGGGGTGGAGATTAAGCCTCATTTTTCGCGTATAGAAGACAAAGAGCTTGACTTTTATAACGATTTTAATATCATTGCTCTTGGTCTTGACTCCATCGAAGCTCGGAGATACATCAATGGTGTAGCTTGTGGCTTTCTTGGTATGGATATTTGTTTTAACTTCTCTCTGCCTTTTGTGTTTTTTTTCCCTCTCTAATCATTTGTTTTGTGTGGAGTATAGAGTATGATGAGGATGATAACCCGAGGAGTGAAACAATCAAGCCGATGGTAGATGGAGGAACCGAAGGTTTCAAGGGTCATGCTAGAGTTATCGTCCCTGGAGTTACACCCTGTTTTGAGTGCACCATTTGGCTTTTCCCACCTCAAGTGAAGTTTCCCTTGTGCACTCTTGCAGAAACCCCCAGGAATGCAGCTCATTGCATTGAGTATGCTCATCTCATTAAGTGGCATGAGGTATTCTTTTCAAAGAGACTCTTTCCAAGGGTATATATATATATATATATTTGTTGCGGTGACTATAGTAGTAGTTTATTCTTCCTGAAGGTTCATGGTGGAAAATCATTTGATCCTGATGAGCCGGAACATATGAAGTGGGTCTATGATGAGGTAAGTCTTTCTTTTGCTCTCTTATGTTTTGCGTTTTAAATTTGGTTTATATCATATTTTGCATTATCTTCGCAGGCTATCAAGAGAGCCGAGCTTTTTGGAATTCCGGGTGTCACATACTCTCTCACACAAGTATGTTCTTGTCAGTTTCACAAATATTCCAGTAATCTGTTGAAGCAAGTGTGACCTGTTAAGCATGCAGCGTCAGTTTATATTCAATAAGGAACTATGATGAGAGAACCCTTGTTTTTTTTTTTGCATATAGGGTGTGGTTAAAAACATCATACCGGCGATTGCATCCACCAACGCGATCATATCCGCAGCTTGTGCACTTGAAACCTTGAAGATTGTATCTGGATGTAGCAAAACACTTGCAAATTATCTGACGTATGGTTTTACTTATTTCTTATTTGACTAGAGTTTCTCTACTTAGATATAAGAATTTGCAAAGAGTTGAGAGTTATCCTGAAACAATTTGGTTGGTTTTCATTTTCCCAAAGGTATAATGGTGGAGAGGGTCTCCACACTAAAGTGACTGAATTTGAGAGCGACAAGGAGTGTCTTGTATGTGGTCCGGGAATTCTGATAGAGCTGGACACCTCAATTACTTTGCAAAAGGTCCTTCCTCTAGCCCTATTGTCTCGTTCTCCATTTAATACCTCCACGATCCTTATTTTCTTAGCCATTGGTTGCTTTAGTTATGCTCACTTATCCACTTCTCTAGTGCCATATTTCATCCCTGTATCAATGGTTGGATCTGTTAATCTTCTCACTGTTTCCAAGCTGTATACTACCCTTTTGGCTATATCTTTATTTCTTGAGTTATTCGTGCTAAGTACATCTATGTTGTCCATTTAAAATTCTGCGTCTCAGTTGCCATTTTGTTTCTCCTAGTTCATTGACATGCTTGAAGAACATCCGAAGCTTCTATTGTCGAAAGCAAGTGTCAAACACGGCAAAGACAGCCTCTACATGCAGGCGCCTCCGGTTCTAGAAGAAATGCACAGACCAAACCTAAGCAAGCCGCTCTATGACCTCATGGGAAGAGTCGAGAAGGACACTGTTCATGTATTTGGCACAGCCCTCAAGAACGAAGAGAAACAATCAAGCTTAACGAAGCTAAGGGTTGTTTTCAAAGAAGTTGATGGTGTTGCAGACATGGATACAGCCACTTTGAGAGTGAATTCTAAGAGAAAAACACCCCTTTGATCGCAGCAAGATCCATTAAGATAATTGGGAAGCTTGACTTGTGTCCCGTTTCATCATTGGTCTTTTTTTTGGTTCTGTAGTTAATAGCTGTGACAGCAAATCCTAAGAGCCTGAAACAGATGGGTTTTATATGAATATTCTTAACCTAGTCCAAGATGTGTGTGTTTCTGTGACAAGAAATAACACAGAGAGCATGAAACAAGCTGATCTTTTGTTTGAGTTCATATGTTCTGAAGTTCCAAGTTTCCAACTATCATCAAAATCCAAGTCAGTTTTTCATCTAAAACTAGTGATTTTTTTCCTTCATAATTTTTATATAAAACAACTCTTATTAATTGGGGGTTATTAGTTGGTGTATTTTGATGGATTTGAAAATTCAAACTAAATCTAGTGTTATTGGTTCTATGATTTTAAAATATGTATTGAAATCATGTGATATTCGTTTAATGATTCATAAACTCTAATTCAAATCAAGTGTTATTCGTTTAATGATTCATAAATTCGAATTCAAATCAAGTGTTATTCAATCATACGGATTTACTAATAGATTTGATTTCATAATGTATTTGAATGGATTTGCATGGATTTCTTTGTGAAAAATACAAATGCTCAAATCCGAAGGAAAATCTCTGGATTTGTAAATACTAATCCGAGAAAATTTGAAAATTTGTATATTTTACTTGGATTTATAAATACTATATGAATTTATAAATCAATAAAAATCTATAAACCAATAACACCTCCTAATTTAAAGAATTTATGTATTGTACAACTTGCCTTTTTACATTTTTTAGAAAACTTATCTGTTTAAATATTTCCTTTTTTTCTCTTCTTCTGTTTGTGGCTATACTTGCTTACACTTTGCACCTTTCCCTTCATATGATCTTGGAGACTTTTAAACTAGCCTTTTGAAACCTATAGTATGGGTCGAAGAGATAAGGTAAGTTCTATAACTTGTTTGTTCATTATCACCAGTGAAAGGTCAAGATTTGAGCATGCAGATCACTAATCAAAGGCCCCCAAAATGAATTAAAATCATTATCTTAACAATTAAAAAAAACAAGTGATATGAACTCCTTGTGTGTTCTTTTACTTGGAAAGTGATTATAAAATAGATAATCGTGTACCTATACCATCAAGCTTTGCTTGGGAAATGGTTTATATGAACTATCATCAAATATGATAGGTGTGTGACCCTACTTCACTCAAACACTATCCTCAAACCATATCATATCAATGAGTTTGATTCTCTCTCTATCTCTCTCTCTCCAAAATCCAAATTGTGTAGTGTCTATTTCCTCAATTGCTCACCACAATCCACAAACTGTCGTCAGATGTGGCTGTTTTAGGATACATAACAAATACTTCATTATGGCTCTAGCAAAGATTTTTTCCCCTTTTTCCCATTAAGGGTATCTGAACATTTGTTGGTTCAGTTTAGTTATATTGGTAGCAATTTAGTAAAGCTATAAAAAAATTTGGTTAAGTATATGATATTTTTATAAAAACAGTGGATATTTGTTGTTTGTGAACTTTGATTTCTATCTTTATAACAGTTAACAACTGGATAACATCAATGCACAACCTACTTGTGTCCTTCATGCTATGTATTGTAGGGACTTGGCCAGATTAGATTTACATTGTTCAAAATCTCTTTCTTTTTTTCTAATGGCCCCACGCTCCCACCCACATGCTCCTCTCTCTCTCTTCCTCTCTCTAAGGGCCAGTATTTTCTGGCCTATTTATTTGACTCCTTCAACGTTCCCTCGAACTCCACTTGAAGCAAAGATAACAAAAAAACATACACAAGACTTGTTTGTACAGAACAACCAAGTCTCAAGAAAGCTATGGAGTTAGAGCTTGATGATGATGTCTTCTTTGCAGACATAAGCAAACAGATCTCTCTTCTCATCATGGATGAAGATGAACAGCTTAACCCTGTTTCACTCTCTTCCTCCTCCCCACTCGCGCTCCAGGTTTGTTCCTCTGTCCACACACACCTAACCTCTCTCTCTCTCTGAAGATACCTCTCTCTAAACGAAGTGTATTTCTTGAATCTTGTGTGTAAACAGGGTATGTTCAGAGGAGGCTACCAAACGGCTCCATATATGTACCATCAAGAACAGAGCAAAGGGACTGGTGTTTTCATCCCTAAATCTTCTCAGACCAGAAGAAGACCTCATCATCCGAAGCAAGGCAGGGTTAGTTCCTTCAACGCCAAGCAACAACACTCTCTTCATCAAAACAGACAACAGTATCAGCAGAATCATGACAACTTAAGAGGTACCCTCACCACTCACAACAACAAGAGCAGCATGGTAACTAGTAACGTTCATGCTTCTATCCCAAGAAGAACCTACAGAGATGCAGCTTCTATCTACAGTTAATTAATTTAACAAATATTCTGCAAGATTCATGGCTTTTGGTGTGATTGATTCATATAACAATATAATATTTTATAGATGCATAAGATTTGTTTGTTTGTAAATCAGGAAGAATAAAGATTCTATAAGGAAGGAAGGTACTTGGAGATGTGTTCCAAGCTTGTTCTTGTTTTAATGCAACTCTTTCTTGGTTATTTTAGAGATGATGTTTCACTGACTTCTCTATTTGTAAAATATGTTTTTAAGGATTAATAAAAATCAAGTTGCGAAATCTTGTTGGTTGATTACAACAAAAGATTAATGGAGGAATGTGTAAGGACAAACCCCCATGTGGAATTAGCAAATGTTCTATGTCTCTGTCCAATCAATCAATATCTTGGGGACATCACAGACGAGTTTGCCACACTGTCTCTGAATATTAAAGAAAAGTCAGATCTAATCTTAAACTAAGAAAGAGGTCCAAAAAGACTGTCACAAGCTCACACACACCTTCTGTCATGCCATGCCACTCACCCTCACATGCCCATCTCTCTGCCATTATTAGTTCTCATTCATTCCCTTTCTTCTTTACTATTTAGAGCAAAATAATATGTTGTTTCACTTCCCTCCTATCTATTAAACAAAATATCTTATTTTTCAGTATATATCACACAGCACTCTTTCACACATAGACAGAACATAAACATAAAGGTAAGTAAGCTCACACACAGACAAGAACATCAACATAAAGATGTCTAAAGATTAACCAAACTCTCAACATTGAACATGAATCAAAAGAGATGAAATGGAAATGCAAACAATGAACAGACAAGAGACTATAATAAACCAGTAACAATATCAATATCTGTAACCAACAACCCTCGAGACAAGATTTAACATAGTATATTTTCAGACAGAAGATAAACATAAAAGTAAAGATAAATTCACAGAGAGACAAGAACATCAAGTCTAAAGAACTTACACATGGCGGCCATTTCTTCTCTCTTCCTTGTCTTCACTCTCTTCATCGTTTCTCTTCTCATCATCTTGGCTTTGATCGTACGGCCTAGACTCCGTCAAGATCCCGATCAAGTCCCGCCACGTCTTCATCACCGGTGGTGGATCAAGCGGCATAGGTCTAGGTCTCGCTCATGCTCACCTTGCCGCCTCCGAGGGAGCTCGAGTCTCCATCCTCGCACGCTCCCTCTCTAAGCTAGCCGATGCCAAACGATCCATCAAGCTAGCAACCGGCGTCGACGTTGCCACGTTCTCTGCCGACGTTCGTGATTACGACGCCGTTTCCAAAGCGGTTAACCAATCAGGGCCGATCGATGTGTTGATCGTTAACCAAGGCGTGTTTATAGGAAAGGAGCTGGAGAAACAGAGTACGGAGGAAGTCAAGTTTATGATTGATGTCAATCTTGTGGGAAGCTGGTCAGGTTCGTTTTGTTATCTCCATAGACCTCAGAGTAGATCAAGAACTTTTGTTTTGTGATTGATTGCCTTTGTGTGTTTTGTTTGACTTGTTCAGGCAGGAATCTATGGTTACACTGCATACTCAGCGAGCAAGTTTGGGCTTCAGGGCTTAGCGCAAGCGTTGCAGCAAGAAGTTATATCTCATGACATTCATGTGTCTCTTCTGTTTCCTCCAGACACTGACACACCAGGGTCTGAAGAAGGTAAGCCAGAGCTCACTTCCATCATTGCTTCATCCTCGGGTTCAATGAAAACTAAGGAAGTAGCCAAGATATGTTTGGATGGTATCAAAGCAGGAAAGTTCACAGTGACGTGCCATTTCATTGGCTACTTGCTATCTATTTCGACCAGTGGCATGTCTCCTCAGAGATCAGTTTGGCATGCTTTCATGGAAGTTATGTTCGGTGGTCTTATTAGATTCATTGGTTTGTTTTTCCAATGGGGTTGGTATAACACTATAGCAAAGTGGAGCAAAAAAAAAAAAAAAAAAAGCCAATAGCAAGTTAGCTTAAGCTCATCAAAGATGAACTAATGTTCAGCTGCAAGGAACTTATGTTGTAGGTACAGTTTTAAAACTTTGCTGTACATAAACTTTGCATATTTGCCTTTGTTTTTCCTCCATTTTTTTTCATAACCACCAGTACAGGTGAGTCAAAATACCACCAGCTTAATACATATTATCAATTACATGGAAAGATTATATAATAAACCTCATCATTATCAATATACTTTTGATTTTTTCTGCTCTGTACTCTTAGTTCTTACACTTGAAAACTTAAAAGAGTATCATATCACAGCACCATCTCGGATTACTGAATTCTTCAAGATTACTGTAATGCCAGATCTGATGTAAAATCCATCGGATGACCTATCTGCTTCTTGTACTCCCTGCAAGCCATTGGAAATAAGATACGCAAACCAAGACTTGTATGTCTGATGGTGGTCCAATTTTTTTTCTTAAATAAAAGGAGATTTTACCTCCGAGTTTGCGATGATTACATTCTTCCCCACTCTAGCATTCTTGTCTATAATGCATTCTCTGTAGGGAAAAGGAGAAGTCAAGAAGAGAAGGCAGAAAGGAATGATGCAGCTTCACAAAAGAGAAGGTAAACCATATAAGTTGATAGTTAGAGTCTTACTTGATTTTTGTGTTCTCTCCAATTCCAATGGGAACCTTTCCCTCAGCAAGCAGTGATGCAACTTCTGCTTCAGTTTCGTAGAAATCTGCCCCAAGCATCACAGTGTCCTATAGTTTCCATCCTTATTAGATCATCATATATAATTTTAAAGAGACTAATCCTTCCGTTATGATTAGAAAAAGTTTGCCTACCTTCAACTGAACATTACTGCCTATTCTAGATCTAATCCCCACAATGCTGTGCTCAACTAAGCAGTTGGTTAAGAAGCTCCCATGAGAAATGATCGAATCAATCAGCTTCACATGTAATGAACTTAAGAGTTAGTGGTCCAAAACCAAAAGACATGGAAGTAGGGACATATTATGGCTGCTTATGCTTTACCTTAGAGCCATCTATTTTTGATGGTGGCAGGTTTCTCCTTGATGTATATATTGGTTTTGCTGCGTCGTAGAAACTGAATGCCGGTGGCTAAAACGTATATACACGTAAGTGACAATATGAGCACATAATATATTTTTAATTATGAATAATATCTTGGATGATAGATTTGTCCTTACATGCTCAGTGAGGGCGAGATTTGCCTCAAAGAAAGATCTTATCGTTCCTATGTCTTCCCAATAGTCATTAAATAGATAAGCCTGCTCAAAAGATCTCTTATTATCAATACTCATTTGACGTAAATGTATGCTTAAACTGAATGTTACTGACATTCACGTAGAACTCTTTAGCTGAGAAGGGTATAATCTCTGAACCAAAGTCGTTTGCTGTTGGGAAACGCCATCTGATTTGAAAACACTTGCAAGTTATTTTAATTTTTCACCGTTTTTAAAATAGCATAAAGGAACTAAAAAGTGTTGTTGTTTACCTTAAGAGATTCAACAGTATCTCTTTCTTGAAAACATAAACTCCCATTGAAGCTATGTATGGTTTCTTTTCAGCTTCTTCTTTGGAAAGTCCTAGAATAGTTGTGTCGACTGCCTAAGGATTACCCGAGGTTTAGAACTATCTTCAAGGTTTTGTTCTGAAGATGCTAATATTATTAAACATACCATTGCTTTCAGGTCGTCTCCTTTAGGTTTTTCACTGAAAGAGATAACTCTTCCTTTCTCATCTATCTTCATTAGACCAAAATCTGAGGCACGTCTACCGCGTAACACAGAAAGAGACAATAAAATAAATCATGATCTTTGATTCAGCATAACGATAAGGATCTTATATAATATACTCAGTTTTGCATTTTAATTACCTGTCATCTATTGGTATGCAAGAAATGCTTATATCCGCACCACTCTGTCTATGATCCTGCATAATGAAGTTTAAGGTATGAGTAACTAACTCTTGATGAAAGACATGGGATCAAGTAGTCTAGTCTCACTTGTACAAAATCCATATAGTCCATCCTCTCCAGAAAGGATCAACACATCTTCTATCTCCTTGCTTCTTGCATCCTATGAAAATAATTGTTGGAACGTTTGTTTTTTTTTGCATGGGAAGATAAGCTAGTTAAAACATTGGTTTACTACCTCGAAAAGCCAATGGAATTGCCTAACCGCATCTGCTGTACCTTGGAACCACCTTTTACCTGTTTCTCCTGGCGTTTGAGTGGCAGCAAGAGCCTGAAATATATTTATTTCAAACAATTGCCTCAGATGCGTTACCAAGTTTTGGTTCATAAAAGGATAAAGAAGAAAGCATATCAAAACCTCAACAAAGCCATCTCCAAAAACTCCATTGGAGTTGTAAGCACGAGCTAGATGCCTGTTCAGTGATGCTGAGTTGTATTGTGTGAGTATGTAGACTTTGTTGATTCCACTATTGATGCAGTTGCTCATCGGTACGTCTATCAACCTATATGCTCCCCCTATAGGAACCTGCAGTTCAAAAATATTCCCTATTAATTATACTTTGTGCTACAAGAAACTCAGCAATATTGGAAACAGAGAAAGGAACTAACAGCAGGCTTGGCACGACGCTTTGTGAGAGGAAAGAGTCGAGTTCCTGCTCCACCTCCAAGAATAATGGAAGCCACTGTCCTTGGATCCCTTTTCTCAGACTCAGTCTCTTGTACCTTAGTCTCTCCAGCTACACTGGTTAAAGACATTTGAATTTTCTTCTTAGACAAGTTAGTAGAAGAAGATCGAAGCTGAGACAAGTTGAGCTTCTTCCCCATGAGCTCTCCATTGCAGAAGGTTCCTAGCTTAATGTGCCTGGTCAAGCCCGAGGAGCCACGTAGGCAGCTGGGGGCAGAGAGGGAGATTCTGCAGTCAGCGGAGACTGCCATTTTCGCTGGAAATGTTGGCTTGGCTCTTGAATGGTTTGAAGAGAGAGAGGGTGGGGGGGAGATAAAAAGAAAAGAGAGTTGCCATGGACTTGCATTTTACTTGAATTTTGGAAGGATTTGCTTCACCCTATCTTCAACAAGTAACATACACCACCAGTTTTTTGTTTTGTGTTGAGATTTGAGGACATGGCTCTTTTGTCTTGACCTGTTTCACAATGGCATATTCTACTTGAGACTTAAAAACAAAGTGGACTATTTAGTATCTTATAGAGAGTATGTTGTTTGAAAAACAATTCTTAATGTTTGAATTTTATTAAGATACTTGAAAATTTACTTGTGTTATGTCTTTGATATCCACATATGAAGATGTTCTTCTTACAAGCACCAACAATTACAGAACATACCTCAACCTAACAAGTAAATAACACTGACCGAGGCGTGAACATAGGCCCATATATCATATAAACGAAGAAGATAAGCCCACACTAGTTAGGCCCATTAATGAATACAAAGTGTAAAATTTTCAAGTCTGAAATCTAACACCACTATGCAGAAACAAAACAAAAGAAAAAAAAAGATCCAACACGCTTGTCAGATGAAGTGATTGATTGGTGGTATTTGCTTCTTGGGATAGTAGCTATTAACATTTTCAAATCAGTTACAGTTTATAGAATATATTTTTTTCCTAAATAGATTATGCTTTGTTAAAATCACTAGGACCTAAGATTGATATTTTACAAATATTGTTTATTTCTAAATTTTAATTCATAAGCAAATCTCTGACTCCAGATTCTGTATGTTTTGGTTTTAGAGATGTCTCTATTTTAGAATTTAAATCTATGATATCAAGCTGAAACTGAAAGTAGAGAGAATACAGAAGCCTACATTTGTATTTTATATAATTATTTTCATAGCTTGTATGGTTTTTAAGACAAAGGCTGAAACAGCAAATTTAATAGTAACTATATCACCATAACCGGGCATGGTGGTAAAAAAATCTCGAATGAGGTGCCCGCCATCACGAGTTCGAATCCCGGCCACAACGGATTTAACATGGTTTCCGTTTGGTCTTCAGGACCTTCCTTGCTAATTCCGGTTGGATGCGGTGGGATAATCGGACTAAGTGAGAGATCCAGATATTGGATTATCAAAAAAAAAACTATCACTATAATGTTAATATTTCTTTTGACTACTACACCGTGTGTATAATATTAATAAGTATATTTTGGTCCATTATTGTTTTTACTATCTAGCGGCCCACATTCAGTAGAGTCATGAGTCAACATTATGATACATTTCTTGCCAAATAAGAAGAAAAAGAGGAAAATAAACATTTAAACAAAAAAAAAAGCATAAGAGTAAAACACATATGACATTCATCATAGTGCATTTTGGTTGGTTGGTTGGTGGTGGTTGATGGACCTCAGAGGAAAAAAAATAGAGCTGTAAAATAGAAACAAGAATATCTTTCTCACTTTTGAAATCTTGATTTTGTCTCGATTTCTATAATCTATCTTTAGATTTGGTGCCTCCTTTTTGTTTGGGTGTTCTAAGTGTGAGGGAGCGTTTTGATTGAGGGACTTGACAATTTTCAGAGATACAATGTTTAAAGAAAAAAGAAGAAGACAAGTGAATTTTGCGTTTAGGATACGTCTTTGAAACGTCACTTTCTTTTCACTAACAAACAATGAAATTAATGATCTGTTATGTCTGAAATATCAGAGAGAATCGTATCTACTTTCTCACCCTCACTTTATCTTTCTCAATTCCTTTTTTTAGTTTTCTTGGGTAATTGTTTTCTATCTTTACCCGTAACAAATTGAAAAGAAAATCATATTTTAAGTAAATTACACAAGTCATTTGACAGAAGTATGACTAAATGATGTGTAATTTACTTAAAATATGATTTTTTTTATACATTTTACTATTGCGGAACATTGCCATTAACATATCAGCTGGTTCTTATTAAGCTGTTAAGTTTTCTCATAAAACGATAGTTTATAGCTTTTATCAGATTCATAAACAACAAAAAAAACAACTTATCAGAAATACATGTGATTGACTAATTAAGACTATATATTAACCGGAATACACAATCATACAAATTTGCTGGATGTCAGTGGGACATTTTTCAAAATGAATTAACAAAAGGAAAATGTTCAAATTTAAGCATTAATTAGCTCATAAAAGTTGCTAATTTCCACTCGAGATATTATTTTAATGTTTAATTAGTTAATTAAGTATCAATTAAACTATATTGACTGATATTGTAAACAATAAAATTTAGTTAATGTAGCATATACATACTATATAATACATATAGAATAAATATATCAACCAAATAATATATATTATTTCGTTTAACAACAAAAATGAAAATAAACGCTTACACTTGATTACCTTTGAAAAGATAGAATTTTTACTAGGCACCAAAAAAAAGTAAACATGTAATTCTTGCGCCATCTCAATATTTTCAAATGAAATAGATTTAGCAGCACTTGGGTGATTATTCCATGATTTACGTGTATATATATATATATATATACACTATTATTTGTTGTTAGATTTTGGCTTTGAACAATTATAGCATTTGATGATAATTTTAATATTTAACTCTTCTAATAAATTTTGGATATTTTTGAATGGTTGAACTTCTAGATTAGTTTGTTATTATATTTTGTTGTATAAGTTAGATAACTTATTTACTAACTCACAATTTGGATGATATAATTAAACTTGAATTGATAAATATAGAGTAATTGAGCTGAACTAAGCTATCTCAAAAAGTATCTAGCTAATTTATGATGAGTTACTTTTTAAAAAAAAATTGTGATGAATTGAGTGAGTTAGTTTTTTTTTTAATTAGTGAGAAAAGATGTTAAAAAGTTGGTGGGGGAAACAATACTGTATTTCTTAGCGACGTAACCAAGAGTTAACAATCGCCAACAGAACAAATTTATTGTATTACAGAACCTGAAACCTTAAAACGTGAAATTTGGTACTAGCTCTATTTAAAGAACATGAAAAGGTTCCATAAGAACTAAAATAAGTTGCTCGAAAAGAAGAAGATAACCAAAACCGATATGGACCTCTCGGAACTAGATATCTAGTTCACTACAAAAGAAAAAGAAACTCAATTATATGGTTTTAGTACAGTGCATAATCCAATATATATCTTTCAAATTCAATCATTTTAATACTTAGTAAGAATGCTGTATAAATGTGACGAATGACTTTCTTATATATATTCGTGTCCAAGAATTATATTTTTTTGACCATTTTGAATCTCTTCAATTATTATTTATATTCCTCTCTCAAATTATTACCAACAAATAATATGTGTGTCAGTGTGTGTAGCCAACCGAAGTTGATCGTCACAGATGCACGAAGTTTTATAGGGCAATATAGTATCTATGTATTAGGGTTTGATCGTGTCACCAAGGTAAAAAATAATATATACTATTGAAATGTTGAAAAATGGGAGGTAATGTCATTAAAACATGCCCTCTCGATTTTTTAAAATGGCTATAAACAGAAGTAAAACGTTGTTGGAAATTTTCACTCTCGATTTTTGTTTTGGCTTTTCCCTATTATTAGTTTCAAAGTTAGTTTGTTTTCTTTAAAATTTAGAAGCTTGCTTAGTCTTGTATCCTTGTTTTGGCTGAGTATACCTTCAATTAATCGAAACTAGATTTTCACCCGTTTTTTGGTAAATTTTTTATATAATCGCACTTTCTTTTCATTTAAAATAGACATGGGCATAAAATTCGCAAATATAAATATTTGAAACATAAATATTTACTTCAAATATTCAATTCTATATTTATTTTGAAATTATATCTAAAAATAAGTATTTAAATATTCAATAAGTACCTTAAATATCCAATCCTATATAAATAAGTTTATTTCTTATGTTTTGCTTTTCAATTTTGGATTTAATTTCGGATATATCCAAACCGAACCATATAACCTGAATCAGAACAATATATAGTTACTTTGTGGATTTTAGATGTGATACAATTTAGAAACAAAACCGAAGCTTATATCTGAACTCGGTTCGTACTTATAAATTTATCAGAATGAGGCCTAGGATATGATATAATTTAGAATTAAAATTCCAAATACCAATCCATATCGCAACAGGTACATGAATGCTCAAGCATAACTTAAAGTATGTTTTATGTTTTTTTCAATGAGTTTTATATTTGATAAATATTTTATGTGTTGGAATAACCCGTAAAAATATTTATTTTATTTTATAAAAAATATCAATAACAACATGTTTCAGCATATCATTAAATATTAATTACTATTACTATTTATTTTATCATACATATATATATATATATATATCTAGTTTTAATATTTTATCTATAAGATATAATATTATGTATTTGGTGAGGGTTTTAAAAGAATGTGTTTCTTACATTTGAATTAAAGTACAGTTGTATATATGAATTCGTGGGTATATATAATTCTTTTTATATTAATAAATAAAATATAATTGATTATTTACTTAAAAGTAGTTTTAATATATATAATTGAACTCGTTATTTAAAATAATAGATTAGTTATTTATTTCCTTAATTTTAGGGTAGGGTATATATTTAATAATAATTAAGTTAGATATAAGTAGAAATAATAGAAAATCTAGTTAAATGTAATGGTCCAACTTAGACTATTTAGTATTTATAAGTAGATAAAAAATAGGATTTCAAATTAATAGATTAGATTTAGCAAAAAAACAATGAAAAATACCCTCAATTAATTGTTCCCTTTCTTAAAATACTCTTATTATCAGAAGATTCAGAACTATACACATATGGATAGACAAATGCTATAAATCGATACAAAATTATACAAGATATACATATATAGGTTAGATATAATATCATGTGTAATATTTTTGGCAGGAGCAAATCCACCAATAGACAACCAACGAGGATATGGTTTTGTCGCTATGTTTCCACTACTCACGATACTCGCCAAATTAACATACGCCGTCCTGTCACAAAACAAACAAAAAAACGTATGCCGTCTTCAATTGTTTATAGGTTCTAATATTAACTAATTAAAAACATTTGTAGCTCTATTTATATAAATTTGACGTCTCTTTTGAAATTGTAAATTCTAAATTTAGTAATATATTTAAATACTTTTAAAAAATTAACCATAATTTATATATTTATTTTTATGAAATTATGAATTTTTTTAAATTTTTAGAGTCGAATCCTATACTTTTTTTTTTGAAAACAGATTTTTATCCTAATCTATAGCTCAACTTGCTCATACTATTAAATGACTATGGTATCCATATTTGAACACTGTAATGTTTCTCTTGTAAAAAACTTTCTTTTCATAAGATGTAGTTTTTGAAAAGATAAGTGTTTAACTTGTTACACTTACGAAGAAGTACATGGATTACACCGTTTAGTCCTCCTCCCTTCCAAAATTACATAGTTTCTTAGAGCATCATTATCTAACGTTTCTTAGGATTATTTTCAGAAACAATTTCTTAACTTTTTAGTTAAAAATTAAAAAACAGTTTCTTATATTTCTTTAAGAACTCCGCATTAAGAAATTCGGGATAATGATGCTCTTATGAGGCAGCTTATATATACGTTCATATAATCTGTCGACATGATTTAATTTCGATGTTGCAATAAAATTAATTAATGACTTAATTGATTAATTATTCGGTCAAAGAGAGCGACAACATAAAGAACCTAAAGGTAGCCCACATTCAAAGAACAATATATTTTGTTATTAAAATAAATGCTTATTCTGGTTTTATAACTGGAAAATGATAAAAATATGTTAATGAAAATAAGGGGTAACAGAGTAACTTCATGTAAGGTGTGGCCGTTTTGAGGATAGAAACTAAAGACGTCATGGTATTTTAGACGTTCAAAATCAGTCACCAATCCTTTTGCTCAACTTAGCCACAAAGAAACCTTCCCAATTGCCACTTTTGAACGAAAATGCTCCCTCCACATTTTCAGAACTGGATCTAAAAGTTTAACCTAATTGAACCACACCAAAAAGACATTGCGTCACTAATCATGTAGACGTTATCAAGTTGGTGGGGACTAATTTTAGTTTAATTAATTAATGGTGATTTCACAACAAACAAAAAAGGCCGGTTTAAACAGTCATTCATTCAGGATTACAAACGCAGACCAGAATCCAGGATTCAAATGATCGGATCCAAATTAAAAATGGGTTATTAGTTATGTGATTTTACGTGGTTGCTTTAATCATGTTCTTGTCAACTTAATCATGTTTAAAGATGTGTTCCAAGTATGTAATAGTTTAACAAACATTCTTGAAATATAAATGCTTTTTGGAATGCTGTGGCAAATTAGTTTCAACATGCAATAATAACATAGTTAAAATATGCAATAATACCCAAACGGATAGACGCGGATCCCATGCAGACTACTTTGAAAGAAAAGGGACGTGAAAAGGAACTTTTGTATACCAATCTCCACTTACAGTAAATATAAATTAATATCACAAAAACCAAAAGACAAAACCCTTGCACAAACTTAAGATAAAGAGCTTCAAAGCGCAGTCCGTTGGAGTTTCACGTGTCGCTCACTTCATTTTTATTCTTATATGTATTCCATATTATAAGAGAAAACGAGTGTGGGCACTTGCACTATAATTGACGTTTAGTACGATGGAGACTTATCAATTATAAACAAATAATGTTACAAAAAAAAATTATAAACAAATATTGTTTTTAATTACTATTTGGTTTCATTACTAAATCTAGTGATTGGTAAAAACTGTTTCTTAAATAAAAATAGTATGCATTTAAAATGAAACTTAGTATGTTATCATGGTTATAATTTATGTACTATGCTACCAAAATTTAAACAAAAAAAATGAAAACCTGTAATTATACTAGTTCCCAAAATGTTGAGATTACAGTAATTATAAATTTGCTATATATTTGTTTAAGTTTTATCTTGTAAATAATGTTTTGCTAAATTCACATCTTGTTAAATGTAAACGGTAATAATAGGATATTGTTGAAGTATCTGGCAATCAGCTCTTTGATTTCTTTGTTCTTTGTTAAAAGAATATGTCCAATTCAATAACTAAATTTATATTGATTTTTTAAATTAGATATATTATCAGGGTTGCGAAACTCGAAATGCATACACTTGAAAAAGTGTGTAATTAGTTAAAAAAAGTTTTGAACTAATTAAACGTGTGTAATTTGTTAAAAGAATATATCCGTTCCAATGACTAAACTTACATAAAAACTGTATATTGCATCAGTACTGTTGCAAAACTTGAGATGCATGCACTTAAAAAAGTGTACACTCGTTAGTGTGTAATTAGTTTTAAAATGTTTTCAACTAATCTCCGATACATCGATCCATCGTCCGTACACCAAGGCCTACTGATTTGGCGGAGAGTTGCGGGGTTGTGATAACGTCGTTATTATACGGACAAACCTAGCTAGGTACTTTTCTTCCTTTAAATTACAATGTTAATACTTAATTAGTACATTAAGTGCAATTGAATTGAACATCTTTGAGACTGAGAGCATATTGACGTCAAATATATAAATTTGACATGATCGTTCTTTTTTTTTTCCTTTGAAAAAGCATAAACTGTTATTTTTTTACCAGACCAATTTTGTTTGAATATCTGTTCCATCATACATTATTTTCTAATAATAAGTATTTCTTATCTGGCTTCATAAGAATACACATTTATATTCTTAACATTTTCACCAAAAAAATACACATATATATTATAGTTTTGGCGATTACCACATGTTTAAATAATGAAATGATATTTTAATTCATATATTAGTCAGATATTTACTAGGGGATAAGAAATTACCAACTATCTAACCACAAGCGAGTAAAAACAAGCGTTGTCAAACAAAAAATGTACTAGCATTTGCATCCAGAACTATTGGGTTATATGTAAGCATTCAAAGGAACTAACCTAAAAATTAATGCAAACTCAAAGACAAAAACTCTCTTTACTTGAAAACTCCAAAGTAATTAAACATTTAACCTACATTTTGACGTTGCAATCGCAGTATATTTTAACCTATATTTATAAGTCAAACTACTAATTATTTGATTTGATTTGATGTGTTGGCATAGTAAAGGAACGAAGCTTCTGGGTACAATCGTCACAACGAAGCTGAGGTTGCAACTTGCATGGCACTAATTTCGGACCACTCGGGGAATCTTTCTTACCAAACTAGATTAACTGCCGACCAGACCACGAGCATATTCCCTCTGCCCATTTCTTCCTATTTTATTATAATTCATTTTTAAGTTCTAAATTCAAGTTTAATCTACTTTTGTAAGTGAGGAAACGGCGATGTTTCTATTAAAAAAAAAAAACAAAATACATTAAAATAAAATAAAATTGTGAAACTGTGAATACAGAGCAAATAGAAGTTTCTTATTTTAGGAAGTAGCAACGCACAAAGATTCCCAATTTAGCAATCCCCTGTTTTCTCGATCGCCTTCAACACATCTTCTTATTCTTTCAACGGTCTCCATCACTTCATCACCATTTAATACATCCTCTTCTTCTTCTTCCTCCTCCTCGTCGGTTTCTTCATGCTTAGTCGCCTCTTCTTCGTCCTCTACAATTTCATCATCTGAGTCTTTCAATATAGAGAGTCGGAGACGACCGTTGCTTCGGTCAGCTTGAAAGCACATGTTACGAGGCGGTGCCTTTGTGGCAGTCATGACCAATCTTCCATCTTCACGGTGTGGTCTCATTTGAATGCATCTCATACTGGTCAACGGAGGTGGGAGATTACTAGGGCTCACATTCTCTTTCCTAGTCTTCAACGTTCTTGTTTCCCCAAGTTTCTTGGTCTGCACGTCAGATAAAGAAAGCAAGAACAGATCTTCAACGTCAGTAACATCAGAGCCTGTTTCGCTTCCGAGATTTTCAGTGCACAATGCTAAGCTCTCGTCGCTTAGAGTTCTACAAGAAGATGGACGTTGAACATAAGTATTCTCTTTTTCAGAGCTCGTTGTCTTTGAAGAAGAGCCAGAGGACAAGGACTGGAGAAAGCTCCAGCAATTCGATTCAGGAACCGAAGAAGCAGCTGGTTTGTCATCTTTAAAGGTTCGTGTGTCCTCTGCATTAAAGGAGTCAAATAAATGAGACTTGAGAGCTAAACCAAAGGGTTGAGAGATGTGAGGGTTTGGGGAAGATAGCCTAAGCCTTAAAGCCCTAGGCTCATCAAGCTGAGATGACTGAAACCCTTGTTGATACACAACAGTTCCCATTTGCTTAAAGAGGATAGAAGAAATCAAAGAGGTTATTTGTGAGATGTGAAACAAAGAAGTAGAGAGGTGTTTGGAAATAAGAATGAAGGATAATGAGAGGGAGAGGAGGCCAATTTGTAGTGTCCCAAAAGTGAATAATTAATAAAGAAAAATAAAAAAAAGAGAAAGAGAGTGACTGTGCAATGTGCAGAGACTAGAGAGGTGGGTAACTAGCTTTTCCATACCACCACTTGTATAATGCAAATTTTATTTTATTTAATTATGCCACACAATGCAGATAAGAATATGTGTCAAAAGGTGAAGGAAATAAAGTCATTGTATAGTGCACATGGTTAAAATTGAAAAACTCAATGTTATCTTTCTCTTTTTAGGTGCAAATTCTACATGTTATCCTTTTACAGAAATTCTGACTTTAATTGATAGCAAAAGGAGCAATTTGGAAAAGCATAGTATATGAGGGAAACTTTGTTAATCATCGTTTTTGACTAATTTGGCTAAAATAAAAACTGAATGATTCAGCAGCCAAGGAAGTTCCGACCGTCATGTGATCTCAGAAATAGACTACTCACTGGAAAACACAACAAACAACAAAAAAGAAAATACTTAGAATTGAATAAGAAAGTTCCTAGTGAAAAATAAAATTAATAACTATGCTTAATTTAGACATCAGATAGTTTCAAATTTAAAATAATATAGCCAACTATAAACTGTGAAATATAATTTTAACTTACCATCTAAATTGCCGTAAAAAAAGCTTACCATTTAAATGAGAGAAAGAAAAAAAAAAACAAAATAAAACGCATACGAAAAACCAATCGGCCATTTAGAGTGAGACACGCGATGCAAGTAAGATGTCAAAAGTTACAGACAGGTTTTGCTCTTTCTTTACTAACCTTCCAAAAAATAAAACAATCCAACAAAAGCTATGAAAGTTCCCAAATTTGGTTTCCCCAGTAGTGCTAAAAAATTAAGAATTTTTTTCCCTCTCTAATAGGTCTCCTTTTTTTATTTAATTAAAGCAAAGAGTCGTGTGTGTGGCACACAGGGAGAGGGGGAGTCAAAACCTATGTCGGGTAACTCTTTGACCCAGTTTAAACAGCATGATAACAACAGCCCACTAATTCTGAAATATGAATACCATTAACCAAAGAATGATTATTGGCACTAATCAAGGAATAATCACGCAAGTGTGTCTCCTTGCAAAGTTTTGGAAAGGAATGGTCATAAATTGAAATTGTCATTGTATCCAAAAACTACGACATAATACAAGAAGGAAAACAAATAAAGTGTGCCAAAATATTACACAAACATGAATTATCTGTATATTTGAATGCAAGGAAAGAAAAACCTAATTTTCTGCCCACTTATTATGACCAAAACATTAAAAGTAAATAGCTCTTATTTTTTGTACTATCTATATTATTAAAGTTGAAGTACACATTGAGATTGTTTGGCAATATGGATAGTAGTTAAAAAATAGTACTGTTTGAAAACATGAATAGCAGTAAGTTATAAAAAAAATAATGGGCTTATGCTATTAAAAAAATTGGAAGTTCATTACATTATATTAAAAAGTAATGGGTCTATGTTATTTGATATGTATATTCAAATCAAAATAATAATTTAGAATTAATTTATATCAAAAATTTATTCAAAAATAAACATATATTCAAAATTTGATTTTTACTAAAATATTTTCCAATAACTATTATAAAAATGTTTTCAATATATATAAAAAAATACAATACAAAGCCCAATTTCAAACACCAACTTAAATTATGGCTTTTATATTTCACATTAAATTTTAAAATATAATTTGTGTGATTATTTATATGATTGTACGTATAAAATATTATTAATTATAAAAAAACTTATTTGATGGTACGTATAAAATACGATTAATTATATGGTAACACATATTTTGTAACCTATAATGACACTTATAGGATATATATATAATAGTGATTAGGGGTGGGCGTTCGGGTTTGTTTTCGGGTATTTTTGGGATTTTGTGTTCATTTCAGATCTTTGAGGATTTGGTTCGGATTTGGATAATCAATTTAAATAGGTTTGGTTTAAATATTTGAATAGAGAATTAATAATTATTTAAGTATTTTTGGAGTTTTGAGTATATTTTAACTATTTAATATATTCACGTTTGATTATTTGTATATATTTTCAAGCATTTAAGCAAACTTAAAAGTATCATATATATTCTGGATGTTTTTATATATATATAATCTAAAAATAATTAATATATATAAGTATATAAATCTATTTTGGATACCCAAAATACTTCGGTTCGGATCGGATTAGATTTCAGTTCTTCAAATACCAAAATTTTGAATAATTCGGATATTTAATCAATTCCGGTTCAGATTTAGTACTACTTATTCGGATTTGGATCGGTTCAATTCTTCGAATTCGAGTTCTTTGCCCAACCCTAAATAGTGACATAAAAATCAAATAGCATCATATTTTTTTTAAAAAAATACACCCGCACGGGTGTGCGGGTCAAAATCTAGTGTTACGTTAAATAATAAACACATCAAATCAAGTGACTAAGATTTTAATTAAATGAAAATAAAGACAAATAAGAATACCTTATTTTTCTTCTCTAATTCTAAGTCAATGTTGGGTTAAGTTAACATCAATCTTTGCCCTTTTGAATTTTGGCTAGCCAACGTTATGCTGCATTTTTCTTAAGAATCTTAATTTTTTTTTTTGAACAAAAGAATCTTAAATTTTAGATTAATAAATTCCCTATTGAGCCATGTTACCTTGTACGGAACAGCTTGTGAAGACAGAGTTTAAGGCTCATTTAAGTCGTCAGCAACATCAAGTGATTCCCCACTAAACACCTTTCTTTCTTCTGTCTCTCTGTTAAATCAGATGCTTACGTACTTAATCCCATTTCTAAACAACAAAAGACACTTTTATCTATTCATAGTAAACAAATGACCTAGGGTCACTGACTTTTCCTTAACTCTAAGGCATATGGGTTTATTATTATATAAACAAATGTAACCTAGTTCTCTCTAACTTTACCTTATAGCTTACACGAAGAAAAGCTAGAATGCGTGAGCTGTTCCTATTCCAAAGTGGGTAGGAGAGATTTGTGAGATCTTCCTGGGCTTCCTGTAATAGAAAAAAAGGCCATCTCATTTCTGTGCGTGTGTTATAATAAAGAATATGTAGCTACTACCATTGATGAACTGTGAGCATAATTCTAGCTTGTGTGCTGTATAGTACTATGATAAACTTTAACCACCCATCCCGTCTTTTCGAGGTTTATTGCAGACATGAACAAAGCAAGTCTTAGTATATGTTTTATGGAGATTCTGTGATCACTAAAAGGATCCGGTACGAAGATACCTTCGATTATATATTATACAATGAAACAAAAGAAAAACCATTCCTTCTCTTGTGAGACTGATTCCAGTATTAGTACTCAGCTTTTACAATAAGGAACATCTTACTATATATTCTCAATGGTTGATCACGCATTACTTAGTCCACTAAAAGATTCAAATCAAGACTTGTTTCCATTTGCATTACCATGAAAAATGCACAAATGCAATATATAACTATGGTACGTAAACATAGAAGCCTTATATAAGAACTTGTACGCTTTGTTTTGGTAAGCCAAGAAAATTTTCAGTTTACACAATAATAAAACTCTGAAATCCGTAACTTGACAATAAATGTTTTGTTATCATAGTTATAGTGTTATCCATAAGTAATGTAATTTTGCTAGTGCCTCTCCCTTTGCTGAAGGAATCAATTAAGAATGACATAATTAGGCAACTAGTTGACATGCTTAGAATGAATAAAGAATGAAATAATAATCAGGATTCTCTCACGTAAGCAAGAGTAAGAAAGTTATGACATACTTTAACTAATAATATTGGAAAAAGGAGCTGACCTGCAGATGTAATCTCCATACAAGTATCCACAAATTGAATCTTGAACAGCATAGGTGGTCCTTAAATCCAAACCACCCCATAGAAGAGAAGAAAGTAATACATGCAACCTTTGGCCTCTCCAAGGGAGAATGCTTTTGAGAATGTCCTTGTGCAAAAGCTGCTTTTCTATATGTAATTAAGATTACAATAATTAAGTGAGTAATGACAGAAGCAAAAGCATCAAATTTAAATCAAAATATATTTTGACTTCCTATCACTCCCTTTGTTCATGCCCATGACGCAAGAAACCTAAAAGAAGAGGGGGGAAACAGAGTGAAACTTCGAATCATAATCCTTCAGTGTTTGCTATTGGTTTCAAGTTTTCAACTACTGGAGGATCTAAAAGCATAGAGAAATACGTCATACCACTTAAGCTCGAGTGGAGACATAAACTTAAGCCTTACGTTTCCATGTACGTTAATATGATTATAGAGTAAAACAAGAGTGTTGCATCTCGTGGCTCAATAGAAATTGCAAAACAAAGAAAAGCCATCAATCCACCACCTTTTTGACCATATTAGTGGAACCTTTATGTGCCAATTCTTAAAACTTTAAATTTTTGACCCAGAAAGAAAGTTCATATCATTAGAATGAGATGTGGAGCTTATCTAAGTCATGCATAGTTGCATACAGGTGATGCTATTGGTTAACATAGTTCACAACTTTAGGTAAGGAAATAAATATTATATTAGAACTTTCTCCTAATTTGCTTTTATATAGAAGCATAAGATCCACATGAACATACCAATCTCATCCATAACTAATGTCTTATTCACATAGGCGCTTAAGACCACACTAAAGCTAAAATGTCCACAGCTTAGATGTCAATGTTGTAAAAAAGGTTTAGTGTGATCTAAGCGCCCATAACGACTCAAGTACGGATTAATATATACGAACAAGATAACACTCAGGTAACTTAACATTTCAGTGATAAAACTATTGGAACAATGACTCTTCATCATATCAGCTTGGTCTCGTATTCAATTAAAAAGACATTTTGATTCATCACAGATGATTTTACATATATATCACACCAGAAAGCTCGTGCTAGTTGCACCGTTTTGAACCTTTTTTAACAGTGGGAAAAAAAATCACAAGTTAGAGGATAATCTTGATTCTTAAGTTCTTACCAGGTAGCCTAATTTAGTGAAGCAACTGAGGCAGACCGCAGATCAAAGAAACTTCAAGCGTTCAAACTTTTTCCAACGATTCATTTTTTTTTTCTAGAAATGGGAAAACACTCAAGAAATAAGAATCTGTAAGAGTGACGCTAGATACAAACAATTGTTCAAACTTCAAATCATTAAGAGATAAGCATAGAGGCATGTTAGATATTGTTTATGTAGGAATAGAAAGAGTACATAAAAATGCAGCTCTCTCTCAAGACTCAAGAGTAAATAGGGAAGACAAATGTCTAACAATTATAACCATCTTCCATAAAGTGTGATCCTCAGCATCAAGTTTAGGCAGTCAAGGCCTTTTTACTTCTGTTTTGGGTACGCTTATGGAGTTACTTCGTCTCAAGACCGGCCAACAGTAGAGTTTTCAGAGACGGTATACAACCGTTTTCAATCTTTCTCAAATTGGGTATTTCAACGTCGGCCACTTCAACTATAATTTGTTGTTTTGAACAACAGTTGTAGAGGAGTTTAATGCGAAGCTTCTCTTCGAGTCCTTAAACTCCTTCAACACATCTATCTTTGATCTTGTTGTATTACTTTTCGTTCATCGTTTTCCCGTCGAGTTATGTAATATAATAAGTTGGTGCACAAGAAAACAATTATAACCATCTTCCTAGCAATCAGTTTTCGATTTTCCAAGACATGTACTTAGACAGTGTAGCTGATTCACAGCCAATGAGACATTGAGACTCCTCTTGCCAGCTGAACTCTTTTTTTGGCATCATTCGCATACTGTCAAATAAGGAAACTCCAGAATCAAAAATAGTATATACTTTGATCTCTTGAGCCGTGTAGGCCCATGTTCAATGCTACTTGGACTATAGGTGTAGAACCCAAACGTTTGGCCCAGAGAGCGACACTTACAGAATTTTAAAATTGACACGTATATTAGTAGTAACACGTGATTCACCCGTTTTTTTGAAAACCCGATCTCTATCTATCCCACCAACACAACATATAGAGAAGCTTGATCTTAAAATAGTCTTAGAAAATAATTTAGAGAATCACAAAGTTTTAAAAAGAAAAATCAAACCATAACTCCGGTTTAAGAAAACCCAATTTGGTTAAACCATCTGCATAACAAAAATAACTAATTGTAACGCGTCTAGGGATAATGGACTCAACTCTCAATCAGACAGTGTTAAAAAGAAAAAAAAACAGGAGACGGTAAGAAGAAAAAAAGAAGAGAGAGAGAGAGAGAGAAGGGTAAGAAAAATTCAAAGCGAGAGGTTGTCTTGTCGGGAACCAATCTGGAAGGAAGGAGAGGAGGGAGGTGCAGAAGAGACAAAAGGAGAGAGAGAGAGACAGCGAAGACGATGGCGATGTTAGAGACCATGAGCATTATTGGGACAATAATGGTTCTAATGCTCCTCCTCCTCCTCATCATCATCCTTTTCGTCTGCAAGCCATGGCGCTTCCTTCCCCGTTCCCGATCCTCCCCTTTCTCTACCTTCAAGGTAACCTCCCTTAATCTCCCGATCTTTGCTAAATGATCAACCTTTAACGCTTGATCATAACCAATGACTTGGTGGCGTTACATTGATGTATCATGGCTCCTTTGGCTTGATTAGCCTTGGATCAACTCTTTATCGCTCTGAATACTTCTTCTTCTTTTTTATTTGTCAGGTGGGGGATTTGCAGAGACCGCTTGTATCTCATGATGAGAATCTGATCCAAGGCCAAACCAGTGAGGCCTCAAGGGAATTTGATTTAGAAGAAGCTTGTTTCCAAAACGAAGGCCTTTTGCGTTCTTCTCTCACTGAGGGACGAGGGGTTTACAAACCAAGGCTTCCTTCTTCTTCTTCTTCTCCCCATCTCGCCCAAGGTAAAGTCTTTCAGCATCCCTCTTCCTCCCTATTCATTTGGCATTCTTGACGTGTTATTCATCGGTCCTTCAAAATTTATGTAGGTGAAAGCTTTGATCTACAAATAATCTCTGAACCTTCTGACAATGCTCTGGTGGGGGAGACGCTTAAGCATCCAGCTGATAAAGTTAGCTCCCAAGAGGTGCAAACATATGGCTCGCAGCAACCTGATTTGGAGAAGGATATACTTTCCGAGCTTTCTCCAAGAGTTGTTGTTAAAGATCAAAGTAATTTCCTTTTATTTTGTTTTCCTAGGTTTTTAAATAATACAACTTCAATCTATATCTTTAATTAGTCGTGCAAGATATATAACATATCTTGTGTTAGAAGTGCAGGAAGTTGGTTGTCTCTTGAGGTCATTTCCGGTCCTTCCATTGGGCTTCAATACGCTGTGCAATCCACAAGCACCTCCAAGCTACCAGTGAAGCTAGGAAGGGTTTCTTCTGATATGATCTTGAAAGACTCTGAAGTTTCAGGGAAGCATGCTCAAATAACATGGAACTCTACTGTAAGTTTGTTTATTAGTCTTCTTCATGTCACACTGTGTGTCACAACACCAACCTGGATTTGATTTTCAGAAATTGAAATGGGAGCTGGTAGACATGGGCAGCCTAAACGGAACTCTGTTGAACTCTCGGTCAGTAAGTCATCCTGATCTAGGCAGCCGAAAGTGGGGTCACCCTGTCGAGCTTGCAAGTGGTGATATTATAACTTTGGGAACAACTTCAATGGTCTCTGTAAGTCTTATCTGAATGGTTGAAGGTGTTGCTGATAAATTCTTTTTTCTTTCTCTTGATTTTTTTTTTTCATTTTTGGAAGGTACGTATCTCATCTCAGAATGAGTTTCAGACACCGTTCAGAATTGGTGTGGCCTCTGATCCCATGGCTGCACGTCGAGGAGGCAGGGAACTCCCAATGGAAGATGTTTGCTATTACAAATGGCCGCTTTCTGGTGCTAATAAGGTTAACTTGAGTTGTTTGTGTGATGAATAATGATAAGACTTCACTGCTTGTGCTAACATAATTCTAAATGCATATGGTTTCAGTTTGGGCTGTTTTGTGTTTGTGATGGACATGGGGGAGCAGGGGCTGCTCAATCCGCAATAAAGTGAGTCATTGTTTTTTTTTTGGTTTGGACCACCTTTGTTGACACTTGTTGTCTTGTTCTGTGGTTCTTTGTAAATGGTCTAGCCAGTATATGTTCGGGTGATAAAGTAATAAACAACTGGATGATCTTTGGTTTGATGTTTTCAGTTATATACTTGAATATTTAACCTAATCAAAACTTATTTTCTGCAGAATTATTCCTGAGGTTCTGGCGAATATATTATCAGACTCTCTGAAGAAGGAGAAAGTATTATCACAAGGAGATGCTTCAGATGTCCTGAGGGACGTACTTGTGAAAACAGAAGCTCGCTTGGATGATCACCAATATGAGGTTCTGAAGCTTGTCCTTTTCATTTGAGATTGCATGTTTGTCTCCTTGACGACTTGGCTGCAACTTTTTCATTGCTTCTAACTTAATGAACTAGTCTGTCTCTGCAGGGTTGTACAGCTACAGTTCTCTTGGTTTGGAAAGACAATGAAGAACATTTGTTCGCACAATGTGCCAATCTTGGGGATTCAGCATGTGTAATCAAGTACGTTCGACATATGGTATTGCTATCTTAAGATTCTTAGTTTCTAAGCTTTGTATTCAATTTGGCAGCAATGATGGGAGATGTGTACAAATGACTGAAGATCATCGAGTGACTAGCTTGACTGAGAGAAGAAGAATTCAAGAAGCAGGACTATCTTTGAGAGATAAAGAGACTAGGATCTTCGGTATTTAGCTCAATGAACTAAACACACTCCTCTGATTCTGCTTCCACTGTAACATAATGACCAAATCTGAGTTGACAATCTTCTTCAGGTATAAACCTTGCGAGGATGCTTGGAGACAAATTCCCAAAGCAGCAAGACGCTCGGTTCAGCGCGGAGCCATATATAAGTGAGCCTTTGCGTATCGATCAATCTAATAAAGACGCGTTTGCTGTATTGGCTAGGTGAAAAACATCAACATAACAAGCTTTCTCTCGTTTTCTTATTCATTTTTGCTAATTCTAAATACACAATAACTGCAGTGATGGGTTATGGGATGTGGTGAGTCCGAAGAAAGCTGTGCAGCTGGTGCTTCAGGTAAAACATTTTTTTTTCTACTTCAAAACAAAGCAACATGGCTGTGTTCTGTCATAAACTCATGTGTACGTTTTGAAATGAACATGGCAGATGAGAGAGAAGGAGAGTAGTGCAGAGAAAATAGCAAACGGTCTGCTGAATGAAGCTAGAGTGATGCGTACAAAGGACAACACCTCCATTATTTACTTAGATTTCGATACTTCCTTGTAATGTGTCTATTAATATATTTGGGAAGTGGTCTGTCTTTTGTGTACAAGCTTCTTTTATTTATACATGTGTTAGTATCATAGGGTATATGAGAAGATAAAAAAAACCTCAGGTGCGCAGAGCTTTAGGATGGGTATGGCGAGCTATATTGGTTTCATCTCTTCCTTATATAATAATATATCATATTAACAGTTTAAATGTTATCTCTTTCTCGATCACAATTACAGGTTTTCTTTCCGTTTCTCTTTCCCTTCCACATAGAAGTTTAGAATAATCACAAGGCCTTTAAAAGAAAGACGTCATATATTCTTGTTATTAACAAGATCGGTTCCAAGCCTTGGGAAACTCATCAACATTTTAAGCTAAATCAAAATAATTTTTTCTTATAATTTGGAGGCTTAAAACTTTTGTCTATTGACTGTTTTAAATTAAGGAATCAAAACAACATTTCAACCAATTCTGGTTGGTCAGCCATGACTAAACAAGTATTATTGGTACATGGATGGGATGGATGAAACAAACAAGTAGCAAATAGCCAGATTTTTTGGATTTCCTTCCTATCACATCCAACTACCTTAACCGGAAATTTGTCCTAACAAGTAATATTGGTTAAACCGGCCGAATATCTTAAATTTTATCCTAAAAAGCCAAACTGAACCTATAAAAGATTTGAAATTGAAAACCAACCGGGCCCAAGATCAGCTGGTAGTTAGCGTCCACACTAAAAGCATGTGTCCCCACCCCACCAGATCCAATTGAAACCTCATTTAATCCTCAACCGTTACCCAAACCCCACAACAACCTTTCACCTCGAGATAATTTCTTGAAAGGAAACAAAAAAAAATGGGTCTGCATCCAATCTCAGACGCTGACGAGAGCAACCCCTTCGGCTCTCTCTCCGCCGATGAGTTCTACGCGAAGCATTCCGTCACCCATTCCTCCGCCTTCATCACCAACCCTCGCGGCCTCAAGATCTTCACACAATGGTGGTCTCCACTCCCTCCAGCTCGTCCCATCGGTATCGTCGCCGTCGTTCACGGCTTCACCGGCGAATCCAGCTGGTTCCTCCAGCTCACGTCCATCCTCTTCGCTAAATCCGGTTACATCACCTGCGCGATCGATCACCAAGGGCATGGATTCTCCGATGGCCTCGTGGCTCATATCCCTGACATCAATCCCGTCGTCGATGACTGTATCTCCTTCTTCGACGACTTCCGTAACCGTAACCGCCAGGAGACGCCGGATTTGCCGTGTTTTCTCTACTCCGAGTCCTTAGGCGGAGCCATCGCGCTCTACATCTCGCTCCGGCAGAGAGGTGTATGGGACGGACTCATCCTCAACGGAGCCATGTGTGGAATCAGCGCGAAGTTCAAACCGCCGTGGCCGTTGGAGCATTTGCTCTTCGTCGTGGCGAACCTTATCCCCACCTGGCGCGTCATCCCCACTCGCGGATCGATTCCCGATGTTTCCTTCAAGGAGCCGTGGAAGAGGAAGCTCGCGATTGCTAGTCCTAGGAGGACGGTGGCGAGGCCGCGCGCCGCGACGGCGTACGAGCTGATCCGTGTATGTAACGAGCTTCAGGGGAGGTTCGAGGAGGTGGAGGTGCCGCTTCTGATAGTGCATGGAGGAGGAGACGTTGTTTGCGACCAAGCGTGCGTGGAGGAGCTTCATCGGAGAGCAAGCAGTGAGGATAAGACGATCAAGATCTATCCGGGGATGTGGCATCAGATGGTTGGCGAATCGGAGGAGGACGTTGATTTGGTGTACGGTGACATCCTGACATGGCTCAAGACCCGATCGGAAAGGGCCGCTGAGAGGAAACGGGAGTCGCAAGTTGGCGGCGGAGCTTAGAGTCTTTTTTGACTCTTTGGGTATTGAGTTGTAGCCCAATAGGGCAATTCCACCTGGCAAGCAACTATTTATGGGTTATGCTTAATTGTTTCGTAGCACATGGTTTACAGTTAAACCGTCGACAAAAAAAGAGTTTACAGTTAAACCAATGAATAGTCCAATATACTTTTTGGGCAATAAATTATTAAAAAATATTTTTGTAAAATTAAATTTTAAGATTCTGTATCAATTTGAGAAAACAAGAAAAACTAACCATTAATGATCGATCCAGTTGATATACGCAATTAATTGGTTGAATTATGTCTTTTGTTAAGTTATAAACAATGAACAACATAATGGTTAAATAATAAACCGAAAGTGAGATGTAAATCTGTTGTAAAGGGAACGGTTTACATGAAAAACCACGTTACTAATTAATAGGCTGTAAGCAAGGCCCAATAAGTTAAGCTAACATAGGCCCATGAGTCCAGCAAGAACCCAAAAGCACATAAACCCTGCGAAATTCGGCGCAGCTGGCAGTCCCAATCGCCGGCGGCAGAAAAATGGGGAAGAAAAGCAAGAGAAGCCATGACGACCCTGAGCTCGAAATGGAGGAGTCCGAGCTAACAGAGAGAATCGACGGAGACCTCAAAAAGAAGAATAAGAAGAAGAAGAAGAGAAGCCATGAGGATCCGGAGCAAAAGGTGAGTGACGACGGAGAAGCGAAGAAGAAAAAAAAGAAGAAAAGCAAGGAGGAGGAGGAGAAGGCAAATGTAGAAGAAAAGAAAAAGGAAGAGAGACCAACTGTTACAATAGCCATAGCTGGCTCCATCATCAACAACACTCAATCACTCGAGCTCGCCACACGTGTACTCTCTCTCTTCTTCCCTTTTAGCTAGCTTTTCTCGGAGCTCCTCTCTTACATTTCTATTAGTAATTAAAAAAAAAACTCTTTTTAAATTTTCTCAGCTTGCTGGGCAAATAGCTCGTGCATCCACAATATTTCGAATCGACGAGGTACGTTGTTTGAGATTGCATCAAAACTAGTCTAAACTCTACTGAATTTTAAAACCTTTTTTTTGTGTGTGTGTTTGATTGAATTCAGATTGTAGTGTTTGACAATAAGAGCAGCTCAGAGATCAACTTATCTGATAGCAACGAGAGTGGGGCCCCTTTTCTCGTTCGTATCTTGAAGTATTTAGAGACACCACAGTATTTGAGGAAGACTCTCTTCCCCAAGCACAATGATCTTAGATTTGTGGTGTGTGTAGTAGTAGTACTGACTTTACTTGTATATCTCTTTGTTTTCTTCTTTTATGTTCTAGTGTCTTTAGTAACCAGACTTGTCTGATGTATATAAACAGGGTATGTTGCCACCTCTTGATGCTCCTCACCATCTGCGCAAGCACGAGTGGGAACAATACCGTGAAGGTAAAACATCACTTTTTTTTTATAACCATCCCCAATGACATTGCTTTGCTTTTTTTCATCTTTAGAGATATGACATGATACACCAAAAAGCTGGTGTGGAAAAAAATATGAATCAAGCTACTACTACCCTTTCTTTGTTGTAGATAAGTGTGGTTTCAAATTTTTGTTTTGGAAATGAAAACCTTGTAGGTGTGACGCTAAGGGAAAAGCCAATAAACTCTGAGGGTACGTTGGTTGATGTGGGTCTAGACAAGGTATTTTTCAGCTCTTATCACTTTCAGATATCTCAGTCGGGTCTTTTCTACAAATTGTATGCATGGATTGACTTTTGTTTGATGCTGCAGAGTGTTGTTGTTGATCAAGTGCTTAGTCCAGGTGTTAGAGTCACGGTAGCCATGGGAGCCGACCGTGATTTAGGTACTGTTAATCTCTTTATCATTTCTCAGTTATCGTATTCATTTGTCTTCTTTGCGCTCAGGAAAACCTGTATCTACTCGTTTAAGTTAATGAATATTGGTTTTGGTTCATCTAGATTTAGTACGTCAGATTGTTCCGCCCTCTAAGCCAAGGGAAGAAGCAGGGATGTACTGGGGATACAAAGTACGATATGCATCACATCTAAGTTCAGTATTCAAGGAATGCCCTTTCGAGGTACTACTCCTAATGAGAGATACTCTACTCTTCATCATTCTATGAATTATATCAATATTAATTTCCTACTACCAAGCAGGGTGGTTACGATTATTTGATTGGTACTTCGGAGCATGGCCTGAAAATTAGTTCATCAGAGCTGAAAATACCAACATTTAGGTGATTCTCATTTCCTCCCTAACATGGTATACATTTATTTCTAAACACATTTTTGAATTGAGGGGACTGACTTAGATGGTTGTGGCATGAATTTTCATAGGCATCTATTGATTGCATTTGGAGGGCTAGCTGGTCTTGAAGAAAGTGTCGAAGAAGATAACCAGTATAAGGTAAATGTGTTTCCCAGGCCCTCAACAGTATCAAGAAAGTTGTATTAGAAACCTCTTCATCTCTCACAAAGATTCACAAGTTCTAAAAGATCTTTGGCTGTTTCCTTTCTTACTGTGATGTGTATGTTGCCTACAGGGGAAAAACGTGCGGGAAGCATTTAATATATACTTGAATACATGTCCACATCAAGGAAGCCGAACCATTCGAACAGAGGTATTTGCTGTTTTTGTTTCTTTCCTTGTTTATGAAAAAGTGGATCTGGTCTTTTTGTTATGTTCTGTGATGACTGAGATGAGGAAATTGGTGCGATAAATATATGCAGGAAGCGATGTTTATATCACTTCAGTACTTCCAAGAACCCATTAGCAGGGCAATGGAGGAGTTGAAGCTTGATAGAAGAGTCAACGAAGAAGCTATTGTTTGACATTAGATTTGAGGTGATGTAATGTAACCTATGTCGAGAAAGCTTTTCCTAATCGATGTGTTAGAGTGTGGAGTCAGTTATCTTCTCATCGTACTATATGCCAGTATCCGGTATTAAATTTTGTATCCAGTGGTTCCCAAGAAATGTACCCATTTTGACAATGAAGAATTAAATTATGGATTACCAACTAAAGTTTTTTTTTTTTTGTTCTTGTTAAACTTTTCCTTGCGTTGTTAAGTAATTTGTGGAAAATATAAAACCCATAGCTTATGAATGCTGCATTCTCATAGCTGCATGGAAGCAGAAACACACAATGGGTCATGCTTGAGTTCGCAAAGTCAACACCAGATAGTTAAACACAAGGACAGTAAAGCCAAGAGAAGAAGACACTACTCTTAAGCTTATGGAAAAGAAAAAGGCTAAATGTGAACATGATAAAGAGTTGAATAAAAGTCAACAAGATGATTGTGTATACTTCTTCAAAATGGGAGTTAATCTAAAAGTCATATAACTAACAAGCTTAATGTGTTATCCTCCCCCAACATAGGTAAACATTTTGTAATAAAGAGTTATCATATATTATTAGTCAACATCAAAGTTTCTTAAAAGTCAAAACAAAACAAAGCAAGTTTCTTAACACACACACGTATTATTTATTAGTCAACGTTTGTATTAAAGAGTTATCTAAAACTAAACGTCATACAACAAGAGTAATGTGTATCCTCCCTCCCTAAGTTATATTAATTTAATGTTTGAATAACGAACGGTTCAACACCAATGCACCTTTCTTCTTCTTCTTAAATTTGAACTCAAAGGGAAGAAGAAAACAAAAAAACAAAAAGCATTACCATTTTGAATGAGGAGCAATCTCAGCCGTCGGATTAGAAAAGGCCGCTCTTATACCAACCAACCAAACTCTTTCTCTCATTGAGAAAATTTGAAATCTAACTGCGAGAAGAAGATGTCGTCGAGGATGAGATCATCTTCTTACCTGAAACCACCGCTTCCCAAATCTCCGATCCGTCTCCGATCACGCCAAGTCCTCCTCTCCAACTCTTCTTCTTCCTCCACTCTGAAAACACCACCAGGTATATATGTTCACTTCATCAACCCCCTGTTAACGATCAAACTCTCTCGTCTCGAGTTTCAAATAATGTGGATGATGATTGATTCTCCCTAACGAAAACTAGGTGTGACGAAGCCGGGACGAAGGTTAAGCCATGGAGATGCGGAAGCTAAGCTCCCGATCGAGTCAGAGGATGTGAAAACCAGAGCTGAGGCGTCGAATCTGCAGAATTTGGCTGCAGATTCGGCTCCTGTGTTGTTCGAGAGAGGAAGGTTCTACGAGGAGTATTCGGCGAGGAGGAACGAGAGACTGAAGAGGAAGAGCGGAGGAGAAGAATCTGTAGTCAAAGGAGTCGAGCCTACGACCACCAAGAGAAGAGGAACCACTGTTGAAAGCATGAGCATGACCAAGGAGAACAAGAAGCCTCCTCTTCCTCTTCCTATTGATGTTGTTGTAACTAGTTCCAAGAAGAAAAGTGTTACTACTACTACTATTACTATGAGGGGTAGGAGAATCTGATGTTGCTTTCGGGATTTCGATGTAAAAATCCATGAATCTTCTTTGTTTTGTTTTTGTTTTCTCAGTTACTCATACATTCAGATCTAATGCATATTCGATTATATTATTTCATCACTACTTAGCATTGCTTCAGTGATGTATATGCAACTTGAGTATATTAGCGTGAGAGCTCATCAGGCATTACATTTACATAACCATCCATCATTAGATGAAATGAGTCTAAGGACATAATCCTCATATCCTCTACAGTGAAAGATGGTGGCATACACCAACACAGAACACTAGTAAATGTACAAATGTAATGGGACAAATAGGATTCAAACGATTTGTTGCAGAATCACTAGACTGAGTTTTGTGTACTGAGTCTCTTCTGAGGTGGGGCTTGGCGAACTGAATCCAAGAAGAAACAGTTTTGTTTCCATTTCTTAGTTTTATAAATTGAAAGGCCTAATAGGTAGATCTCAGAATATAGATAGCATCATATAATCGTTTTCTTTTTCAAAAAAAAAAAAGGATTTGATAAGACATTGGCAAAATTAAATTAACACCAAGGTCTCAATATTTTTGGTCTCTGCAGCAGCAGATAAAGTGATTCTGGTGCAAAACAAACTAAGCATTGAAAAGTAAAACCAACACTACAGAGACTTAATCATCCTCATTAACTTCAAGCTTCTTCAGCTTCGATTCCAACTCATCATTCCCTTCACCTTCCTTCTCTTCATCTTCCTCATCATCTTCTTCCTCTTCTTCTCCATCAGGATCATTCTCGTCCAATGCTCCAAGTACCTCCGGTGTCTTCTTCAATATCTCTTTAACTTCCTCAATGCCTTCCTCTGATATGATATTCCCGTCGATGTTCAACAACTTGAAGCCTTCTTTCTTAGCAACAACCTGAGCCAAGGCCCGTGCTCCAGCTCTTCTTATATAATTGTTGCTCATATCAATGTACTGCAGTTTCAAATGATCCTCTTCCACAGTCTTTGCAATCTGGACACACCCCTCATCTTTCAGCTCATTCTCAGACAAATTCAACTTGTTCAGATCCTGTTTCGCCGCCACACAGGCCGCTATAGCTGAAGCGGCTTCAACTGTTATGTCATTTCCCGCCATCTCAAGAACCTCAATGGGCGCAGCAGAGTCCTTGAGAGCGTTTGCTATGGCTATGGCACCTTCGTCCTCTAGGTTTAGATAACTCAAGTAAACCTCAGTCAAATGACTGAACCTTGAAAGAGTCTTGCTCAGAGAAACTCCAGCTTCTGTGCCAAACATATTATCCCTCAGATCGAGTTTCTTCATAAGAGTACAATTCTCAAGTGCTTCCGACAAAGCAATCCCTCCTCCTTCACCAACTCTTGTTGAAGAACATCTGAAATTCTCCAGCAGCGGTGAACGCTTCACAACCTCTGAGATCGCAACCGCTCCTTCATCACCCGTCATGTTGTTATGAAAATGCAAGACCCTCAACTTCTCTGTTGAAGGAATCAACTCGGAGACAGCTTGTGCAGCTTCTTTAGAGATGCCATCGTTCATCAGATAAAGCTCTTCCAAAGAGCTCAGAGATTTCAAGAGCGTCCCAAACGCTCTAACACCCTTCTCACCCAACGCGTTGTCTGATAAGTTGAGAGACGAGAGAACGCTCCCTTCCAGGGCACTAGAGAATATATTCATAACCTCAAGAGCTTCAGCCTCAGGTCTCCCAGCGACGAAGTCCGACAAGTCAACAACCTTAAGCTGGTCTTTCAGAGAGGCCAAGATAGGCTCAGCGACACGTGCAGCTCCTAACCCGAAACTCCTATTGCTAAAACATATCTTAGTGTAACCATTCCCAGGCTCCTTCAACGGTTTGAGAAGCTCCTCAGCCTCCTCTGCCTCAATAAAAGCCCTTTTGTCTTTCGAAATATCGAAAACAGTTTCCTTACAAGGAGAAGCAGAAGATACTTCTTCAGCCTTACAAACAGGGCCTTTCTTGAGGACTTCTAAGATCATCTTACTGCATTCTTTGGCGTAGAGCTGAACAGCTGAGCCGCCGTCACCGTCAGGCTCCCTCTCGAACTGTAGGTTAGCGGTGGAGAAGGCAACGTCCTCGATCCTTTTGGCGTTCTCCATGGCCTGGTCTTTGGTTAAGCTGCCAAACTTGTCGGTGAAAATGGTTTTGGAAGAGAGGTTGTTGGTCATGCGCTCGATGAGAGCTTGCCTTGTGGGTAGACTCGGTGGCCAGAGTTTGATGGAGAATGTGTGAGGTCGGGAATCAAGTGTATCAGCCATCACTGCACAAACACACATTCAAGGCTCAATGGTTGTTAACTGTAATCAAACAAAGACTATAACTTTGAGACGAAAGGAATGATTTTTCAATTCAAAATCACACTGTAGCGAGCAGCAGAAAGACTTTGATTTGATTGAAGGATCATGAGATTCGAATCTAATAATAAATAAATCACTACTTTGCATAAATCTATAACAGAGGAGATTGTAAAGATCGGAAGATCGCATTGCATAGTGGATAGTTTCCAGAAGACGCATCTAATCGCGAAAATCTGAGGAGATCAAAAGCAAAAGCGTACCTGAGCGATGAGGAGTGGCTGAATCTCGAAATGAGAGGGTGCTAGGGTTTCTCACCGGAGCTCCTTTAAATTAAATCTCCCCTCCCGCTGAATCATAAAAAAGCATTCAGGCAAAAAGAATATAAAATAGTAATAATTATACATCGTGACCATAAAGCATTAAAGCATTCACTTTGGTACTTGTAATTTTTTTTCTTCTTTTGGTGTTTGTAAGAGAACATTTTGATTTATTTTTTCTTTGAGTATATTCAAAAAAAAAAATTATAATTATATACCTTTCATTTTCTATATACATTTTGAAATAAAAAAATATATCTGCCGGCAGAAACTCCAAAAATATTTGCTATTTTTTTATAATAACCTAATGGCAGCCATTTCTTTCAATTATTTGGTTGTAAAGCCAAAACGGGATATTATTACTGTATATGTCGTCGGTTCCTCAAATAATATTAAAAATTAACAAATATTATTCATTTTCCTGTCTTGGGTCATCTGATTAATCATTTAGACAAGTAGCGATTAGTCACTACCATATGTAATCATCAGAGAGTGTATTTTTGCTTCTAACACAGGATCGTTGGACCGTGGATCTTGAATTGAATAGTGAAAGTTTCACCATATTGGTGTTCTGGATACAAAGTGGCGATCTCTTTTTAAGACGCGATTGTGATCAGAAGAGAATTTGATACAAAATACAATGAACCAAACGCACAGCAAATTTGACTAAAACGACTCAGGATAGGACAGGACCATAAAAGACCTCTTACTAATAGCGAGCTTTCTCTCTCTATATGATATTCCTTGTCTACTTACCTCTCTAGTTAGGTACCAGTCTTCTTCTTCTTACAGCCTCAGGCCTTGCAGGTTTGTCGTAGACTTTGTTAGAGCTCTACAAAAGTACTCTCTTATCTCTGGTATTGTTCTCTGTACCAGCTGGTTTTGCCTGCCATTTTTCATTCGCTCTGTTTCAGATAAATGCCAAATAGAGAGAGAGAGATAGTCTGAAAAAAAGAGAGAGAGAGAGAGAGATTATTTATATTACCCATGCATTGTGCTCAGTTTATCGAAATGCTCCAGGATGAACAGGATACAAGCTTGCCTCAGCGACATTGCATGGAATGCTTCTGAGAGATCGTACATGCCTCCTATGTTTTCCAACGTTATATCCTTTCATTTATAAGCAAAACTCTGTTAGATTTCGACAATTATTATGCAAACCAAATCACTTGAAATTGCAAGTCTCCTGGCTCACCTGAGCAATTGTGTATTCACAGAGCCGCTTTAGCCCCTCCAATAGATACTGATCCGCTGCTCTTAGAAGATCTTGTGATATCTCAATTGTTATGTCGACGGATCCAGTGTATATAAACCTGGGAATTACAATCCAAGTGTGAGTCAATTACATTTTTACATGTATGTTAAGGAGTTCCCACAGTCAAGAAACACGTAGAAGCTCGTCATACCTCATCATTAACTCAAAAACCTCCCACTTGATATTAGGAATCTCAATATCTCTAGCGTCCTTTTCCTGAGATATTCAATTTGCACACAAGAAACATAACTATCCATATATTCCTCTTTTGAAAGAGAAGCAGAGCAGCCAAAACCAATATGTCATCGTCATCATAGCTAGTAAATGATATTTTTTCATTTCCTCCACAAGAACATATTGAAAAGGATTGGTCACCCAAAAAATAATAGCTAACTTACTCTGTAACCACCATCAAACATTGCGCGAAATGCATCTGAAGATGCCAGGAGACATATTCTGTGTGCATAGAATCTCCTTCCTGCAGTATGATTTTTCTGGTTTACATTTGGACTTTGGAGCGAACAAGACTGCTGCAACTTCCTGATTAATATGATGATTACCTTCGACTAGAAAAGTTACATCAGACAGCGTGGCACTATTTACATACTGCTCTCCGAGATAAACCTGTCACAAATACACAAAAAGAATACTGCAATGAGACTTCCACAAGTTATGTACTGGAGGACTGAAGTAAGAAAACTCACCCTTTGTGTTGGAGAAGGGGGAGCAGCATCAACTGGAGAAAGTGCCATAGATTTATTTGCTAATTTGTACAATGCTGCAGCGCCATCAAGTTGCTGTTTAGTGTTCGTAGAACCAAGAAGACCAAGTAGCAACTCCAACCCTGTCAAAAGACAACTCGATATAAAACTTTTTGCACAAAGAACATCTTAACATAAATGAATAACACGTCAAAAATCTAAACATTAATAAATTCAAAAAAGTTGTCACATGCCATTTTCATCTATGAATATGGTTCTCTGATCTTCTGGTGAACAGAGATGAGCAAGAGCAAGAGCAACCCGTCTTTGGATAGACTTTTCAGAAATGCGCATTAGGTACAACAGATGTCTAAGAACCTGCAAAGGAAAACCAAAGAACAAGTGTCTAAATGGTTGGATAGAGAAATGCTAAACTTCGACAGAGCTAGACCAGGATATAGCAGTTTCACCACAAACCGTGCATGTGTATGTTTTAGTCACCAGATGTGGAAAGAGCAAGTTTAAAGACAGGTATAATTTTACTTACTCTTCCATGAATCTTCTCCTCCAATCTCTTCAGTGTTTTGGAGACACAATCTTTAGTTGCCTAAAAAGCAGTGTAAATTATAAACACCCAAAGAGTAAAACAAAGACTACTAAAGCTGCAAAGAATCTTCAGTATCTAGCCGATACAAGGAATAAGACGATATGATTCTAGAAAGTAGTGAAAGGGTAACAACGCTATACATACCTGAACTATAAACTCTCCATCCTGTAGCTTCTGGATACCTCCCACCCTGATAAAATCTGATACATTATCCTAGGGGACAAAAATGGATCAATAACCCATTTAATGAGGTTTAAATATATTTTTTTGCATTCCTAATTAATACATACGGAAGGTAGCATACAACACACCTCATTATCGGCAAGGCCATAGAGAGCAAATGCGGCGTTGTGTTGCAGGGATCCATTTCTTGAATCAAGAAGCTTCAACAAAGGTCCTAAACCACCACTATGGGCAATACCAGCTTGATTGTGAGAATCCTGCGAGAAAGGGTACGCTAGAAATTAAAAGACATATCGGTAATGTTATTTAATATAACTCATATGGTTGTAAGTCTAAAGAGCGAAGTTGCAAGTTTACAACGCCAAAAAAAGAATGCCTCAACTTTATAAACTGAAAATAACAAATGATTGAAACAAGAACCTGCGCCAATCTACCCAGTGCAAAGGCCGACATTTCTTTCAACTGCACGTCAGGTGACTGAAGCATCTCAATCAAAGGACGGACAGCACCCCTTTGCACAATGTGCACCTGCAAAGTTATATTTTTGAAAATGAGGTGAAGAATGAAAAAGACACATAAATCAGGGAAAATGATAGATAACAGGAATTGTAAACGAATATTCTACAAAATATCAATAGCAACAAACAACTTACGCCTAGTATAACCAAACAGAAAGAGTTTAGACTATGGGGTAATGGCAAACGAACTGAGGATAGAAAACCCGGAATGAAATAGTACCTTACAATCGGAATCAGTCGACGCAAACTGTCCAAGTAATAAAGCCGCCTCTCTTTGACTCTCAGGGCAACATGAACTGCAATAGACAAATTCAAAAAATGATGAGAATGAACCTAGGGTTAACAGTAACAACTCTATGCTTAACCATGTAATTAAAACGGCGAGTTCCACACACCTGAGAAGACCAATGACAGGTTGCAACGCCCCAGCAGAAAGAACCTCTTTTTTAATGTTTGGAGAAGAATGTACTAGATTGCCGATAACTCCAACCTAAAAGCGTGACTCAACTCGTTATTTCAGTGTGAATCTCATGTAGATGTTTGAGTAGCAACTAGCAAAACAGTTGATTATGAAAACTCTCGTCCCAGTAAAAGATTCCTAACCGCTTCATAATGTATAGCAGCATCCTCTGATCCTAACATAAGAATGAGCTTGGGAAGAGCACTGCATTCGACAATCTGCACAAAAAACAATGAATCATGCTCCACCGAAAAACTGAAATAGAAGCTGTAAGACAGAAGTATTTACCTGGTTCTTGTTATCATCGTTTTTAAACGCAAGGGTTCTCAACGCCCCGGCTGCTGCTCGCTGAACCTTTGAATCAGAAAACTCAAGCAAATCAACGAGAGGTGGAATACCGCCTTCGAGCCTGCTTGTCAAGTAACTTGAAGTCATGAGGACAGTTGTACCAAAAAAAAAAACAAATCTTTGGAAACCACCTAAATAAGCTGACCTAACACGAGTCTTGATGCTGCTGTTCTCGTGAGCAAGATTGGTGATAGCATCAGCCGCTCTTCTGATAACACTATTAACAGCTCGGGAAGTAGAACAATCTTTGCTTCTCTTCAACAGATTAACGAGATGAGGTAAAGCACCTTTGTCCACTATCAGCTTCTGATACTCTGGCTGTAAGCAGTCAATTCCACAACGAGATCACAAACACTATACTATAATCCTTAAGAAAAAACTAGACTTGGAGCAAACTAACACACTATACAAGTAACTAAACCTTAATTGCAAGTAGACCAAGAGCAAAGGCGCTCCCCTTCTCAACCTCATGTTCAAACGGCTTCTGAGCCAAGTCTCCGTCGATGTACGGCGGCGCTTGTAGATGCGTCATAAGAGCTGGAACAGCTCCTCCATCAACAATCACGTTCACTAAATCCTCTGCTGAACAAACGGTGGTTACTAACTAAGTCACGAATCAACAAAAAAATATATATGAAGAAACCGCAGAAAAAAAAAAAGAAGCTGATCTTCTACCGTTTTTAGCGAGCTCGGCGAGGACTTGAGTGGCGCGCTTCGCCGCAGCGCGATCGGACTCTTGCCATGAGAAGGCGGAGTTTAGAACGGAGACTTGAGCAGCGATTTCGTTGAGAATCGCATCGCCGCCGCCGTCGGTGGTGGTTGAGGTGGAGATCTCTCGATCCTCTGCGGCGGCGGCTGCTCCTTCCTCTAGCTTTCTCTTCTGTCCCTTGCGCTCGGGGAAGCTTCGGCCTTCTCGCCTCTCCGGTTGTTGTTGCTCCATCGTTTCACGAGTTCTCTAGAGACACAGACGACGATGCGAGGAGAGGAGGAGATCAGAGAAGAAGGAGCGTTTTGAAATCAATCCAGACAGAAAAAAAAAAGATCAGGGGTAGTTTCGTCATTTAGTAAAAACTCCTTTTTATTTGGGAGAATTTGTTGAATATAAGAGGTAAAAAAATGAAGAATATAGCCATTATACAGTAATTCAAGATGGATGGGACAATTTGCGCAAAACATGATTAAAATCTCCCTCCAGACGCGTGCGTTTTATGTTGAAATACAGAAGATAAAATTATCATACTATACTACACACTATTTAGTATAGTCACACGAATAATTTCACTCTAACTATAATATATTTCATTTAGAATAGCATGGCAATTGATGTTAGTTAACATAATGAAACACAACCAAATAAACCCTAAACCTACTATCTAAACCATAACTCTAAACACTAAACCCTAAACCCAAACTCTAAACTTTAAACCCAAACGGTAGGCTCTTAAACCCAAACCGTATACCCTAAACCCAAATTCTAAATCCAAAATCTTAACCCAAACCGTAAACCATAGCATAGCTACCTAAACCCTAAACCAAAACTCTAAACCATAAACCCAAACCCTAAACACAAATTCTTAACCCAAACCATAGACCCAAACGGAGCTACCTAAACCCTAACCCCCCCTAAACCCTAAACCCAAACCGTAAACTCTTAACCCAAACCTTAAACCCAAATTGTAAAACCAAACCATCGCCCATAACGGAGCTACCTAAACCCTAACCTTGAAAGTCTAAACTTTAAACCCAAAACCCTAAACCCCCTAAATCCAAACTCTAAACCCTAAACCCAAATCGTAAACCCTTAATCCAAACCCTAAACCCAAATTGTAAAACCAAACCCAAACAGAAAGGGAGGAGGAAGAAGGAGGAAAGATAAAAGTATGGAGGAAAGGAAGGAGGAATGGAGAGAGAGAGACCGGGGAAGAGAGGGGAGGTGGGAAAGAGTAGGAGGGAGTGTAAGAGTGAAAGCGACATAGGAGAAAACTATACTATTTTGATGAATAGATTAGTATACTATAATGTAATGTTTATTCAAATACTGTATGAAAGCTATATAAATTGTCAATACAAACATGTATGTGAATCTCCATTAACTTAGAGCATTCATTCAACACAATAGCAAAATAAGAAGCGAAGGAGATACAATTTGTCAAAGAAAAAGAGGAGAATTATAACATAATATACTGCGATTATAAAATAAAATAAAATATATTACACAAAATTATTGTTCATCTTCCCTAGTTCAATCTATCATCTGATTCTTGATCAAGCAAAAAAATAAATAAACGGTGGTTCCATTGTAAGTAAAGCATACTATACTGTACTTGAAAATTAGTATGGAATCCATGACATAAGATACTGTTCTTCTTCCCCAATTCAATCCATCGCATTGTTCTTCATATTTTTAAAGATATTGATTCACATATTTGTCTCACGGTAACCGAGATTGTTGCTTGATCCCCTGATTCTATTCAATCATAACAAATTTACTGAGATTCAGCTGGTTCCTCGGTAGTGGTGCCGTCAAGTGATTCTCTTATTTCTACGAACACTCTGTAATTGTCGCTCTCTGATGTACCTCTTTTCTGTTCTCCAGCTGCTGCTCAAATTCTTTTTTTCTATTAGTTTCATGAAGCAAAACACGAAGATACATTTTTTTTCACGCGCAGTTAAGGCCATTATTGTCCAATTTCATAATAATATGTATTATATCGTAGCCTAAACGTTGTTATGTGTATATTCTTAATTTTTGATATGTTATGGACATGACCCCTAATTTCTCTTTTTATTTTTATTTACTTTTAGTTTTTTTCAGGAAAAATAAATTTCTAAATGTTTTATAGCCACGTAATGCTAATTTGCGCTTCACGCCGGATATGAGCATTTGCTAAATTGGGCCTGTGTATCGGAAGCACTGAAATGATATAATCCCACAACGAAAGGAATCAAGGTTGTGCACTTTTGCTAGATTTTTATTTTCTTTTAACATGGTTTAGTCATAATTATTATTTTGATATTTTTATTAAAAAAAAACAAGTAAGTAGAGGCTTTTGGACTTTTGGTGGTCTGCCACAAAGGAGACGTGTTTAAAAGTGTGAATAAAATATCAAAGACGATAGAAGAAAGAAGCATTTCTTTAAAATAAAGATAAGATGAAGTGATGAACCATTTCTTTGACGACCACATGGGAATGAAAACTTCGGAGGCACGAGCAAGCTTTTCTAACTTTGATGAAACAAAGGAAAAAGCGATTAAAAAGTAAGGAAAGTAAAAGAAGTTGATTACACTACTCACAGCTCATTATGAAATATGGAATTCAGTAGCATGTTTTTCTCTCAATACCATAATATTAAAGTATCTTAAATCTGTTGTGTTAGATGTGGTTATTCCCTATATCTATATGAGAATGAGATCAAAATAAATTATTACTATTATAGGTGAGGTCTAAAAGTTAGGCAAATTTATAGATAGTTCAGTCAATGTAGTGAGAATGATGTGTGTGATGCTAGCTGGTGTCCATACATGCTATTGCATTTTTTGTTTCCACTCCCAATGGGCGAGCTACTTGAGTTTATAAAATACAAACTTGCATAAATTCATGTTCTATTTATTTTTGTAATTGATGGAATAACTACTCCATTCCATTCAAGATAAATGGTAGAATTCTTTTTTTTAGGACTGATGGAATAAATCATTTCATACCATTCAATTCCTAATACTGATACTGCGCAAAATAGTTATTCTCTTTTTCCTGTGCCGCAACAAAATTTGAGGTTTGTGCTTTGTTTAGTAACCTGTGTGTAAATTTACAATTTTACATAATGTATCTACTGTTTCATTCTTACAACAACTGGAGTATACACATAGAGAAAAAATACTGATCCGAGGATAAGACACTATACTAAGTTGTGCACATCCATCCATCGTTCTGTTTCTGTATTGTTGTGTAGTGAAATAAGACAGCGTGGCAAAATAATAATTGAACTCATATATATATATGATCTAACGAGATTTGGATATTATGAATTTGATGTGTTAGGGATTAGTTTGATTTTGGGTTATAAACGTTAGGCCAGGGTTGCAGAAGTGGACCCTTTCCTATAAACACTGAGCAGAGCCACTTGGTGGAGTTTTCCCGATAGAAAACATCTGAAACTTGCATGTGCACACCCCTGTACTCTGCTTTCTTGTTTCTTTCATTATCTTTGGCATTTAACTCTTTTGTCTCTTCTCACATTTTTCAGATCTTAAAACCATCTTAAAGTCTAAAACCAAATATTTGATCAAACGCAATAAAAACTTTGGCTGAGATACAGAGACACAACAAAAAAAAAAGAGAAAAATAAACTTTACAAATCTACAAAGACAATGAGATGAAAAAGCATATAAAAATGGGTGTATTCAATGATGAATCTCTTATTTGTGTTCGGGTATGAAAATGTCTTCACATTTATACACTGTCACACCACAGATCTCAATCACAAAAGCTCAACAGAAAACACAACACATCTAATCACATAATCTAACCAAAAAGAAAGGTTTGATAATACAAAGACAAATAGATAAAACAATGTTCATCATCATCATTCATCAAGTTCGTTTCTCTACTCTGTTTTTATGAAGCCTCAGAGGAAACAGAGGAGGCTTAGAGGGAGTACAAACAGGAACATGAATCATTGGTCTTATCCTCATAGTCACAGATCGCGTCCTCTCTAACCCTTTCTTACCTTTCTTCTCGCTCTCCTCCTTCACCGCATCCCCGATCGAGCTAGAAGAAGACGATGTCGAGCTCGAAGACGAAGACGGCGAGAGAGACGACGCCTTCGTTGACGAAGCCTTTGTAGTCGTATTCGTCGTCTTGGTGTTCCTCTGTTTCTTCAACCGCAAAAGCTCTTTCCACAGAACAGTGCAGTTCGGTGGACGAGGAGAAGGGTCGTCGTCAAGAAACCAGCTTCCTCTGTTATTGCTATTCTCCTGCTCCTTGGTGCTGTTGTGAACAGTCTCTTCTTTAACCACTTTACGATCTTCTTCTTCTTCTTCTACTACTTCTACTTCGTCTACGTCGACGACTTTTGTTTTCAAGGTAACGTTTTGAAGCTTCTCCGAGTGTTTGGCTTGCCAGAAAGGAAGCAGCTTTCCTTCGGAGAACAGCTCGTCTGCGGCGGTGAGCATCGTTTGCGTGTTCGACAGAAACTCAAAGTCTCCAGCTTTCACTTGTTCTTCTTTTCCCCGTAAGAGATTCTCAGGGTTGATGCAGATGTAGTCTCCCTCGCTGTCTGATGACGACAGATCGGCGGAGAAGGAAATGCGAGGTCCCTCCGTCGTGAAAACCATCGTTGCCTCCGCCGTTTCCGCTACTACCATGATCGTACAAATGTGTAAACGGACCTTAGTTATGAAGTGAAAGACAAAGCAAGTGGACTTTGTGAGAGATAGAGAGAGAGAGAGAGGGGTGAAGATTCAGAAAGTAATGATGAGGATAATATATACAAAAAAAAACTGAGGTAAGACCACATGGACACGTTGAGATGGAAACAGAAGAGGCAGACAAGTTTACAGAGCTGTAAGAAGATGGGAGATTAGATGATATGAACATGCAAATTCGCATTTTAAATTATTACTCACATCCACCACCGGAAGGAAGATGCATTGAATTATCATAATAATTACTCATTAATTATTTCTGTAATCCATGATTTGATCTATGTTTAATAAAAATCGTAGATGTGGATTTTGTAATGAGGCAATGAGTTTGACTGAAGGAAAATTTGGAGAGATATAATTGAACAGTACCCACATGTACCCACATGAGCTTCTTGCCATGTGAAAACAAGTACAACTCAACACACGAGATTACTTAATATTATTTGTGTTCTTGATACACACACAGTTTTACCGTTAGGTCAAGTCTTTATATATGCAGTAAAAAACAAAGAAGTACTAGCATTGATATGAATATTAACTCGGAGGAACGTTGAGCGGGTTTTTTGGTGTTGGACCACTCGTTTTAGTTATGGTGCAGCTTGATGTAGCATGTAGTTATTATCATTGCCAAAATAAATACTAAGTTACTATTATTGTTAGCTCCAACTGATTAATTTCACCCCCTTTTATAAGTTGAGTACAATGTGTTCTTTTGTTAGCATTTTCTTTTTGTTTTAATTTTTCTACATTAGTGCAAGTATTAAATGTTGTCGTTGAGAGGAGTGATAGAGAGAGAGAGAGAGACAGTGATGTTACCAATTCAAAGAATTACCACTAAGCACATGTCACTGTTTATCATTAACTGTCCATTTCCATGCAACGCAAAATACAAAAAAATTCCAGCCTACCTTATACTAGTACATCTTTTAATACTGCTTGTTTCGACTAATCATGACAGTAACCATCTTAACTATATACTGACTGACTCGTAGTCACATCAATACTAATTAACCCAGTCTAACTTTCATATTTAAAGCCATACTTGTTTGGACATATAATATTATATGGTGTGGTATCTATAACATTTGCTTGGTAAAAATCATGACAATAGTTTGAACTTCGAATACAACATGCATGAGAAGTTTATTTCCGTCCACTTTGTTTGCAAACTGAACCGATTCAAACCAAACAAAATCCAAACCGTACTAATTTTGGTTTGAGTTCACCTTAAGTGAATTAACCAAACAGAATCCGAAGGGAAAGAAACCCCAAAATAGACACCCTAATACATGTTTTTCAAAAAAAAAATACACCCTAATACATAAGAAACAAGACGCGAGCTGTTGAATGAAGATTTACAACGAAGATGTCCTCCAAAAATAAAACAATTGAAGTTCACTGTGCTTGTATTCATATAAACACCACGATGGTCAAGACAAAAATGAGAGACCCCAATAATTAAATGAACACATTATTGGCTATGATCAACACACAAGCAAATATTTTAGTTTGTAGTGTAGTATAAGAGAAACGAAGTGTAGACCATGAGCTTTGACTTTGACCACATTAGAATCTTTCATTAGGCACTAAACGCTTCTCAATGTAAAGAAGCACATGCATCCATCCACTTAGAGCCAAACATATGCATATGTGGTTAATGTTGTTGAGTTTCTACTCCACGTATGGATATGATTTAATTGTACTACCATCATAATATCTTTTCGAAACCCCTTTAACAACAGCTAGAAACATGTTGTACCAGTATGTTGCCACCATTTGAAACGGTGATTTAACATGCTCTGTGCTTTTTTCCTCTATATACTTTTTTGCTTGAAATTATAGTATGAAAGATGGATTAGTTAAGTCGTACCTAATCGCCATATATTTAGTTAATGATGTTATGCGCACCCAATAAGTAACAGACGCTGCGTTTGTTAGACCATCCTAGAACAGGGATAAAATATTTATCTATATATCCAAGTGTAATCACAGTTATAACAATGGTATAAGCTAGTACCACAATATCAGCGCCCTCCAAATATATCTCAGCCTGATTAGCGATATATCCAGTTCGGGGTTAATAGTTGGATATATAAATATATATACTTTCTATAAGGTATTAAAAAAGAGAAGATACATAAATGTATGGTAATTAGATGAATAAAACTATATGGTCAAGTATCTGTAGCCATAAAATTATATGGCTATCAATTGTTGAATTCTCTCCAAGATCAGCTTCAATGTATTTCTATCTTTTCTCTTAAAAATAAAAAGACTTTATTATAGAAGTGATTTTTGTAGTCCTTTCTAAAAAAAAAAAAGAAGAAGTGATTTTTGTTTCATTGTATTTTTGTAGCCCTTTCTCAAAATAAAAATAAAAATAAAATACTTATATTTTGTCAATTTTTGGGTTGAATATGCTTTAACTAATGATTTTCTCTTTTAATTAATACAAATAATTTGCAGTTATATAAATAAAATTAGCTCTATATTAAACAATTCATATTTTTGCGTGTTAAAATCAAATATTTTTAGCTTAGTATATATCTAATTTTCTACATCCAATTTTGAAATAATTTTATTGCAGACTAATGCTCACAAAACAAATACTTTTAGACCGGCCGGGATATTTAGCCGACGCCTCCACTCTTAGCATCCTCGCGTGTGTGTGTTTAGGTTACGTTTTGGCGCTACGGGAATTCACCAGCAGAAGAGATGATGACGATGATGCCTCCGCAGCCGCAAGGCTACCACCATCCGCAGACGCTGGAAGAAGTGCGAACCCTCTGGATTGGAGATTTGCAGTACTGGGTCGACGAAAATTACCTCTCTTCCTGCTTCTCCCAAACCGGCGAGGTAACCTCTTCTCTTCCTCCTCACAGTATTCTCTGAAATGGTTTGGTATCTAATTTCATAGGGTTTGTTTAGTGAATAGATAAAGTAGATAACTTTAGGTTTTGGAGATGTTTAAATGTTATAGATATATCTAATCGCTCTCACCATGTTTGATGAGGTTTGCTTTCAATTGTTACTAGTAGTAGTTGATGAATGTACTTTTTATATCTACTAGTAGAAAGTGACTTTAGTTTATATCTTTGTATGTTGCTTAATCTCTTAACCTTCAGATGGAACATGATCCTTAATGATCTTTATATATATGTGCAGCTTGTTTCTGTCAAGGTAATACGTAACAAGATCACAGGCCAACCAGAAGGTTACGGTTTCATAGAGTTTATATCTCACGCTGCAGCAGAGAGAACCCTTCAGACCTACAACGGCACACCAATGCCCGGAACCGAAATTAACTTCCGTTTAAACTGGGCTTCTTTTGGTTCAGGACAGAAAGTAGATCCTGGAACCGATCATTCTATCTTTGTCGGAGATTTAGCGCCTGATGTTACTGATTATCTTCTCCAAGAGACGTTCCGTGTTCACTATTCTTCCGTTAGAGGTGCCAAGGTTGTTACTGATCCGAGTACTGGACGATCTAAAGGCTACGGGTTTGTGAAGTTTGCTGAGGAGAGTGAAAGGAACCGTGCTATGGCTGAGATGAATGGGTTGTATTGCTCAACGAGGCCTATGCGTATTAGTGCAGCAACGCCTAAGAAAACCGTTGGCTTGCAGCAACCGTATGCTGCCAAAGGTATGTGAACAAAAAAAAAACACAAGGTTTGAGTTTTGTTAATAGATTCTTGTTTAGTCCAAATCATTTAAATGATTGGGAGTTTTTTCTCTAGCTGCTTACCCGGTTCCAGCCCCGTCTGCAGTTGCTGCAGCAGTCCCAGCATACGCTGCTCAGCCAGCACAGGTTCTTGCACCTGAAAATGACATGACCTGTACAACGGTAAGTTTCATTTGAAAAGCTAGAGCTTTCTTCTCGACATCCCGCTGCTTGTCTTCATGTATTGGTTTTGGTGTACAGGTTTCGATTGCGGATTTAGACCCAAATGTTACAGAGGAAGAGCTGAAGAACGCATTTTCGCCACTAGGAGAGGTTATTTATGTTAACATACCTGAAACAAAGGGGTACGGTTATGTTCAATTCAAAACCAGGTAAACCCATTCAATAAAACTCAGAATCTACATGTGATTGCTTCCATGTATTTGGTTATTTTCACTTAAATTTTGACTTCCTTTACTGACCCCAGGACGTCAGCAGAAGAAGCCATGCAGAACATGCAGGGACATGTGATTGGTCAACAAGCAGTACGCATCTCTTGGAGCAAAAATCCCGGACAGGTGAAAAAAAACGTTTTGTTGTAACCTATACTGATGTGATGTAGAGCCTTACTCTACTCTCTGGTTCACTGAATGTTGTTGATGATGGGCTTTTGGTATTTGTTATAGGATGGTTACGCTACACAAGCGGATCCGAATCAGTGGAGTGGGTATTATGGTTATGGGCAAGGCTATGATGCATACGCTTATGGGACAGCTCAAGACCCATCCGTGTACGCGTATGGTGGATATGGCTATCCCCAGTATCCGCAACAGGTAAAGAAATGAACTTTAAAATTTCTTTTTTTTTTCTTTTTGGTAACATGTGGATACTTCTTGCTTGTTCTTGATTGTCCACAATTTTTCAGGGAGACGGTACACAAGAAGTTACAAACTCTGCGGCAGAGCAAGACTTATATGACCCTATGTCCACTCCTGATGTAGACAAGTAAAAATTCTTATTGACTTTCTTACACATGCATTCCTTTGGTGGGTGATTAGTTGAATGTTGTCAACTCATTGTTCGTTTTGCACTTGTAGGTTAAATGCTGGTTACTTTTCGGTTCATGCAAGTGCCATACTAGGACGTCTATCGTGGCACCGTACCTCACCCCTCGCATCATAATTGACCAAATGGTCACGAAGAGAAGAATAGAGAATGTTAGACTCTTTGAGATGTTTAATGTGTCCATTGTACGAGTCACTGCTCTTTGTTTGATTGTTTTGCCTGTACCGGATCTTTTTTTTCTGTAATCTGCAATCAGGATCTAGTATCATGAAATATACCAACTTTCAGGAACCTATAACGTTCTTACCTTTCTCTACTTGCTCTGAAAAAAGGTCTCCAGAGAGACTTAAGAGGCATCTACTATGATGCTATCCATGTTTGTATGTTTTGCTCAGATGTGATTATACAAACATCACTAATGCACATATTTGAATTGAAAAAAGGATTTTGATACATTTGAGAAACATCTGAAACTTTTAAATCAGTAGTAGACAAGCATATACATATATTTACGAACATGAAACACCTCCCTAATCCCATACATCTCTCTTCTCCAGTTGAATCATGAGCAACCCAAGCCTACTTTACAATAACAACTTTTCTTCTTCTTCATTTTTTTTTTCATGTGCCTCTGACTTAGTTTCTTCAAGTTGTGTCAAAAGACAGTTCACGCCGCTTCTTAGGGTTCGGATCAGGGTTTCCTTTCCTCATCATTGCCACAAACTCCTCATAGTTTATCCTCCCATCCTACAAATTAAATTAGTTTTATTTTCAGTGTATGTGCTTATAGAAGTTATCAGAGATTAGTAGAAGGAGCTTACGTTGTCTCCATCAACTTCAGAAATGATTTCCTTAATGTCTCTGCCGTCACTCATACCAAACTCCCTCAGGGCTTGCTCCAGCTCTTCCATTGTGATATATCTGGAAACCAAGACCATCATTTCATTAACTGGTTTCAACTATGATAAACTGTTGTCTATGTGCTAGTTACTGTACTTACCCACTGTTGTCTTTGTCAAAGTGCTGGAAGGCTGAGAAGAGATGCTCTTCTCTGTCAAGTCTGTTGATGTGCATTGTTGCTGCTATGAACTCTCCATAGTCTATTGTTCCATTACCGTCCGCATCAGCCTATAGAAAACAGAAAATAATCAGTTCTTCTATCGTCTTAATATAGATAGGTAGATAGAATACAAAAACAAGAAGAAGACTTACAGCTTCCATTAACTGTTGGACTTCGTATTCAGATAACCTTGTCCCTTGCTTGGCAAGTCCTTGTCTTAGTTCCTCAAGAGTTATTGTTCCGCTGTCATCAGTGTCCATACCTTTGAACATCTCCTTCAAGCCCATGATTTCTTCTTCTGATAAGCACCCGGCTATCACCTGTTCATTGATGAGTTCAGTGAGATATGCATAGACCAAAGAGTCATTCTCATATATATATATATTGAGAAAAGAGATTAAAAATGTTTACCCTTAAAGCAACTTTCTTAAAGTTGTTCATTGCTTTGAATTGCTTGAGCCTTGACATCACAGCATTGTCAAGAGGAACATCTGGTGCTTCTCCATCCTCCTTAATCCACGGATGGTCTTTTAAAATTACACAAAGGGAAACAAAAACATGTTAAAAAATAGTTTACTGCAATATATATAGTAGATAAGAGATACTTACTGAGAACTTGAGCAGCGGTTAATCTTTGTTTTGGATCAGAGTTAAGCATCTTCCTAACAAGATCCTTAGCCTGGTGGGAAATAGCTGGCCATGGATCACTTGCAAAATCAATCTGTCCACTTAAAATGGCGTTGAAAATCCCATTCTCCGACTCTGAAAAATAACACGAATGATAAAAATCAGTGTTAAAAAAATCGGTCTAGACACCCGCCTAAACATTATAAGGCGCCTAACCACCCTCTAGCGATTTTTCGAACATTGATAAAAATCAACCTCTTTATGTCTTTGTTTTGAAAAATAGATAATGACATACCAGCCCAGAAAGGTGGAACACCACAAAGGAGGATATACAACATGACACCAATGCTCCAAATATCAGCCTCTGGTCCATACTTCCTCTTCAAAACCTCAGGTGCAATGTAATAAGCACTTCCAACAATATCTTTAAATTCCTCTCCTGGCTTGTAGAACACGGAAAGCCCAAAGTCCGTTGCCTTGAGAGGAGAGTTCTCTTCTTTGTTAAGCAACAAAAAGTTCTCAGGCTTCAAGTCCCTATGAATAACCCCCATTGAATGACAAGTATGGATAATCTGAACAATGGTCCTTAGCAACGAAGCCGCGGCTCTCTCAGAGTAATGCCCTTTGGCTATAATCCTATCAAACAACTCTCCTCCAGCGCAAAGCTCCATAACCAGATGCACGTTGTGCTTATCCTCGTAGGCTCCTTTGAGCTCCACGATGTTTGGTTGACCCGTCAAGTGATGCATTATCTGCACCTCTCTTCTTACGTCCTCGATGTCTTCCTTGTTCACCAGCTTCCTTTTGGCAATGGTCTTGCACGCGAATTGGAGTCCCGTGGCCTTTTGCGTGCAGAGATAGGTTACACCGAACTGCCCACGACCAAGCTCTTTCCCTAATGAATATGAGCTTTTTACATCTTCCATTGGTCGGCCTAAGACAGGTCCTATGGGGCCTTGTTTGGTTGCGGGAGGAGGAGATGCTGGTGAGTGTCTCGAGGCTTTCACAGAGGCTTCTGCACCGTCTCCGAGTCCTTTTTCCTGCGTGGGTTCTTCTCGTCCATGAGCGCAACAATTACCCATTGTTGCAATAAGGGGAGAGGAAGTAAGTTCGATCAACCAGGAAGAGAAATACAATGTTAATAGTATTCTTTTAGGTTCTCAACAATTTTTTTATTCCTCTGTCTATTCTTTTAGGTTCTGAGTTTCTTCTTTAGCAAGAAAGTTTAGGAGTTTTTGCTTATGAATGGCCATTAATAGTATTTTTTCTGTTTTTCCAAGTATTATTCATTTTGGCTGTCCTTCAGTTTTGAAAACGATAATAGGTTTTGCTGATGGGGAGGGACTTTAGGAACCACAAAGCCTCTCTGTATCTTTTTGTTATTTAAAGCAAAATATTAGATTTACTTATTTTGGGATTTGTTACAAAAGGTTGAGAGCATTTAGTGGAGAATTTCGGAGGTTGCTTGTAGTATATTCTAATGTCTAAAATGAAGCGCTTATATTATAGTTTTCCGAGTAAGATTTCTGATTATTTTGGATTATGAAATGGATACAAGGAAAAAATGGAGGTTATGATAGAATGCTCTATAATCTCAGAAGGGACAGTTTCAGTAAGTAGGAATTGATGGGTCAACCTTAAGAGGATAGGCTTGTAACCAGTCTGATCTAGGCATGGGCATTTTTACCCCATACCGAAGTCCCAAACTAAACTTGAATAAAAAAAACTGAAATCTGATCCGAACCGTTATACAAAAAACGGAATAGAACTTAAGAGCTTGGTATTTTTGGGTTTGGATAACCTGTTCGAGATACAAACTAAGATCCGAAAACATCTGAAATTAGTTAAGTATGTTAAGGTAATTTAGATGTTTTACAATATTTCAAATTTTTTTGTAGTTTGTTTTATTTGTTATTTTGAATATTTTTAGTTAGGTAAGTAGTTTAAGAAGTTTTTAATTAGATTTGTAAATATTTTATTTATTTTGAGTATTTTTGGCATTTTTAGTTAAAAATATATTTTAAGCGATATTGTTATAATCCGATCCGAACCGAACCCAATCCAATAATTAGTAAAACCTGATTGAAACTTATGAGCATAATACTGAAAATTCAAAAATCTGAATCAACCGAACCAAATCCAATGTGCCACCCATGTATAGTTTGATCCAATGATGTAGTATGCTCTCCTTAACAAGCTCACATATCTTCTTAACCGGAGAGTCTGATCAGACATATCTTTTAAATGCAGTATGCTATTCATTAGCCAAGTGCTTTCTAAAAATGGCAATTCTCTAAAATAGTTATTTTTAAGTTTTTATTACAGGATAACATTTAATAAAGAAAATGATCAAAATAAATTTTTTTTTATTTTGAAAATTTTAATATTTATTTTTTATTTTAAAACATTTGAATTCACATCCTCAAAACGTCATCCCTTAACTCTAAACTCTAAATCTAGATTAGTTAACTCTAGAGTATAAATGTATTTTTATTCTTTAATAAAATTTGTTTTGGTCATTTACTATTTTTGTGACAAAAAAAGCTATTCCTTGTTTCTTATAAAAATACAAATAACTGGTGGGTCTGAAGAATGGACCGTAAAATGGTTGAACTAACCCTGTCTTTGGATATCCTTTTAATGGGCCATATTTATTTGCTAAATGATAGTATGCTTCAACGATAATAACATTGAAAAATTGCAATGTGTTATATCACAAACTTGGATCCAAAACAGGATGAAATTGAACATTAAATAATTCAAGATCGGAGTGTTCATACCATTTCATATTAGCAGTAGATTAGTAGTTTAATTAGTTAAATCGAGTAAGTTAAGAACAATACATTATTCGGTTACAAGGGAGTCGTAACGAGGAACTAAACTAAATAAAAACACAGAACCTACCTAATCCAGAATTTAATTAAAATAGGTCGTGGAGCAGGAGGGAAGAGGCGGAACATACAAGCTGTTGCTGAGGTGGCGTACGGTGATTAGTTGGACTGATTTAAATACACGACTTAAAGTTTTACCAGACCCGACCCGTGACTTCTCCGACACTCACGACCCAATCCCTCCACTCTCTTATCTTTCTCTCTCATAAACACAACACAACACAACACAACACAAGTAGTAGGTGGAAAGCAATGTCCCTTCCTCTTTTCTCTATCTACTGCTAAACCTCCTTTTCCCTCTCCATCTCGCGGCGGAGACACGGAGGAATCCAGCGACAGCTCATCGGTGGCACTGCTGTTGATTCTGCAATTTCTTGGAGGAGAGAGAGGAGGCTTTGAGTCGGTGATGATTGTTTGTCTCTTTCTATTGTAAAAGAGGTGAAATCGAAACCAAATTGGATCTGAGATTATGCTGTTGAGTCAATGGAGGCTTCTTTAGCTGCTTTGGAGCGGCCACGAGGTGCTGCTTCCAATACGGTAATGGAGTTTCTTCGGTTTCTACTTTTTTTTTTTTTGTTCCTTTTCATTTTCTGGGTACATTGGAAGCAGATGAATACAGATGTTGTTTATCACTGAGTGGGATCGTATGATAATTTATTACATAGTGGTGTTTCCATGATTTAGTTGTCTGAATTTCGGTTACTAGGTATATATGTCGGAATTGCTGATAATAGACAAAGTATATTTGTCTACATTGTCAGACCTTCTAGGAATCTCATGATGTGATAGATACACATGGCCTTTCATTAGCTGTGAGACAAGCTCTTATTAGCTGTTCCTTGTATTATTAACTCCGCATCCTTTTGTTCTGGGAAGATTATTGGGCTAATCGCCTCCTGTGATTTTTAACCAATCAGTGCTGACGTGAGGTATATAGTATCTGTGTCTGAGTACATGTTCATAATATCAAAAGAGAAGACTCTGATGAACGAACTATAATTGTTGCTGAGGGGTTTTGTTAGAATTAGAAGAGCCATATATAAATTAGGCAGATCGGTGGTGTACTCTTTGGCTAACATTGTAAAATACACACAAAACGGTATCTAGGGAAGTGATTTCTCAGTTAATTAGAAATGAGACACATGGCAGATATAATGGTATTCAAATGGCTGAATGAGTAGGAATGCAGATCTCTAATCTTTGATATTTGCCACTTTCTGCTACACAATGTGAACTGGAAACAATCGACTTTACTTGTCTCTGCAACTATCTGTTTTCTCTAGTTTTCTAAGTGCACATTTGGTAACTAAGTTGTTGGTTCTTACTAATATATCGTGTAACTCTCGCAATTGTTTGACAGGTTTATAAGAGTGGTCCACTTTTCATATCATCCAAAGGTATCCTTGTGTATTTCTGCGCCTCCCTATTTCTCTATTAAAAATTGTCACATTTCACAATGTTTTGCTCAGCTGTTCATTTCCTTGTGGTTATCGGAATAGCATAGTGCATTAACTTTGTATTTTGGCATTCTGTGGAATAGGATTGGGGTGGACTTCTTGGAAGAAACGCTGGTTCATCCTCACACGTAACTCTTTGGTCTTCTTCAAAAATGACCCTGTTAGTATTTACATCCTTACTGCCTTTTTCTACTTTTGGTTTTGCTCTGTGTATGTTAAGATTCATGATAATCGTATTGTAACTAAAATTTTCACAGGGTTCACTACCACAAAAGGGTGGTGAAGTTAACATAACCCTTGGTGGCATCGACTTGAATAACTCTGGAAGGTATGCAGGATTTTGCTAACCGATTTTAAAATTTCATGGAGTTTAACTTACAGTGCCTTTTGTTTTTCAGTGTTGTGGTGAGAGAGGATAAAAAATTGTTGACCGTATTATTTCCTGATGGGCGTGATGGGAGAGCTTTCACTCTTAAGGTGCTTCGACAATACATTCTCCCTAGATGTCTACTCGAAAAATGATCTTTTATACTACTGCTAACTTCTCTTTTTTTTTGTGATTCAGGCTGAGACATTTCACGATCTCCACGCCTGGAAAACTGCTCTTGAGCAGGCTCTTGCACACGCCCCCAATGCAGCACTCAGCATGGGTCATAATGGAATATTCCTTGCTGAAACTAACGAGGCTATCGAAGGTTCCTTTCATCAATGTTTGTTATAATCCATGTTACAACTTTGGCGCATACGCATCTTATATCTTATAATATTTGTTATGCATATAAATATTTATTCTTTCTATTATTTATACGCCATTCTGCCTTTATTGTCCATCATTGCCAGGGCGGGATAAGCGTCCATTAAAATCCTTGGTTGTTGGAAGACCAATCTTACTTGCTCTTGAAGATATTGATGGAAGCCCATCATTCCTCGAGAAAGCTCTTCAGTTCATTGAGAAATATGGTAAGTTCTTGATTGCATGGTCGTCCCTATATGATTTTTGCATCAAAATGTGTCCGTAGTTCCTTCTGGGTACTTAACGCATGTAAAGTATGCATTTCGATACTTCATTAACTGTCTTCTCCATGATTCTATTGTCTCAGTCAATCTGTTGTACAATTTGCTTGTTGTTATAATTAGATGTACTTATACTCCTCGAATGCATTTTTCTTTTTAAATTTTTTTTTTTGGTTTTCGTGGTCTTCTGTCTCGTCAGGAACTAAAATTGAAGGAATATTAAGACAGGCTGCTGACGTGGAAGAGGTGGAACGTAGAGTTCAAGAATATGAACAGGGTACCTATAATCTTCTCCATGCTATTATATTATGTTCTTAGACTCCCCTGGTACTTAAGATATGTGCTCTCCCTCCAATACCCGGTTTACATATTTTATCTTCTTCCTCTCCAAATGATACTTAGGCAAAACGGAGTTCGCTTTTGATGAAGATCCGCATGTTATTGGAGACTGCATTAAGGTAGTTTCCTCTCAACTTCTTCTTCTTCTGTTAGTTTGTGCATTGTTACAATGCTAAGGTTATTCTACTCCACTCCACTTGCAGCATGTGTTGAGGGAGTTGCCTTCTTCACCGGTGTCAGCATCTTGTTGTACTGCCCTGCTGGAAGCTTACCGTGAGTCTCCTCACCCTTTTCTCCTTCCTCTGATGAAGTCATTCTTCTACTCATGCAGATCTCTCTGTGTGTGTGTGTATATATATATATATTTTTATTTTATTTAAATGCGTCTTCTGTGGAGATTTTTCCGGGAGATCTGACTGAAGCTCTGTGATTTTTTACCTCCTTTTAATCATTTTGCTGGATCAGGAATCGAGTCTAAGGAGGCTCGCATTAGTTCATTGCGCTCTGCTCTAGCGGAAACATTTCCTGAACCTAACAGACGTTTACTACAACGGTATGTTTATAAGATATATTAGATGTTGTAGTTGATGTTACTTGTTTCCTATCAAGTCTGACTCTACAGGCCAGATGAATGTCCTGAGGGCTTTATGAGGTGTTTTTTTAAATCGTTGAATATTTGCGTTGTACCCTCAGGATTCTGAAAATGATGCATACTATCTCGTCTCATTCCCACGAAAATCGAATGAGCCCATCTGCTGTAGCTGCTTGCATGGCTCCTCTGCTCTTACGTCCTCTTCTGGCTGGTGAATGTGATCTAGATGACGAATTTGATAGCGGTGAAGACAATTCTGCTCAGCTTCTTGCTGCTGCTAATGCTGCCAATAATGCTCAAGCCATCATTACTGTTCTCCTGGAGGATTATGGAAGTATTTTTGATGTAAGACGCACTCAGATAGCTTTATACAAATTTATATGCTTTCACGATGTGTCAACAGTTTCTTATATATTTGCAATTTTGCAGGAAGAAAATATTCAAAGATGTTCCATGTCGACCGAGTCGCATATTGGTAATAGTGGACCTGATGATTCTAGTGATGATGACAACAACTCAAAAAATGAATATCATAATGCAGAGAATGAAGTAGAGCCAGTGACAGATGATGATGATAACGAGCGTGCGTTGAGTGGAAAAATGAGTGAGAGCAGCGGTGGCACAAGCAGCGATCTCTATGAATACAAGGTTATTTCTCCTTTAATATACTCACGCTTCCATGCCGAGTTTACATGAAACATCTATTTGTATAGTGTTGGTAATGTATAGTTATGTAATGATTGCTGAATACATTCTTTGTAGGGATTTGTTGCTGATGATTCTGATATTGAATCACCTAGAGAGACAACTGGTCCAATACGTAATTCAAACGTACGAACAGATCATGTTGTGAGAAATCTTTTCATCAACTCCACGGATCAACAAGCTGGAGAGCAGATAGGTGGTGATGATCCAACAAAGTATGGAGGAAACTCATGTCTAGTAGATGGCGGCGAGTCTTTTCAATCAGGGAAGGTTCTAAATGTACTCAATCATGGAAATACATTGGCTTCTCCTGGTCTTGAATCATCAAGTGAGAAGTCAGTGAATAAGGGCACACCTTCCTCTGTTCCTTCAAAGCGTGCAACATTCTGGGGTCGTGGCAGTGTATGTGCTTTTCTTATCTTTGATCGAATAGTTCTGATTCATGTACATGTGTCAGATTTGACAAATTAGTTCAAGTATAATGAGTGCATGATAGAAATCTCTTTTCTCCAGTTAATTACAAACGTCACGACTTAGCATAGTCATATTAGATATAAGGAATAAATGCCTATTGGAATAACATCAGTAACATTTTCTTTGCTCTTTGTTTGTCACAGGCCAGAAAGAGATCTACAGATGGATCGTTTGATTCTTCAGGAGAAGACGAGTAAGGCTTTCACTCTTTAGTGTATATTGAGAGAAAATGATTCTGCTAGCATTATTCTCTTTCTATGTTGATCTGCTTCTTCATCTATTTGGTCTAGACTTGAATCGAAGGCATTTGAGATTATTCTTGCTTGGTGCTTGTGTACTGCTAATTGGTTCATAAATTCTATGTAGGCTTGCTATACAGAGGCTTGAGACCACGAAAAATGAATTGCGACAACGAATAGCAAAAGAGGTAATCATCTGCTGCCTTGAAATTGATTATCTGACTTCACTAAGTCATTAACAGGGGTCATCATTGTCGAATATAGGCCAGAGGTAATGCGATACTACAGGCTAGCTTGGAGAGAAGGAAGCAAGCACTTCATGAACGTCGTTTGTCGCTTGAACAAGATGTATAAATTTTCTCTTCAAACTATCCATGTTTATGAATCTCCTCTCTCTACAATTAAGCCTAATGTCAAAGGAATGTTCTTCTGGTTTGATGGGGGAATATTTCTACAGGTGTCAAGATTACAAGAGCAGTTGCAAGCCGAAAGAGATCTCCGAGCAGCACTGGAGGTTGGTTTGAGCATGTCCTCTGGACAATTCAGCTCACATGGTGTGGATTCGAAAGTAAGTATAGATTTTAGGGGAATATTATCTTTCTTTAGAACAATGAGCTCTTGTGAAAGTATTAACGATCCATGCAATATTTGAAGACAAGAGCTGAACTTGAGGAAATTGCTCTTGCTGAGGCTGATGTGGCAAGGCTGAAGCAGAAAGTGGCAGAACTTCACCATCAGCTTAGCCAGCAACGTCAGACTAACTTTGGCTCTTTCTCAGACGCGCGTGATAGTCATCAGTATCTCCAGAATCACAATCCTCAAAAGTGAGTTGTATTGCTTTATATTTTAATTGCATTTCATCAGCAGTGGCTGTAATGTGATTGATTCAAATGTAAATTTTGTTTCTGCTCTAATACCATGGTTATGTATTACTGCAGAAGGTTTCTTCAACAAGATTTTGATTCCACTCTTGCCTTTGTAAATCATGAAAGGAAACAACGACACGAGGTATTTTTACTGAAGTTTCTGTCATGGATCATTCTCTTTCAAAGTTAAGATTAAGCCAATAGAATCTATTGTCTGACCTGCAGGAGAATATACTGGGAGCGGAGTGGAGAAATAGTAAAGGAGGAGGATCATTTGGTGTTGGCAATAGCAGGCAACCGTCTCGTAAGCAAGTACAAGAACCAACTAACATGGTCGACTCTAAAAGCAGCAGTGGAGAGTCTGGAAAGATGTCTGTAGACAAGTTCTCAACTACAGATTCTCCATCTGTTCCGTCCACTTCAAGAGCATTAGATGTAAGACCTTCTACTCATTATGAATTCATGACAATGCATACGCCTAACATGCTACTAAAATGAACGGGTTTTGCAGATAACAGAGTACCCAAGGCCTAATCATCCGTCAGCAGCTGCATCAGCAGCTCTGGTAGAGTTAACAACTCGTCTTGATTTCTTCAAGGAAAGACGCTCGCAGCTAATGGAGCAGCTCCATAGCTTGGATCTTAACTACGGCGGCTCTTCTTCTTCTTCTCAAGATTTCATACACAGGCCATCTTCTCCACCTTGGAACTAACATTATGAGAATAATAAAGTATATGTTTGCTCTGTATATGTGTTTTTGGGTGATTGATTTAATGATGTTTTCGTATCTGTTCTGATAATTTTCTTCCGTGAAGACAAGAATGACCTCATTGTGTATATAAAAGACTTGTATGTTTTGTTTTGTTCTATGTGAGGTTGGTTATGTTCATGAGTATGTAACTGTTAGGCCGTCTGGATGGACGTTGGTCTCTTTAGACTCTGACCAGCCAATTAACTGATCAATATAGTATTTTACTTCGTCTTGGCGGTTCATACTTCATGTGATGCTATCTCCAATAAAATTTTATTTTTTACTATAAAATGGAGTAATAATATAATCAAGACCATCTCCAATGATTCACTTTATTTTTCATTATAAAATAGAATAACTCTAGAGTTGAGTTCATTGGTACTTTATTCAGAAAATATTATAATTAACTATATATATAGAGTATATAATGAAAAATATAGTATTATTGAAGTATTTTTACTCTAAACTCTATTTTAGATTGAAATATACTAATATAGAATATGGTTAGAGATACCCTAAGTTGGTTTTGTTGTAATTCTACTCTTTTTAGAATAAAAATAAAATAATTAATAAAAAGTAAATATACTATTCAACAAATAAAATAAAAATACAGTGGGACTAGAGATACTCTAACGTACTTACAGTTGTAGATTTTTTTAATCCTTAACTGAATTAGAGCCCTTGAATTTATATTTATTGTGTGTTTTCTCTTCAAAGATTTTTGGTTGTTGAAGGGAAAAAATGAAAGAATGCCAAAAAGGAATAAAAGAACAACTTTGAAAATATTCATGGGAAAAGAAAAGACTAAGAACGACGTCGTTCAAAGCCCATAAAGCGAGGGAAAGAAAATACTTGACAATAAATCTTTTTTTTTTTTTTTTTTTTTATATTTCCCTCGTGTTGACTCCTTATATATTAAGGAAAAATCGACCTCAAAACACTTTCACCGTCTCTTTTTTTTTTTCTCTCTCTCTCTATAAGAACCCTAGTTTCTCTCTCATCGTACCGATTTGTCATTCCGTTGCTCGTAGTCGCATAGCCATTCGCAGATCTGGTAATTTAGTTTACGTTTCCTAAGGATTTCGCTTCAATTTTGGGTTGCTTTCTTCTTTATCGTGTTTTTTGATTTTTTTCTTAATAAAATCTTGAGATTAGGGTTTTCTCCCCTTTCTCTAAATTGATGCTTGATTTCGATCCTCGCTTGCGGATTACTAGTCATGTTTATCTTTCGAAAGATTCAGAGACGAATAGGATTTTGATTTTTTTGTTGTTGCGGAAATAGGATTTTTTTTTCTTTGTCAATATCTCTGGTTGATCACTTGTACAATCGTTTGTTTTGTGTAGAGGGTCTTGATTTCTCTATTCAAGGTTTTGACTTGAACACATGCTTCCATAGTTGATTGGAACTTTATCTGATTAGAATCATGTATGTATAGAGCTTCCAAGTACTTTAGATGATTGGTTTTGCTTAAGCTTCTTATATTAGATAAGATTCTGTATGTGTTGTTTAGCTATTGCATTACTTTATCTCCATTGTTATAGATAAGGACACGAGCATATGTTTAAACTTCGACCCTTTACTGAGTTTTTTCTTTGTTTTTTAAATGCAGGTTGTGTGAAATAACGTTGAGAGATTTGAATGGATGATGACTTTGCAGATGGATAAGAATACTGCTTCCTCCCCAAGGGAGCGAGCCAAGTCCATATTCGATAAGGTTCTCCCTCTCTTACTTATCTGAATTTGGGTGTTTTTAACATGCCTCTTAGAGGGTTTATCGGTTCATCTTAGCTCGTCTTTGTAGGGTTGTATAGGCCGTGTTGTCTCTTTACTTGAGCCTATGTCTTTTGTTAGTTTTGGATCTTCAGCTCAGTGACAATATATCCATACTTTGCAGACTGTTGAGTTAGAAATCAAGCGTAGGAAGGCTGCTCAGGCTCGGAATCCTTCTGACCCGAACCTGTGGCAGCAAATTCGTGAGAACTATGAAGCAATCGTTCTTGAAGATCACACATTTTCTGAGGAGCACAACATTGAGTTTACTCTGTGGCAGCTGCATTACAAACGGATTGAAGACTTTAGATCACACATCAATGCTCTCCTGGCTTCTAGTAACTCGAATGCTCAAAATTCAAAGGGTCCATCTATGGCTGACCGGGTCGCAAATATCAAGCTCCAGTTCAGAACTTTCCTTTCAGAGGCAACTGGGTTTTACCATGAAATGATCTTAAAAATTAGATCAAAGTATGGGCTTCCCTTGGGTTATTTTTCGGAGAGTCAAGATAGTCAAAATTTGGCTGATAAGGATGGAAAGAAGTTTGCAGAAGTTCAAAAAGGCTTGGTATCTTGTCACCGTTGCTTAATATACCTTGGTGATCTTGCTCGGTATAAAGGATTGTATGGAGAGGGGGATTCCAAGAACCGTGAGCATGCTGCTGCCTCGAGTTACTATTTGCAAGCAGCTTCTCTATTGCCAGGCAGTGGAAACCCACATCATCAGGTTATTTCCTTTTCTCTTTCACGTGATGTTTTTAGTTGATACTGCTATGTCGTACAGCTTGGCTAACTGTATCAACTTAATGTCTCAGCTTGCTATAATTGCTTCCTATTCCGGGGATGAGTTTGCAGCAACATATCGTTATTTCCGGAGTTTGGCTGTGGAGACTCCTTTCCCAACTGCCCGTGACAACTTGATTGTTGCTTTTGAAAAGGTTAACTAATAAGCTTATGTTTTGTAATTATGTTAGGTGCTTAAGGCAATCGCTATTAACTTTCTTAGTACCCAAATATAATACATTTCTATCTCTTTGTATGGTTGAGCAGAATCGTCTGAGTTATGCCCAATTGTTTGCGGCTCCCAAAGACTCACCTAGAAGGCCCACTGGTAAAAGAAGAGGTAAAGGCCAAGATAATTCATCGAAGAAAGATGCGGACGTGGTAGCTGCTCCTGAGAAGGATAAAGCAACTAGTGCAGATGAGAAGCTCAAAGCATTCTGCGTTAGATTTGTTCGTCTAAACGGGATTCTTTTTACCAGAACAAGGTAAATTTTTTTTCTGAAAATTAGTTTGTTCTAGCCACCGTTACTGGATCTCTGGTCTAATATTTATCGTCTTTGTTCAGCCTGGAGACATTCTCAGATGTTCTTGCTTCCACAAGCAGCAGTCTACGAGATCTGATTTCTTCGAGCTTAAAGGAAGAGATGAGTTTTGGTAAAGACACCAGTGACAGCGCACTTTTTATTGTTAGGCTCGTGACCATTCTTATATTTAGCGTCGCTAACTCGAAGAAAGAAAAGGAAGGTCAGTCATATGCAGAAATTGTGAATCGTGTGGAGCTCGCGAGAAACTCCTTAACAGCAAGTTTTGAGTTACTTGGGCACGTAATAGAGCAGTGTGCGCAACTGAGTGATCCTTCGTCAAGTTACTTCTTGCCTGGTGTCTTAGTTTTTGTTGAGTGGTTGGCCTGCTGTCCTGATGTTGCAATGGGGAGTGATCCGGATGAAAGACGGACTGCTGTGAGAAGCAGCTTTTGGAACCAGTGTGTTGTCTTCTTCAACCAAATCTTGTCTCTTGGGCCTATATATATTGATGATGTTGAAGATGAGAGTTGCTTCTCGAACATGAGCATGTATGACGAAAGAGAAACTGAAAACAGACTTGCACTGTGGGAGGACTATGAGTTGAGAGGATTCTTGCCATTGCTTCCAGCTCAGTCTATTCTCGACTTTTCAAGAAGACATTCCTTTGGAACTGAGAGTCCCAAGGAAAAGAAAGCTCGTATAAAGAGGATCCTAGCAGCCGGGAAAGCATTGACCAGTGTGATCAAGGTTGATCAGAGTCATGTGTATTTTGATTCAAAGAAGAAGAAATTTCTTGTTGGCTCTGAACCGTCAGATGACTTGCTGGATTCTCATTCAAGCCCAGCGGAAGCTGATAATGCGTTACAAGATAACCAAGGAATGATGAATCATATAACGCCAGTGACGCAGCTATATCAGCAGATTCATTTGGGTGAGGAGGATGATGATGAAGAAATTGTTTTCAAACCTCTGGTTACTGAGAAGAGGAAAGGGGCTTCTGACCAAATATATGTTCCTAATGGAGGAGGCTTCAAGAATCCTGATCAAGTTGCTACTGTGGGGGACTTCAAAGCTTTGAGTGTTTCAGATGCAGCTTTTCATGAAAATCTCCTTCTCCAGGCAAGAGGCAACGCAAGTATTCAACTGCCTGCATCTGTTGGTTCTAACCTTCTGGCACACCTTCTGCCGTCAACACAGTCCCAGGGTGTGCAGTTGCAACAGGTTCAGACACAGGCAGTGCATCCTCAGCCATCTCAATCGCTAGCCTCTGCACGACTTCAGCCAATGCAATCACCGGTGGCACAACAATCGCAGGCCGCACTACTTCAACAATTGCAGTCACGGGCTATGCACTTTCAACATCCTCAAGGACAGGTTCCACATGTTTCACTGGCCCAATCACAACCTGCTTCACTCGGTGTTAGCAAGTGGTTACCAGAAGAAGCTGCTAATAGCCTATCTGGTTTTGCTCAGATGGGTAACGGTCATGTGATGAGGAATGAGATGCAAGGAAATCATGGAGTCTCCTATTACCCTGCACACTCACTGCCGATCCACCAGTCTTTCAATGTCAATGGTATGGCTGGTATGCCATATTCTCAGTCACGAACACCTGAAGCTATGCTGCCACCCATAATTGATACTTTTTCATCTTCTGGAATTATTTCTAATGGCCTTGGCGTGCAATCTTCGTTAGCAAGAAAAAGTCCAATCGGTAGAGCCTCCAAGCATCTTGGCCCACCCCCTGGGTTTAACTCAGTCCCCTCTAAGCTGCAAAAGGAGCCAACACCCGGTCCGGATATGTCTGGCAGCACTCTACCGGCTGATGATTACAGCTGGTTGGATGGATACCAAGGCCAGTCTCACCAAGGCACTGGTTTCAACAGTTCTTTGAATTACGGTTCTTCTGGGAAGCCAGAACACATGGGTACCAGCAATGGACTGAATGGGCCTGCCAACTTTCCGTTCCCTGGAAAACAAGCTCCAGCGTCACAGGTCCAAGCAAAATTTCCATACTTTCAGCATCCTCAGGAAGATAACTTTGTGAACGGAAACGATCAGTCAGCTCAACTCCCCCAGCAATATCCAGGACATCCCAGTTGGTCGGGTCATCGCTTTGTGTGAGATCAGAAAGGAAGAGAGTAACACGGTAAGAGTAGGCATAAAGCTCCTTTCCATTATTATCTAATGCTTTGTGTAAGCTCTTACTCTTGTGGTGTTGATCGACGTATTTGGGGAATGATTCAGGTGAGTGTTACGTATGTTCTCAGCTACCTAACTCCAACTGAGCCTCGTTCTGTTGAAGTATCTAGTTGGAGTCTTTGTGGCCTTGGCTTGTTGTGGGGCACTTCCTACCTGACAGGTTAGTCTTTGTTCACTCTTGTCTTTAAGCTAGCGTTGCAGTTACGCATTCAGACATGTTTTGGCAGTCATTGGTTTACTATACTAACCATTAATGTTATTGATGGTAGATTCAGGAGACAGCTGATGTTGGTGTAAGAGATGTATGGTAACAAGAATGAATGGTTTCTACGGAATTGATAGGAGTAAAGTGCCTTTCTCTTACTTGAAGTGGATGATGAATAAGAAAGGAAACGTACGTTGTGGCTTGCTCTGGATGAAGCACACTTTATCATCCTTTATATCTATTTATATTTTCTTGCGAATAATTGCAGCGAATCTCACTCTCTTGGATTGCTTTCCAGTTTCCTCTCATTTGTTCTATGTTTGTTTCAAACTTCTCTCTGTTTTACTGTGTCGTTTCAAGTTGAACATGTGAAACTCTGCACATGGATTTGAATAAAAAGTACTCGTTTGTTGAAACAATCTCGTTTGTGTCCATGATTCTTTTTACAAGAGGGAGAGTTCATGATCGCGTTTCTGAAAATCGTTTGAAGTAGGTATTAATGGTCCACTAAAACAATTGGTATAATGCAGCTTTCGTATAGAATTAAAAATAATTCTAAAGAGTCGACTTGGAATAAGACTTTCGGAGTAAGATCCCCCAGCAAAGAAAACGATAGAACACGAAGAAGGCAAGCATTATCCCGACATTGATCCACCTTGTGTCCTTGTCAAGCCCTCTCTTCCTCAACACATCTTCTCCCGTCATCAAACACCCCATGTCCCCTCCCGAGAAGCACTCTTTCCGCAAGCTCCAGTACTCGTTCACAAGCATCGACTCCAGAGGGTAACGGTACAGAGAAACATAATACATGAACATCCACGGCTTCGGTATCTTTTCCTTAGGGATGAAGTAACCTGAGAAGAGAAAGAACGCTCCAAGAACAGTGCATATAAGCGAGTTTCCAGAGATGAAGTCAGGAGCAACCGCGCTGAGGAAGAGCACTAAAGAACTAGCCATGAGGATTATAAGCCAGACACATAGCACAAAGAAAGAGAACGCATGAACCGACGGGTTTAAACCCACGATCCAGTAAACCGGTATGGAGAATAGAAGCGATACAACGAATAAAAACGGCACAAACGCGATAGTGTTCGCGATCATGTAAGACGAGATTCTGTACGATCCACGAGACGCTTCTTTCATCAAAACGCGGCGTTCTCGGAGGTAAATAGGAAGCGCTTCGACCGTTGAGGACAAGAGGAAGCTTAAGCTGAAGGCGAAGAGTCCGAGCCTCTCCGCCACGCCTTCTTCGTCGCGTTTGAGTCTCGTGTAAACGCTTCCGAGGCCTAACCCCGCAACAACCGCTTGCATCGTTCTCGCTAGGAAGAGCTGCTTCGTCCTGTAGATGATTTTGCAGAACCTCGAGCAGAGGAATGAGATCTCCGCTACGTCGAAGAGACTGCGAAACTCTTGCTTCTTAGCTATCGTATTATCGTTCTCGTTCTCGTTCTCGATCGATGACGATGATGATAGCAAAGATCGAGAGGAGTCTGTTTGGTTCGAATCGCGTAACGAATCGACGATCTCCATCGCGAATTCGATCGGATTCAGCTGTTCGGGAATCTGAAACCCTAGCTTGGCGATCGAGTCCTCGAGATGCTCGAGATTCCCGAAGTGGATCACCGATCCGCGCGAGAGGATCAAGTAATCGGAGATGTAATCGAGGATCCTATAGCTAGGTTGATGAATCGAGAAGACGACGGTTCTCTGCTTCGTCTTCGCCATATTCGCTAAAAGCTCAACGACCTGAAGCGAGTTCCGGCTATCTAAACCGGAAGTCGGTTCGTCGAGGAGAAGAATCGGCGGGTCGCGGATCATCTCAACGGCTATAGAGACTCTCTTCCTCTCTCCTCCCGAGACTCCACGATCCTCTTCGTCTCCTTCTCCGACGAAGCTGTCTTGAACGAGAACGAGGCCTAGGTCTCTCAACAAGGTATCCACTCTCTCTTCCTTCTCCTTCGCCGTGGAGTCTCGTAAGCTGAACTTGGCGCTGTACATTAACGTCTCTTTGACTGTGAGCAGAGGGAGGAGATCGTCGTCTTGAGGGACGAATCCGCATAGTCTCCGTAACTGATTGTTGTTGCTGATTCTACCGTTGTTTATTAAAATGGTGGAGGAGGGATCTAGTGCCTTGTGGCTCACTCTACCGGAAATGATTTTTAAGAGTGTGGATTTGCCTGTTCCGCTGGGGCCCACCACGGCGAGGAGTTTTGAGGGTTGGGTTGTGAAGGTTACGGATTTGAGGATGGTGACGTGGTGGATGGTGTAAGAGAGGTTAGCGACGGTTAGGGAGTAGCGGTTAGGTGTTGGGAGCGGTGAAGAGGAGGAGGAAGAGGAGGCTGAGGAGTATTCGTCGGGGGAGTTTGAGGATGAGAAGAGTATGATTGAGTCTTCTTCGCGGCGGTTTGTGGTCATAGAAGGAGGAGGGTGGAAGCAAGAAGCCATGGTGTGTGTGTTGTTCATATCTTCATCTCTGAATGTTTACTAAAGTGCTTTTTATGAGTTTTTTTTCTCAGAATTGGTGGACCAACAAAAGAAACAAGTTTTAATGGTAGGCAGAGGTTGGTGTAACTCTTCAGAAGCTATGTATTCTAATTCTATCTGGTTGGTCATTTTGTTTGGTTTTGGTGAGTTTCTCATATCTAATATGTACTTTGAAATTTGAATAGCACATATGTAAAAACTGTTGTAGTCGTTGACCAACACATGCAAGTGTAATATTGATATCAAACAAACAAAAAGTCACGTGTATTAATTACTAAAATGTAATTCCAATGGTACAATCACTACATAATGTGTTGTTTTCTCTTATACACACCCTTCTTGTTTGCTTCACAGTCTGCTCCAAACCATTAGTACTGCTTCAGCTTCAACACTAATTAATAGCATTTATAGAGACAAAGACAGCGCATATTTACAGAAGAATTTACAAGAGAAGAACACACCAAACTATAATGAATGAAGATGTAAAAACACTCCTAATCTCTATGGCTCTCTCTTGTGTCTTGTTATAAATCCCAATAAACCTATGAAAACCCGGGCTAAAGCAAAGTACTTAATGCGCCAAGTCTTCACTTCCTAAACCCACACTTGATTTGTCAACAACTATACGTACATTGTATTGTTCGTAAACTCGTCCTCTGTTCTCTGCCCACCACTCTTCTGCTTGTTTCTCGCTAAACCTCTTTCGGCTGCCATCACAATCATCCTCAGATTATTTTTCATTTCATCACTAAACAATAAACATTCAAACTAAGTCTCTAAACAATCAGAAAGAAGAAGTTTACCTGAAACGGACGCGTTTGAGATCCCTTGCCCCTCCCGCTAAGGCTGTGAGAGTGATGTACACACCAGGCTCATCTTGTTCAACCCACTCATTTTCATTACGGGGCTCACTTTCTTTCGCTCGAGTGCTGTTACTATTTATGGATTCGGCAGTATGATTCGCTTGCTGTCGGTAGCTTGCACCTTCAAATACAGGCGTGCTGGTCCCGTTAGAAAACACTGGGACGGTGCTTGGGACGTCAGCATCAGTTTCTCGACTGTTGGGACGGTTTAATGTATTAGAAGAAGGGGCAATGTATTCAGGACTGGATCCAAACGAATTAAGAGAAGGAGACTTGATAGTCCGAGCTGATCCAACAGGTAATCTTTCAGCCATATCTTTCAACTGCATGGTTTCATAGTAACAATCAGTCAGTTGCATACATCATTTATTTATCTAAATAGCACAGAGTAAAGCTTTACCTGAGCTGTAAGTGATTTAATCACATCTTTAGCTGCATTGCATCTCTCTGTTTCTTCGCTAGCAGTTGCTAGTGCCTCCTTTAGCTGTTTGGTTGTTCTTTCCAGTTCAACTTCTTGAAGCTGTGCCTTTCGTGTAAGAATTTCAACCTGTGATAGTCATTAACTAGTGAATCAGCAAAGGGGTCAAACTGTAACGAATGAGACGACAAATGGTTCCAACTAAACAAAATTATTGGGAAATATTTTGTTCACAATTCGAGGATCATTATCTCACCAAATATTTGGTCCATCTAGGCACACAAACAATAAAGTAAACAAAAAGAAACTTGCTATGATCAACTGTTTGGTCCATCTATGATACTGGTTCGCTATGGACCAGGAACACAACTGGACTATCGTTAAACAAAGTTGCATGATCTCACCAACTATGTTTTCTTCCTATGTGTGAACACAGGAAAGCGTGAAGAATTATGGAATAAGAACCAAGAACCAGAGTGTGTGAAGCAGCTTACTTGAGATCTTAGCATAACCACCTCCTGGCTTATGTTATCATTGGTTCCCTTGGTATCATCCACGACAATTTTTGGTGTAGTTAGTCCTGAAAGAGTGGGAGTTGGCGTTGTTGAGCGAGCTGTTGGGCTTAGGCGTCTTGATATTGGTGAAGTTGCCCGAGACACAATTCGGGAACCAGGAACAGACGCTGAGAAGAATTTCTTTGATGATCCGAAAGTTGGATTAAAAGACTTGGTTACGTTCAGTGAACCTCGGTGAGAGCCTCCACTTGGTATTGGTGAGACACGACTACTATTAAATTCGTATTTCTTGTTCTTCTTGGTTCGGCTGTCCACTTGCTTCATAGGCTCCAACAATGAGAATCTAGCTAACTGTCCGTCGGATCTACAATCCAACTTCTCGTCTCTGTCAACTGCATCTGATCCCTGGTTGACACTTTCTCTTCGGCTCAAGGAAGAATGAGATGATCCATCAGCTTCAGTGGCCTTTTTCAATTTGTTAAAACACTTGTCACACACTCGGTATGGTTTGTTCGAGTTCGGTGCCATACAAGCCTTCAGGGACTTTTTATTACTGCAGGAATGGCAAAACACAAGTCCACAGTTATAGCAGTTGTGCCGCTTTCTCTTGAAATTGAAAGGCTGACGGCAACCTGAACACATTGACTGATCCATCCCTGATGCCCACTTGTGAAGACAGACAGCTGCGGTGAAGTTAGAGCCACATGCAATAGTTTTCACCTGTTTATCCTTAAGCGACTCAACCAATGTTGGCGAGTTTCTATCGTCTACATACCCATGGCCTAGTCTACCGTTTGATCCTTTTCCCCAAGTGTAAACCTCAGTCCTCGAAGTTAAAACTGCAACATGATAAGCTCCGCAAGCAATTTCTTCGACAAAACCCTTATGAAGTTTACCTTCAACGCGGGCTGGTAACTTTCCATCAGCATGTGGGTTTCCGAGCTGGCCATAAACAGGACTACCCATAGTATAGACATGCCCCGATGTTGTTAGTGCAACTGTTAGGCTATGTCCACACGCAACTTGACAAAAATTAGGTTCTACAAGAGCTGCAACACAGGTAGGCACAAGTTTCAGTTCTTTGTCACCGTGACCAAGACGATTCTTGTCACCATCACCCCATGTAAAGAGCTTTCCTGAAGAGCAGTTACTAGAGCTCGAGCTTCCGACCATGACTTCCACAACTGCGGCTGTGTGCCATATACCACAGGCAGCCCGGACAGTGCTAAGACCTTTCAAGGAGTCTACCTCTCTGGGTACGTAAACACTTTTCCTGTCTCCATGGCCCAAAACACCAAAGGTCCCATCACCGAAAGTGAACAACTGCCCAGCAGAAGTCACAACAGCTGTGTGGTAAGGTCCACAAGCGATAGATGAAACATGTATCCCTTCCATCAAAAAGTTAACTCTTTTCGGGATCCAGTGGCTGACTTCATTTCCATGTCCCAGAATACCAAAATCTCCTTTACCCCATGTAAACAAATCCCCTGACAGAGAAACTGCACAACTATGGTATTCGCCACATGCTATAAGCTCAATGTTAGTGGTACTGAGTGCATCAATAAGCTTTGGATGTTGAACATTGGAATCTACACCATGGCCAAGCCTACCCTCAGATTCCTCTCCCCAGGAAAAACTTTGTCCTTGTTTTGTCACAAGGACAGCATGCTGTTCACCACAAGCAATATTCTGGACATCAAGTACTATAGAAGATTCTAAAGCTTTTGGCACTAAGGAATCCATTTTGATCTCAAACGAACTTCCAACTCTACGGTTTCCACCACCCAAAACACCTTCACCTATTCCTTCTCCCCAAATGAAAACGTCTCCTAACGCATCTCCATCATCATGACCAGAGCCATGGCTCGAAGAACTAATAGCACTTGACAGACTAACTCTAAAAGCATCCATACCCATACCTTTCATGTGACCGTGTATGTTATCCGAGGCTCCGGATGACAAAGAGTGAACTGAGATACTTGCCGGATCTGAAGGAAAATATCCTTTTGGAGGAAGTGCATACAATGTCATGTCTGAAAATGCCTTGCCAATGCCATTCTTAGGCGGGCTCTCATACGGACTGTGAAGGCAATGGTGATTAGAGCCATCCTGAAAGATAACAGAAAATTACCTTAGTTAAGACATGCAGAAATAAAATGGAATAAAAAGATGAAATGGACCATTTCATTCTAGTACTTTAAGGAAACTATCATTGCTGCTAAAGGGAGAATGTAAAGGGGAGCTTCTCCGAGTATAAGTCCTGGGACTGTTAGCTTCGGATGGCGTCTCATCACTTCTTGAGTCGGTCCTCCATCTCCGTTGATGGGAACGGGAGATTAAGGCTTTTAAACCAGTAAACCACACTTGAGCCTCATCTTTATCCTTGCATATCTATGAAATAAAACATCTAATTAATGAACTTCCAATCATAACAGATTTAGATAATAACGATTTTAAAGAGAAACACTAAAAGAAAAACCTCACCAAATCCAATGACCTCTCGTCGTGTATTAGCGAAAAGGATTGATATTCCTTCTCAAGACGTGGACATCTCTGAAAAATGGGCTGCAAGAGAAACGCAATGGATGGAGGAGGTATCAGAATATCACACTAGATATGCAGGATCCAAATACGCAACCTACTACATCTAAGGAAAATTAGCTCATGCAAATGACACTGACATAAGAAACAGTACTAGTCTCAGGAAACTTATTCTGAACAATTTTTAATGCCAGATCAGGGGAGAAGTGATTGACATTGTCCACAGGTGTAAAAACTTACAGTGCGCTGGCCAGATATGCATGATCCTAGAAACATGGCTCAGCTTCAAATGTTTCTCTTCCTTCCCGGAGAACCATATCAAAACAGACTCATCCTGAAAGTTACAGGACAAAGGTGTTTACTTAGACACAGAACAATAAGACCCCACAGACATTAAGCAGCAGAGACGCAATATAGCATCGCAAAGAATCCACAAATAAACAGGAGAGCGGAAAGAGTTTGATGCTCAAAAAATCCTTACACTAGAAAGGCGAAAAGGACAGAACTTAGGCTTTCCCCTTGTTCCATACTTGAGCAAATAAGCTCCCTTTTTCAGGGCAGTGACAGCCTGAGCCAACAAAGAAAATCTGAGTAAGAAAAGTAATTAGTTGCAGCTTAGAAACAATGAATGATACAACAAAACATTAAAGAAGCAGTGGTGGAGGAGACACAAGAATTTCAATCCAACACCATGAACAATGAGCTGCTAAGATAATAGAGATGATCAATACGAAACTTCACCTGATAGAACTCTGACTAAACAAAAAGAAATCATGAACTAAAAAGAAAATTCAGGAATTGCATTTTATTTATTATATAATAGAATCATAAACAAGAGAATAGAGTGAGAGTATATAAACAACGAACGAACGGTGGTAAACGAAAAGAGCATTAAGGACGAACCTGCTCAATATCAATATCCCTCGCAACTACAGGATCAGCTCTGCTAAGATCCGACGCCATTCTTCCCTTCCTAGTCCACATATACCTATACAATTTTCAAAGCAGAGCAGCTTCTTCTTATAGCTCCAGTAAAATCAATCCCAACAGTAACAGCTAAAGAGCCGCCGCTTAAGTAAAATGGAGTTGTTCTGTTGATTTGCTTAATTAACAAAAATGCCAGAGGAAGTGAATAATCTAGATTCTAGAGACGAGGCAGGCATATGAATATGAATATGATCTTCTACTACTACTCTCGACCGAAAGGCACTAGAGAAAAAGATACACTTTATTTTTCTTCCTTGCAAATAATAAAACTATTATTTATTGAGTTTTAATTAATATATAAATCCCTGCTTTACTGTCGTTAATTACGGGTTTATTATACTTGTAAAGGTGTAAGTAATGAATCTTGTGTATTATTATAATATACATCGACAAGGAGGAACTTGATATACAGAGTTCCATGGTTTCTACATATACATGATAAATATGCTGAATTTGCTTACTATATCCATGAATTTGATTTTTTTTTTTTCTTTTTCTGTTTTCCTAAGTTTCACAGAAATTTGGTATTACATCTATGCACAATGTCGTGGCCTCATGAGTTATCTACTTATCAATATGTGGAGGTAACTCAAAGTTTTTATATCAGATCCTTGTTGAGGGCAAAAAGATCCAGGAAGGGAGGGATCCAAGAGCGGGAATCATGGTGGCTGTTGTGTAATAGTATGCTTGAATGAGATTCCTCTTCAAGAAACTGCTATGGTGAAAGGCTGTCAACATACTTACTGGTATAAAACTCTTGGATCTTCTGTTGGTTTCCTTGAGATTATAGTTTTATACTTACGTCTTGTTTGGTTTCATTTTAAAGTTTTACTCAGTAGTATGAACATATTAATTCCTGTACAGTCTTTGATCACTTTTTACGTTTATAAACTGAGTTTCTTTTTTTTAGTTCACATATTGCGTCATGTCAGTCCATTTTCTTCATCAAACCTTTCTCTCATTCTTGTTTGGTTGTATAATCTGTCTACGTGTTGTGACTTAGTATAGAGTTTTGAACTTTCCTCGCCCCTGACCTGAATCCTCTATCGTATTTCTATGCAGCATTGAAGATTTTTTTTTGTTTGAGGAGAGCGTGTGCGGTCTCCTTAGAGCCTCATGGTTTATATACCATTGGATATGATGGAACATGCATCATACGGCTATGGCCAGCCACCATGATGATTTTGACCTTCCTTGTGACCAAGAGGATGAAGATGATGGACCTTGACGAGTTTCATTATCATTTATTTGCACGGTTCAAGTCTTCGCATAGGAAACCGGAGATGGGGGGGATGACAATGATTTTGTCAGATCTGGGCGTCAAGAAGCCAGGCCAGTCTAGAAACACACTGGTTCTGTTTCTAGTTCCAGTTATGGATCATCCTCGTGTGAGAGACTAAGGATAAGCAGGTGAAGACTACAAAAACCACAGGAAGACGTGCAAAGAGGGCGATGAAAAGCGGAAAGCTGCTAACAAAGCAGCTGAAGTAGCTTCAGCAGCAAAACACGACGCCCGTTTGTTAAATTTGGGGAGGAAGAGAGTGTGGTGGAACTGTGGATGCGTCTCTCCATGTGTGAAAAAAAGTGCCCACCCATTTCCATCACTAGTCTATCATCATCTATACAGCAACTAGTTTTTAATGTTGTGGTAAATGCCTGTCACACCACTATGTAAGGTGTGTGGGGGATTTGGATAAACAGCAAAAAGTTGTGACTTTTTGTTCTCCTACACAATTAATTATTCAACAACCGTCTCTCTCATTTCACTCTGTTCATTGAAATCTTGAAGCTGTTTTTAAAAAAAGAAGTCATGGATTAGAAGAGATGTAATGTTGATTTTCTAGGCGTGAATATGTGAAACTAGTGCAGGATTCATGGTCGGTGGAGACGGTAAGCAACCAATAGAAACCAAAAGCAAGTCAAGGAACGTCTAAAAGTTGAAAACTCAAGTTTAATTTGAAAACCATCTCTCTCTCCATTTCACACATGAGTGGCGTGGGCCAATCCAACCAACAACCATTTTCAGACCACACAAAATGGCAAAATAAATATCAGTACTCTTGGAAACAGTGGAAAGAGATCGGCCAAAATTAATACAGTATACCCCCAGAAAGGAAGTATATAATAACATTTGGTCCGTCCTTTTTCCGCACAGAATATTAATAGACGCAGAGGTAGACAAGACACACACACAAACAAATCTAAGAGAAATGGCAAACAGTGGTGAAGGTAAAGTGGTGTGTGTAACAGGAGCATCAGGTTACATCGCTTCTTGGCTTGTCAAGTTCCTCCTTAGCCGTGGCTACACCGTTAAGGCATCTGTTCGTGACCCCAGTAAGTACCCTCTTCTCTCTCAGATTCCTCTAGGGCTCAGAGATTTTGATCCAAGTCTATGAGAATGAAAGTTTAGATTTTGATTGGTTACTACTTTTAACTGTGAGCTTGGGTTCTCGTTTTGTAATTGTGTGGATACTTGTTTGGTGTGTGTTTTCAAAGTTACATCTCAAAGATTGATGCTTGTTACATATCAAAGTTTTGTCCTTTAATGTAATTTCGTTGTTGATTCTTACATGATCCATCCTTTTAGGTGATCCGAAAAAAACACAACACTTGCTTTCGTTGGATGGTGCAAAGGAAAGACTTCACTTGTTCAAAGCAGACCTTTTGGAAGAAGGATCTTTCGACTCAGCGATTGATGGATGTGAAGGAGTTTTCCACACTGCCTCTCCTTTTTATCATGATGTCAAAGACCCACAGGTTTTGTTATTTATCCCCTCAAACACTTGATGTGGATTGTGATAATGATCTTAATGACTTTTTGTCCTTATCTCCAGGCTGAACTTATTGATCCTGCTGTCAAGGGAACACTTAACGTTTTGAACTCGTGCACCAAAGCATCTTCTGTCAAAAGGGTTGTTGTTACCTCCTCCATGGCAGCCGTTGCTTACAATGGTAAACCACGCACACCTGAAGTAACCGTCGACGAGACTTGGTTCTCTGATCCAGAGGTTTGCAAGACTTCTAAGGTGTGTTTCAATTTTGAGAAAGTTTAACTTTGTGATCTTGTTATCTACTATAGACTAGTCGCTTCATTGTACTATATAAATGTTGGTAACCTTATCATCCAACTTGTCTACAATGGATTCAGATGTGGTATGTTCTCTCCAAGACCTTGGCGGAAGATGCTGCTTGGAAGTTCGCTAAAGAGAAAGGCTTGGACATTGTTACGATCAACCCAGCAATGGTGATTGGCCCTCTCCTACAGCCAACTCTCAACACAAGTGCTGCTGCTATACTGAACTTTATTAATGGTAAGAGAAATGTTAAAACCATTTTTGCAAATGCTAGAGATCTATCTCATTTGTGTTTATTTAATTTCTATACGCCAGGTGCAAAGACATTCTCTAACTCAACTTTTGGATGGGTTAACGTAAAGGACGTAGCCAATGCGCACATTCAAGCATATGAGGTCCCTTCAGCTAATGGACGTTATTGTATGGTCGAGAGAGTCCTTCACCACTCTGAGATTGTGAACATTCTGCGTCAGCTTTACCCAAATCTCCAGCTCCCTGAAAGGTAAAACATCTTTAAATATAACCACTGATCTGGTTCAAGTTCTGTTTCTAAAGCTGTTGTTTCATATGCAGTTGTGCGGATGAGAATCCGTTTGTTCCGACGTATCAAGTGTCCAAGGAGAAAATAAAGAGCCTTGGGATAGACTACATACCCTTGGAAGTTAGCATCAAGGAGACCGTCGAGTCCTTGAAGGAGAAAGGTTTCATTAACGTCCGAGCAAGCATTTGAGCCAACGGGTTTCAAACAAAGAAGGAAAAAATATTTGGAACATGTCATTTCATGGAGAGATTAGTATGTTGTCGTCGTACTTTGTTGTTGCCTTGTTGGTTCGGTCAAAACTTAAAATGAATTAAGCAATAATTATTGTGATCTTCTGACACTTCTATCAGTTTATGACTAGAGCTTTTATCATCATGTTTTATTATGATCGTATTATGATGAGATACTTTGGAACTTTCAAAGAAGACATGCTCGCGATAGCCAGACAATATTAAAAACGAGACGTTTACGTCTTAGGGTACTTTTTTTGAGTTTCTTGCATGTTCACATACTTTGAACATGAGGTATACTTTCCTCCTTACTTTAACTATTTCAGTCCCCAAAAAGCCCTTCTCATAGACAAACTTTCTAACCATGGTTAAGTCTAAAGTGGCCAAGTAACTTCCTTTGATATTTGTCGTTACATGGCCTTGGTCGCAATTAAATGGTTAAAGTTTTGTAGTACATTAAACAGAGCTATTATTTGTGAGCCGTTAGATACATATATTTTAGGAAAAGAATCGGACGGCTCTTGTTGAATTCAGTACAACGATGCTTTAAGCGGTAAAGTAGGTTTATTAATTGCTTGTTCTTATCTTCTTTCTTCTCTGCTAGCAGCAAAACTTCCGGCAACCAAATCTGAGAGTAAGGTTTTTAGGAGTTATAGATCTAGATGCATCAATATTCCCTCTGGGTTTTGCAATGTATGTCGTTGTTCTGATTTTTTTGACCATCTTTGTTTTTCAGGCGTAACAACTTGTGGTCACGACATGGACGAGTATTGCATGGTGATGGCCGGCGACTGGGTTTGTGGAGAAGATGGGAAGTGGAATTTTTTCGTTGACAAACAGCAGATGTCTCGCATGGTCCCCTTCCGAGAAGGCATTACACTGAGCGAGTTGGAGGCAAACGTCATGAAAGAGTTCAGCTACGGGGGGAATCTGGGGAGTGTAGCCTTAAGTTACTGGCCACCGTCATCCATAGAACTTGCGACAGGCATCAGGACCCCCCCTGTTCTGCTCACCAACGACGGCGCGGTAGGGTTTTTCAGCAGACACCTGAAGGTCGGCGCCCCTATGAATCTCTTTGCCAAATTCGACGCCTTTGATCGTGGGAATCAAAGTTCCCGAGATGACTCCAGGGCCAAAGGCTACCGCACACCAGCTCAGGCAATGAAGAGAAAGATGTTCGACGATGTTTGGAGCTCCGGTAAAGGTGGTTATGTCTCATCGGCGGCCTCTAAAATCGACAATGTTGTTGTTGAGGAAGACGAGCTCTTACGCGAGGTCGAGAAGGTTGAAGAGAAAATCAGGGGCGAAAGCCTGAGGAGCAACGAGGGTGAGCCGTGCGAAACCATCGATAGCGACTCCAGTTTGGCTGATGAGGTAGATGACAGAGATGTTCGTCCTAGAGGATACGACAAAGAGTTCTGGGCCCCGTTCATAAGAGAGGACAACAGTGGTTCTGATGTTGTGGATAAGGTCTTCAATGCTGAGGACACTACCCGTAGAACTTATAGCTGCACCACCAACAACGCTTTTGACCATACAGTCGTCGCAGGCGGCTCCAGTCCCTCCAATGCCAAAACAACATCAGAGCCCGAAGACGTGAAGTTTCCATGGTCGGCAAACCCTGGTCATAGTAATGTGGTCACACCGGCTCAGAGGGAGACGCGTAGACTAGAAGAGGTCGACGAAGAGGAGTTCGACATCCCGCCACTCTTCGACGACACCACATACGAGGTTGAAGAAATACCAGACATTGATTCAGATAAAGACGATGGTCGTGTCTATGTTGGAAAGATGTATGGGAGCAAAGAAGATTGTCAGATCTCGTTAGCAATCTATGCTATCAAAAACCAGTTCCAATTTACGCAGACTGTTACGAAGTTGAATTACTTTGTAGTGGAGTGCCCTGACGATCACTGTGACTGGAGGGTAACGGCTCACGAGATGCGTGGTTGTGGTTACTACGAGATCAAGAAGGCACAGCTCGACCACCGTTGCCCCATTGAGACCAGAAATGGATACAGAGGGGAAGCAACCTCAAAGGTTATAGCTGCTGTCTACAAATCCAGATTTGGTGAGCACAACAGGAACCCGAAGGCAAAAGATCTGCATAGGCTAGTGTTGGAGGATCTACGGCTATCCACATCGTACATGAAGTGTTATCGTGCTATTGATATAGCAACGTCTGAGGTTACCGGGACTGACGAGGAGTCCTTCCTAAAGCTACCAGAGTACCTCTACATGCTCAAGCTCGCCAACCCAGGAACAATTGCTGACTTGGAAACCGAGGTAGACGACGATGGTGACGAGCGCTTCCTGTACTTGTTTCTGGCATTTGGGGCTTCAATCGAAGGTTTCAAGAAGCTTCGCCATGTGCTGGTTATTGACGGTACTCATCTTAGCGGAAAATACAAAGGTGTCTTGCTGACTGCTAGTGGGCAAGACGCTAACTTTCAGGTCTTTCCACTTGCATTCGCTATAGTCGACGCCGAGAACGAGGAAGCTTGGACTTGGTTTCTTCAAAAGGTAGAAAGGATCTTAGCTGACTCCAAGAACCTGGCCATAATCTCAGACAGGGCCGCTTGCATTGCCACCGCAGTTAAACGCATCTACCCTCTGGCGCATCATGGGTGCTATATTGTTCACCTAGCTAGAAACGTCAATTCCCGCTTCTCTAGCAAAGGTTTGGCGAAGCTCGTCACGAAAGCTGCGACTGCTTACAGGTTATCTGATTACAAGGAATACTTCAACAAGATCAGGGGATCTAACAGTGCCTGCATCATATACCTCACTAACATTGGCGCTGGGCAGTGGTCAAGATAATATTTTGGGGGTGAAAGGTATAATATAATGACCAGTAATATAGCAGAGCAGCTCAACAATGCCCTTGGAGAAGGGAGGGGATCGCCAATTACGGAGCTTGTTATCTTCATCCAGAGGATGATGACTAGATGGTTCAACGCACGTAGGAGAAAGGCAGAGCGACACCACGGGACCGTGACAGTTGAGGTTGACAAAGTCATGACTAAGAGTATGGCCACAATGCGAGGAACTCAGGTTAACCCCATTTCAAACTGGAGCTGCGAAGTTGTTGGAAAGTTTGGCGCAAAGCACCATGTCATGTTAGAGGAGAAGCGGTGCACCTGCAAGTATTTTGACCGGATCAAAATCCCATGTGGTCACGCCATGCTTGCTGCAGATCGTCTAGGGCTTCCTTACGAGTCATTGGTTGGTCACTGGTACAAAACCGTTGCTTGGAGAGAGACGTATGCAGGTCTCATCTGCCCGGAGGAGAAGCCACAGGATGTAGAGATTCCAGAAGATATCAGCGAACGAATACTGTACCCGCCAATAACCAAACGTCAGGCTGGTAGGCGTAGGAAGACGCGCATCCCATCAACCGGCGAGTTTCCAGTAAGTGCGAATATATTTATTGTCCCGTGCGACTCTTTTTTGGTGAGAATGTTTCTTAGTAGTGCAATTTGTTGAAACACCAGGTGGGGAAGAAGACCAAAGTTGTGACGATAAGGTGTGGTCGCTGCAAGATGGAGGGACATAACAGGACACGTTGTCAGAATCCTATATGAGCCATCAATTTACCGGTAGCTTAGCAAGGGGTTTTTTTTTGGGGGCTTGCAACACCGGTGTGGAAGAAGTTTTGTTTGCGGTGACGTTCCTGACATGTTTGTTTCGTTTCCGTGGTGTCATCGTTGTTTTGGTGACCCTCGTAGTGTTTTTGTTCGGGTATTTCGGAAAGGAAACGTCTTTTTGCGGGGTGGTTGGATTGGTTATGGACAAGGATGGCCTTTTGTTTTGTGTGGTGTCGCACTTCACATTTGCTTCACTTTTGGCATGCATCTGGATTTATGAAAACTGTTTTGTGGGTTTGTATTTAGCGTATCTGTTGCTTTGTTACACTCCATACAAAAATGTGTTTATTTACGTGGTCGTTGTTTACGTGGTCAGCGATAGCATCTCGCGTTGCGACCATGTGGATACGATGAATATGTGTGTTTGGTGAACGCTAAAACGGATGGTTATAGAACGTCAATTAATGAATTTGTTAGTATCAGCCTAGAGATTGCTAACTGAACAGGAGTTAACTGGTCCAGTAACCCGTGGTTTGTGGTTATGGTCCACCAGCGTTTGCGGCAATGGTGTGGTTAACGTAGTGATGGTCAGATTGTATGGTCGCCGATGTGACCATATGTATGTGAGCTATGTGGTTGGCGGGCCATCTTTAAAAATGGTGGGAATGCGAAAATGAAATGTTTGAAAACTTAACCATACGGGATTTTTTCTTGTCGTTTTGGGTTATGCTTCTTTTTGACCAAATATTATAATATTTTTTTTAGTTTTGTAGATCTGAGCGTGGGCAAATTTGGTTTTGGTAGCAGGGGAGCGATGAGCTGCACGACTGGGAGTTCGGTGAATCGGGAAGAACGACAGAAGTCAATCGGAGTCCCTCAGCGTTGCTGGTGCGGGAGGAAGGTGGATTTGCTGGTGTCGAAGACCAATGAGAATCCGTATCGGAGGTTCTACCGTTGCCAGGGCGCGCTGCAGGTATTTTTTTTTTTTGGAGATGGATTTGATTGATTTTTTACGATGGGTAGAGTAAGTAATGTTTTTTTTAAATTTTCTACGACGAACGAACAACTACAGCGGCAGACTGAGTCACACCTATTCAAGTGGGTAGAGGTAGCTATGGCCGAGGAATTCGAGGAACAGAAAGTGGAAATTGGGAAGGCTTTTGCTGAGTTGGAGAGGATGGGAGGTGACTGCATTGCATTGGGTCGTTGCCTGAAGTCTCAATTTGGAAGCCTAGAGGACCGTGTTTGTCAATTAGAGAATGACGCAAAACTGAGGAAAGCAGAGGAATGTAGCAACAAACGGAAGGCCGTTTTTGGAGCGTATCGTCATCTTGGGGTTGCTGTTTTTGTTGCCGGTGGTTTAGCTTTGGTGTACAAAGCTTTATGCGGGTAGCTTGTTGGGAGGTGTGTGTGTTTGTGTGGTCGTTGATTTGCGGTTATATGTTTTGTGGGTAGCGTGCAACGTACCTAAGGCGTTTTTGTAATTTCGAACATCTTGTTGGACTAGGATTTAGGTTTTAATTTAGTAGAATGGTTTTTGCGACGAACTCGACCACGTGTCACTTTATTTCTATATGTTGATCTTTTCGTGGCAGTTTGGCCACTGTTTCGTTTGTTAATCCCAATCAGCTGTGTTTTGTTTCTCTGGGAAAGCGTGGTTAAAGACGTTTGATTTGGCTATCGTTGTTTGTTTTGTTATTCCCGATCATTTTTGTTCTATGTTTTTTTTTAGGCGTGGTCAGAGACGTTAGTTCTGGTCTTACTGTATGTTTTTGTTTGATTTTAGACGGCGTACGCATCCGTTTAAAAAATTTTAAGCAAGAGTTTGTCGTAAAGAAGAAGCCACGGTGGCGATACCCCAAACATAAACGAGTTTCGATACAGTTAGATAACAAAAGATTGTAGAGTCTACAGAAGCTAAAAAGACGATGGCGTGGTTAAGTAGTAGTGGGCGGAGGCTAATGGTTAAAGTAAGTGGGGATGACAATGTTGCGGTAGATGTCGATAGCGTATTGTTTGCGCACGGTGACGACCATATCGTCCGTCAGCTCCGCCATATGCGGGTCTGGATCCCCATTAGCATGCATTTCCATGAACTTGACACTCAAAGGCCCGCAATCCCCCCCGCTGTGGTTGATGTATATCTCCTGTCGGCGTTGATATGTAAATGGGCGAGAACCATCGAACTGTGAAGGTGAGTTGGTGGTCAGTTTGCTGATGACGAATGGGAGCATCTCAAGAACTGGTTGTAGGGCAACTTTCACCTTTCTTTCGCTGTAGAGAGTTAAGAATGGGTCTAGGACCTCAACATGGCTCAATGGGAGATTGATAGCTAGGCCGACCCAGTGTCTGTCATCCCATATCATTGGTGCGTAGATGGTGTGGATGTTGCTAACCCATTTCTGGCCTGGTAGTAGAACAAGTTTGGACAACTGTGAATCCCAGCGAAACATATCCTTGTCAACAGCGGCATTGAATTGTCTCCATTTCTTCTGTATGTAAGAAGTGAGCCATGGGGTAACGAAGAGGCTGTTTTCCTTGGCTAAAACGTTTTTGTGCGACACACCAGTCATGTACATTAGGACTTCCATTTGCTGCAAACATTGTTGTCGAGACATTTTTTTTTACTCTGTTAGATATAGAGTGCAAAACAAGCTGAAGTTGCAGTCCAAGATAACGTACCGTGCTGTCTGTCCATTGCCCTGGAGTTGCTAGCTCTATCAGTGATGAGTTTGTGAAGGCTGTTGTGTATGGGTTGATGTGGAGGCTGCATTTTTTTCGGTCACGTGTTTAGTGGTCAATGTTGTAAAGCAAAAAGCGATAACATATTTCAGTCGTAGGCAGGTTACTTACATATCTTTGTGGTTATGAAGAGTTTCTAGAAAGAACTCCCATAGTTGTGGTTGAATGAGAGGGAAAAGCATTGTGGCGGGGACTGTGGGTGAGTTCTTCAGCAGGCGTGCCAGCTCTTGCTCTTGCACAGAGGGGGAGTGATCTGGTTTTGGTTTAGAGGGTGAGGAGTCGCTGACGCATATAAGATCAGACGTAGCTTCAAGCAACGTTCCAGAGTTTGCCTGCAAGGACCAAACTGGTTAGTAGGATAAGACATTTTGTAGACGTAAGAATTGTCATTGTTTTGATCCTTACTTGAACTGATTGGCTGCTTGTGGTAGTATGGTTGGAAGTGGCTTGTGAGGCGAACGCATTCACAGTCGATGCGTGTGCAGTAAAGCCTAGCTGGGAGGGGGTTTTCATTGGGGCCGGTTTGCGAACTTCGTTGATTCTGGTAGGTTTAGAGGAGATGAGTAGGGCGCTTTGGGTGGAGGGATATAGTCGTGGAGGTGCGGACGAAACTTGTAGCTCGTGGGTCTGTGAGGGCTTTGTAGGTGTTTTGTGGGTTATTTGGAGTTTGGTTTTGGTATGAGTAGACTGTTTGTCTGGGGAGCTGTTTGCAGTTATTTGGTGAAGAGGATTCTGGTTTGGTTTAGAGGCTTGGTGGGGACGTTGAGGACTTGAGGTTGTTTCTGCTGGTTCAATAGAGCCGATGACGCTGCTGATGATGAAGTCTGCATCATCGGTTGTTGTCTCATTAATTCCTGCTGAAAAACGCTGGGCGTTGTACTGGCTCTCAACTGGAGAAATGGGTGTTGGAGTTGGCGATCGAGAGAAGGAGTGGATGGGTTCTTGTGGTCGACAGGGAGGTGGTAGTACCTTCAAAAAAAAATGTAAGGCTTTTGGTATTATGAGGTGGTTGTAGGAATCGACAGAACTTTGGGTATGTTTTTCCAAACTAGATTACCTTGGTTGCTTGTTCCGAGGAAGCGCCTTGCTTTGGCTGGCGGGAGCTTATGATTTCCTGAAACGGGTAAACGGTCTCGTGTGTTAGGAAGCGCTAGAACGTGCATACTTGCGTGACTTAGTATTACCTGTAGCATTTGAGCAATGGTTGCTTCTCTTGAGTTGGTGAGGGCCGGTGATTGAGGATCTTGTGATTGAGTAGAGTTTTCCACGTATTCGGCGGAGAGCTGGTCGTGCCCAGATGGTTGGGAGCTTTTGGTTACCTAACACAGCATGTTGAGATTAAGTTGTAGGAGTTAACGGTAGGCAATGTATGTGACTGGCCATTCGGAATATATGTTCTACCTGTTGATTTTCATCATTTGCAGTGTTCTTGTCTGGTTGTGTAGGGCTAGAAGCTGGCCGCTGTCCATTGTTGGTTTCTTGCGGGCTCATGTCCTGGTCCTATACGAAAGCGTAGTATGTTTAGTGGCCACTGGGGGTACATAAAAGTGCACGGTGGTTGTAGTGTACCTTAGTAAACTTTGATTTTCCTTTACGCAGCGTTGGTGTCATCGAAGTCAATTTACAGCCCGGCTTCCTGTGGCGTTTCTTCAGTTTCAATTTGAGACGCCGATTATCTGACTGCAGCTGAGCTAACAAACTGTCGTGTTCTCTGATTTTGGCTGCTAACCACTCGTTCGTAGGTGCCCCCGCGGCAGCATCAGATTTGAAGTAGTTTGAGATCCTCCTTTGTTTGCGTGATGATGATGGTCCTTTTGTTGGAGCTTTGTTTACTTTGAGAGCATGTTTCCTGGGGACTGTTTGCTTCCTGTGAACCGTTTGGACCGCAGGGCTGAAAAAGAACTCAGGGTTGGATGTATCGCCGCCAGGCCAGTCGGTGGGCTTGAATTTATTGCCACATGCGATCAGGTTCTCCATATAACAGACTCGCTCGTCGTAAGTTTCGCCTCCCCACGATGGTGCATTTGGAGACAGTGGTATCAGTGATGTTACAGACAGCTGCATTGGGCAAACGGTTAGTGTCTGCAGTGCAGAACAATTACTAGTTTTTAAAAGCATAGATTGCACAACTAACCTGTGGGTTCACTTCGACTGTGAGGAAATCTTCAAGGTGTATAGAGCCATGTGGTGGTAGGTGACCTTCTTCTAGGTCTAGCAATTTGAGGGTGTAGTGTGGTGCTGGTATTTTGGCCGCAAGCAGTGGAATTGCTTTAAATGCCACAAGCTGGAGCGCTAGAGGGAATCCCGTGAGTCTGTAGGTTGTCTGTTGAAGAATCTGAGCTAGCGCTGCCACGGGGTTTTCAGCATCTGTGGGTGGTTTCATGCAGGTAATGGTTTTGAGAAAAGACTCACGGCCCCAGGGGAAGTTAAAAAAGTCTTCAAGGTTGTCGACCATACGCACATAGTGTAGAGTAGGCTTGGCAACTTGTTTGTGAGCGATAAGCACACCGTCGACAATCATGATGAGTGCGAGTCGAAGCCTCTTGTCTTTGGGAATGGTTTGGTCAGTCTCAAGCATGTGCCCAATGTCAGCTATAGTAATGTGCGAGTCAGTCCCAAGTAGTTTGCGCCATAGAGGGTCCTTAGCAGGGTTTCTGATGTTGAATGAAGGTGTTTCATAGTCTGCGGGGAAAGGACCACAAGGGAGACCTGTGACAGTGTGGAATTCAGCAAGGGAGAACCGGAAGGGAGATCCACCAACAACTGGCCAGAGCGTATACTCCTGAAGGGGCAAAATCTGTCTGCACAAAAGGCTGTGGAGAAGCTTGTGCGAGACAGGGGACTGGCGAGCAGGGATGTCGAAGAGGCGACCAAAGCAAGAGTTCCTTATGATCTCAAACTCGTCTGAGCCGCGAAGGACATGACTGAGGAAACAAAGTATGTCGGGTTTGGAATATACGTTTAAACGTTTCATTGGGAAACGGTTTGTTGCGAAGAGCCGTTCCGGAAGCCGGCGCTCTGGCCGGGAACACACACCAGTTTCTCCACCTCCAGTTAAAGGAAACTAGTTAGAATTAAAGTTAGTTCAAAAAAAATGCGAGAGATCAGAGTAGGAGATACGTACCAGTCATTGTTCGTCGGAGAATGGGTCAATGTCGAGGCGGCGACAAAGACAGCGTGGTTCTGTAGCTGAGCCGCGGAGAACACAAACAATTAGGGTTAGGAGGAACCTGGAATGGAGAGCTTGAGAATATGAAAGTGGGATGAGTAATCGGAGATTCAGGGGATTACGCCGTGAAACTGATTTGGGAGATGAATGAACGACATCTAGGGTTAGGATAGAGAGGATAAAATTATGTGAGGTAAAAAATTAGAAAAAATGCCGTTAATACAAGTTAACTAAACTAGAGGTGTAAAAGTGTTAACTAAACTAGAGGTACTAAACTAGAGTTGGGTTTTCAGTTTGTAGGGTAGTTAAGTCATTTTAGCCCAATAAAGTACTCTACAAGTAGAGAGTATGTCTATGTGATATGGAAGAAGGAAAAAGTATGTGTAACTGTAAAATTTTCGGCCAAAATTTTCGGCCAAAGTACTCTACAAGTAGAGAGTATGTCTACTCTTGGAAACAGTGGAAAGAGATCGGCCAAAATTAATACAGTATACCCCCAGAAAGGAAGTATATAATAACATTTGGTCCGTCCTTTTTCCGCACAGAATATTAATAGACGCAGAGGTAGACAAGACACACACACAAACAAATCTAAGAGAAATGGCAAACAGTGGTGAAGGTAAAGTGGTGTGTGTAACAGGAGCATCAGGTTACATCGCTTCTTGGCTTGTCAAGTTCCTCCTTAGCCGTGGCTACACCGTTAAGGCATCTGTTCGTGACCCCAGTAAGTACCCTCTTCTCTCTCAGATTCCTCTAGGGCTCAGAGATTTTGATCCAAGTCTATGAGAATGAAAGTTTAGATTTTGATTGGTTACTACTTTTAACTGTGAGCTTGGGTTCTCGTTTTGTAATTGTGTGGATACTTGTTTGGTGTGTGTTTTCAAAGTTACATCTCAAAGATTGATGCTTGTTACATATCAAAGTTTTGTCCTTTAATGTAATTTCGTTGTTGATTCTTACATGATCCATCCTTTTAGGTGATCCGAAAAAAACACAACACTTGCTTTCGTTGGATGGTGCAAAGGAAAGACTTCACTTGTTCAAAGCAGACCTTTTGGAAGAAGGATCTTTCGACTCAGCGATTGATGGATGTGAAGGAGTTTTCCACACTGCCTCTCCTTTTTATCATGATGTCAAAGACCCACAGGTTTTGTTATTTATCCCCTCAAACACTTGATGTGGATTGTGATAATGATCTTAATGACTTTTTGTCCTTATCTCCAGGCTGAACTTATTGATCCTGCTGTCAAGGGAACACTTAACGTTTTGAACTCGTGCACCAAAGCATCTTCTGTCAAAAGGGTTGTTGTTACCTCCTCCATGGCAGCCGTTGCTTACAATGGTAAACCACGCACACCTGAAGTAACCGTCGACGAGACTTGGTTCTCTGATCCAGAGGTTTGCAAGACTTCTAAGGTGTGTTTCAATTTTGAGAAAGTTTAACTTTGTGATCTTGTTATCTACTATAGACTAGTCGCTTCATTGTACTATATAAATGTTGGTAACCTTATCATCCAACTTGTCTACAATGGATTCAGATGTGGTATGTTCTCTCCAAGACCTTGGCGGAAGATGCTGCTTGGAAGTTCGCTAAAGAGAAAGGCTTGGACATTGTTACGATCAACCCAGCAATGGTGATTGGCCCTCTCCTACAGCCAACTCTCAACACAAGTGCTGCTGCTATACTAAACTTTATTAATGGTAAGAGAAACGTTAAAACCATTTTTGCAAATGTTAGAGATCTATCTCATTTGTGTTTATTTAATTTCTATACGCCAGGTGCAAAGACATTCTCTAACTCAACTTTTGGATGGGTTAACGTAAAGGACGTAGCCAATGCGCACATTCAAGCATATGAGGTCCCTTCAGCTAATGGACGTTATTGTATGGTCGAGAGAGTCCTTCACCACTCTGAGATTGTGAACATTCTGCGTCAGCTTTACCCAAATCTCCAGCTCCCTGAAAGGTAAAACATCTTTAAATATAACCACTGATCTGGTTCAAGTTCTGTTTCTAAAGCTGTTGTTTCATATGCAGTTGTGCGGATGAGAATCCGTTTGTTCCGACGTATCAAGTGTCCAAGGAGAAAATAAAGAGCCTTGGGATAGACTACATACCCTTGGAAGTTAGCATCAAGGAGACCGTCGAGTCCTTGAAGGAGAAAGGTTTCATAAACGTCCAAGCAAGCATTTGAGCCAACCGGTTTCAAACAAATAAGGAAAAAATATTTGGAACATGTCATTTCATGGAGAATTTAGTATGTTGTCGTCGTACTTTGTTGTTGCCTTGTTGGTTCCATCAAAACTTAAAATGAATTAAGCAATAATTATTGTGATCTTCTGACACTTCTATCAGTTTATGACAAGAGCTTTCATCGTCATGATTTTCATTATGATCGTATTATCATGAAAAACTTTGAAACTTTCAGATACTTTCAAACGACAGACAGACAATATTAAAAATAATAGTACTTTTGGAGTAACTAAAGTATCCAATCCAGACAATGTTAAAAACAGAAAAACAAAAAGTCAGAAAATCTAAGATAACATATTCATATCGTACATAGCTGCTGTCTATTCAAGTAAACTAAAGCATTTGAAAACCCTGAATCTACAAATTATTGTGGAAACCAAAGAAAATGACACTTTTTTTCAAAGAATACTGCTTTCTCTTTTTTACTTTCTTTAAAGAGATACAGAAACATAACCTTTACTGCTTTTTTAAAAAGACCATGCTTACTCAGGTCTCGCCTTCTAATTGCAATGAACCGTCTCTCATTAACTTCAGGCTCAAACTGTTGAATCTTTCCCGCGAATACTGTCTTGATGCTTTCCTCCAGTCAGTTCCAGCTTTCATCATTGCTACAAACTCTTCGTAGCTTATTCTCCCATCCTAAATCGTCAAGAAGCAAAAAAAGAAGATCAAGAGAAGACTTGTGAACTGATACTAACCACCAAACTAGTAGCTTCACCATAAAAGAACCATTCAAGACTTTGGGGTTACCTTGTCAGTGTCAACATCTTGCATGATGGCTGCAATAACTTCTTCACTACTCGTATCCTCCTCATCATTTAAAGCCTGCCGCAGCTCCTCAATCTCTATGTAATTGCTCTGGTTCTGGTCGAAAAAGCTAAAAGCCTTGTGCAAATGTTCGTCGTTCGCCATCTTCTTAAGATGCACAGAGACAGCCACAAACTCTCCATAATTCAAAGTCCCGTCCCCATCTACATCAGCCTGCACACACACACACATACACAAAAGAAAAACGCTTTTCAAATATATGTTATTTGGTGAAGGCAATAATACATTGAAGAAACACAAAGTAAGTATTTTCTTACAGCTTCCATCAAAATCTGTAGATCAGCATCAGCCATCTGCTGCTGTCCGAGTTTATGAAGTCCATGTTTAAGCTGCTCGAGGTTTATCTTCCCCGTTTTGTTACTGTCCATCATCTCAAACGCTTCCTTTATGCCAGCTACTTCCTCTACTGATAAATGTTCGGCTATCACCTGAATAGAAGTGGAAGTTTCAGTCTTCAAAATAAACAGAACTAAGGTCAACAAGCTGAACGGAGTCACTACCCGTAGAGCTCGTTTCTTGAGCTTGTTCATAACAGAAAACTGTTTGAGCCTTGCTTTCACAGTCTCGCCGAGGGAAACATTTGGAGCCTTCTTTGCATTTTGTATCCAAGGATGTTCTGCAAATAGAAGTCCATAAGCAATAGATTTTGGAAGCGCAGAGGTAAATAGCAAACACATACCGAGTACTTCTGCAGCAGAAAGGCGTTTTTTGGGGTCAGGTTCGAGCATCTTTCTCACAAGGTCTTTGGCAGTGTCAGAGACTCTTGGCCATGGATCCCTCTTGAAGTCAATGACTGACCTAATGATCGCCTGAGCCACCCCTTGCTCAGTCTCTTTACAAATTAAATAAACAAATATCAAGAGAAGAAACTCAAAAAAAAAATGAAAGAAGAATCAGAAGAAAAGCAAATAAATCTTAAAAAAAGAGGTCACTACTGTTGAATCTAGTTGTTCTGCAGTAAATCATTCTATTCATCCACTGAAACTAAGATGGATCATAACAAACCTGCCCAAAAGGGAGGGACACCACAGAGGAGAATATAAAGGATGACTCCAGCACTCCAGATATCAACCTCAGGTCCATAGTTTCTCCTAAGCACTTCTGGTGCCATGTAATAAGGACTTCCAACAATTTCATTAAACCCCTCACCTGTTACAAATCCAACAAAAAAAGTCAAGTAGAGGAAACATAACAACAAATATCTATTGCAATATTATATAATCTATACCAGGTCTAAAGAAGACTGACAATCCAAAATCAATAGCTTTAAGTGGCGACGTCTCTTTTTTATTAGCAAATAGAAAGTTCTCCGGCTTAAGATCCCTATGCATCACTCCATTCTTATGACATACCTGCAATTCCAAAAAGGTAGAAAGTTATAATCATCATCACAAGCGTTACACTATAAGAGGAGACTTACGCCACTACGAACCTGAACAACTTCGAGAATAGTCTTCATAACAGCAGCAGCAGCCCGTTCAGTATAATGACCTCTCGCAACAATCCGATCAAACAGCTCACCTCCTTCACACAACTCCATCACTATATGCACCGCATCATCATCCTCGAACGCATCCTTGAGCGAGACTATATTAGGATGCTTAGGCATATGCTTCATTATCTCAACTTCTCTCCTAACATCCTCTATATCCACAGCCGTTCTAAGCTTCTTCTTGGATATAGACTTGCAAGCATACTTCTCACCAGTGTTGATATCAGTGCAGAGGTAGGTGATACCGAACTCTCCACGACCAACCTCACGGCCAAGATCGTACATGAGGGTTATGTCATGTCCTGTTGGATCTTTTAAAACGGAGAGCTTGAAGCCAGCTCCGGATCTGTTTGTTGTAGTGTAGGCTTCGCTGTAAAAAGGGTTGTTTCTGGTCTTTGGTTTGGCGTCTTTGGACTTGGTGTCGGAACCAGGGGTTGCACAACAGTTTCCCATATCTGAGATTTCATCAACAAGCAATCAAGAAAGCTTGGAACTTTATCTAAGAAAAAGTTTCCAAATTTAGAAAGGGGAGACTCTCTCTAACTAATCCCAGATCTGATGAAACAAAAATGATCGAGAAGCTAAAATGTGTCATCTACCAAATGAAATGAACACATAGAAGAATCTGAAGAGAAGACAAGAAAGCCCCAAGCTTTGGATATAGAAAGGGGGGAAACACAGACCTGAGAGCTGAAGCGGCGAGAGAATGAAAAGGGGATGGTGAATCGGCGGATGCAACAGGGGTGGGAATGAGAAGTGGCAGGGAGAAAGGAGGAGAAGAGTCAAAGTCTCCCTCTTTCTCGCTAAGTGAGCAGCAAAAGGGACTCTCTTTTAGTTTTTGCTCTCTCTCTCTTCTCTCTCTCTATTGAGGAGGAATCAGCGGATAACCCATTGCATAGAGACAGTCTCACACGGTGAGCCTTGTGTTCTCTCTTTTTTTAATTGTTTCTCTCACTAATACTTTTCTTAAAATATAATTAATGATACAAAGACTTTTGGATAGCATTCACATACGTACATTACCGTATCAGTGTTATAGCCACATAGTATTATTCACTTTATTACAAAATAATACTCCCTCTACTTCGGTTTAAATGTTGTTGTAGAGAAAAAAATTTGTTTTGAAACAAGTATCTTTTTATAATTTCAGTGTAAAATTTATTAATTTTATACTTTAATCTATTTTTCTATTGGTTGAAATGTGATTCGGTATATTGATAATGATATTTTTATTTTGAAAATATACAAAATTAAATATTTTTTTAATTTACGTGTCCAAGTCTAAAATACAATTAAAATGAAACGAAAGGAATAAGTGTAATCGACAGCAGACTTTCTGTTTGTAAACTAATCACGGTTGTATTAATGTGTTTAAAATCAATCATAAAAGTTGGTTTATACTGTAAATGTCAACGATTGTGTAGAGTCCATCTTATAAATTATATAAAATTGTATTATACTAGCTTAGCTATAACAATAATAAGTATAATCGGTCAATCACACGTTTCTCGAATTCTTATGGAAGAAATAAATATTTGTGATGAATTCATCACTTGTTAAAACAAGTTTCATATTTTGAAAAATAAATAAGAAATAAGATAAATCGTTGAACAACCAAATAGAAAAAATATTTTATTGTTGGTTGGAAGTGAGATGCCTTTCTATGCTTTTTTTTTTTGTCAACGGAAGTGAGTTGCCTAATTTGATAGAAATCGACTTATGAGAAAGCAAGACGTGGAATCAGTGCAGACCAACCAGGATCCTCTCTGGTGTACACTCCCATGTCTCAATCATAGACAACAAGAACACATGAAGTCAGATCAGACTAGAGTGGTAAGTGGTAACTAAATATTCTACTATCAAACATCCTAAAGTAAAGTACGCTTCTTTTTTAGCTCATAAGTGAACAATACCAACCAGTGAGTCTGTCTGGAACACAGACCTTTGTGTCTGTCTGTCTGTCTCCTCCACTGAAAATGGCTTGTGGGTTTTGCTCCCTGCGTCCCACTCTCACTTCCTTATTCTCCTCGTCCCACGCTCTTGCGCTTGCGCCCACTCCACACTGGCGTTCGAGCTCCCTCCGTGTCTCCCGCATTTTATCAGCCACAACTCTTCCAATTAGCTCCTCCTTCTTCACGTGGGACGACGTCTTCGAGATCGGTCGGAAGGAGTCTGCGTCTCCTCAAAACTCCTCCTCCGATCTCACCGGGTTTCTCGAGAAAATCGACCGCTGCAATCGTGGATCCGTAAGTCAACTGAAACTGAGTAAAGATCTTAGCTTTCATCTTTTCTTCGAATAAAGTTCGAAACTTTATTGCCACACTTTCCAGGAGAAGTTAGTTGAGTTCATGTCGTTTGTCATAGAGGAACAAATCGTTGGTTATATCCATAAAGGGTAAACCTTTACTCTCTTTTGCTTCAGTGATTCTAAACTTTCGTTATCACATTTGATTGCTCTCAAGTGGTTTGCATATACAACATTGAAACAGATTTACGGAGTACTTGAGGGAGTTTCATGATATATTCACGTTTTCAAAGAATGGTTGCGTTGGTGGTGACTATGTAACGCTTAGTCTGATGTTTGAAAAGCCTGAAGATAGAACAAGAGCTGTTGCAGATGTGATCAAGATCTTGGGTGACAAAGGTATCATCCCAGGAATACGTAATGAGGTATAGAGGTCCATGTTTGTTATTTTTGATCTTTTGAACTCTTGAATGATGCTTATTGTTTTTTTTTATTTCACCAGCTGTATCCTGTGAAACCATCATTTCATTCTTCTGCCTTATTTTCGCTAGAGCGCGCTGCTGCTCCTTATTTCGGATTAAAGGTAAAACCAAATTGTTTCAGCTTGTAGCCATGAACACCAAACCCAGTGATGCTATGAACTCTGTTCTTTCTGATTGAAACATGCCTCTTCTTGTTATCTGATTCAGGGTTACGGAGTTCACATGAATGGGTATGTAGAAAGAGATGGACAAAAGTCTCTGTGGATAGGTAAGAGGAGTCTCACAAAATCCACTTATCCAGGGATGCTTGATCATCTTGTTGCTGGAGGATTGGTAAGTTTTTTCACTTCATCTTATACTCTTGTTCTTGGCTTGATAGAAAGTATGTGCTAGTGGTTATAAAATTCTGATTTTGAGGGAACCAAACCGTATAGCCTCACGGGATTAGCTGCGGTGACAATCTAGTAAAGGAATGTGAAGAGGAAGCTGGTATATCCAAAGTCATTGCTGATAGGTTTAGACATTCTCCTCCTCAAGTCTTTTAACAATAACATGTGTACAGTATCCCTCATGATGTATTCAACCTGTTTTTATTAAAGGGCGATACCGGTTGGTGCTGTTTCATACATGGATATTGATCAGTACTGTTTCAAACGGGATGTGCTGTTTTGTTATGATTTGAAACTCCCTGAGGATTTTGTTCCAATAAATCAAGGTTAGGGAAAATCACTAGTAAGGCATATATGAGGAATCAAAGAGATGTGCTTTTCTCATAGCATTGTTGTTGAAAATTACATTGCAGATGGAGAAGTGGAGAGCTTCAAGTTGATTCCAGTTGCACAAGTTGCCAATGTGATTAGGGAGACTAGTTTTTTCAAGGCGAACTGTTCCCTTGTCATTATTGACTTCCTGTTTCGCCACGGGTACTAACTCCTATCTCCCCCACAAATTACTTATGATTACTTCAAATCTGATCTCTGATGCTAGATCAATATAGGAGGATTTGGATTAGGGATATGTATAAATGAAAAAGGCGGTTACATGTTTTAGACTTTGGAGAGTATATTCACAGCTTATGAGCAGAGACCACCACAACTTTTAAATGCTTGGACACTTAGATTTTCCTGAAAATATTCTGTTCTATTACATCATGCATGCAGGTTTATCAGACCAGAATCATCTGGTTACTTGGACCTATACCGAAGCTTGAGGAATGGAGATTGCTCATAAAGATGCTACTATCTTATTTTTCCTATCTGATGTTTGTAAGTAAAAATACTATTACTTACTCTGGCTATGTGATAGGCTCATCCAAGTATGTATCTTTCTGCATTTTATTTCTGCTTCTGTCGAGTCACTTCAGGTGCCTTCATGATGATCCAGGAAGTCCAGTGAAGATTCATTTATACTACAAATGAGCGAAACCAACAGAGAGATGGTCCAGATGGCTAAAGTTACTTGCCCAAAGAGTCTCAATGATAATACTCCATTAGATTAACGATAATTGTTGCTTTTTTATATTTTACCTCTGTATTGTCTGCATGACCTAACAGCCTTTTCCAGAACGATACAAAGTTGATAATAATAATAAAAAAAAAATGTTGAAAAAGGCCCGCATGTTACGGTACACCGTTGCTTTAGATCCAAGTTTAGAAATTTACCTAAATCTGCTCTTACAGGATTGTGTATCCCAAACAATTTCAGAATATAAATCAAAAGTGGAGTTTTTTCAATAGAAGTCGTCTTGATCATCGTCATCATCATGAACGCCTTCGTCAATGTTTAAGAACCTCTTTCTTGTAGACCAAGCAATATCTATTTATGGAAAAGAGGAGGGAGGCATGTCACTCTCTGATTAATCAATCAATCTCAATGTTCTTTCTTTTTTTTTATCCAAACCATATCATTCATTCTTGAGTTACCATGATGTTTTCCCTGAGATTTTAAGGTTCCATCGGTTGATGCGTGTTTGTAGAATGTGGAAACTTAACCGATGCAATCTCAACATCCTTTTTACTTTTAATGTTTTGGTTCCAAAAGCAAACTATATGTTTACCTAACGAGGTTTAAATAAATGGCTATGTGCAGAATAATACTGGATGGAATCCAGTTCCACAGTTCGGAGGCTGGGACCAAAAAGGATCAGACGAAACAAACTACTCTGTTGTGTTCTCAAAGGCTCGAGCTAACAGGAAGCTGAACAAAGGTGGTGTCAGACATTCTAGTTTGGGAAGCGAACAAGAACTCATGGCAAGTGCTCGTCGTCACCATTACCACCAACAACATCTTCACCATCACCGCGAAACCCAAGACGATGACCCTGTCATGGTAACATCCATCTCTCTGCTATAATTACCATTAGACGTGGATTCTTTGGTTCGTATATAATCACCCTGTGATGATCATTTTCCCCTTAGCCAACGCGCATGGATCATCATAAGTTGTCGTATAAACAATTATATTAAACTATATAATAGACTAAAACACACCCAATTGTGCTTGCATGCATGATCGTATTTTTTTTTTTTTTTTGTGTTGTACAATTATAAAAGTAACAAAAATTCAAACAAAACAAGAGAGCCGCAATTTCACCATATACATTTTGGTAGCTAGCATGCTGTCTCCGTCTTAATATTGTAAAACCTATATATGTAGAGTATTAGTCGTCTCGCTAATATTTTGCTAATTTAATTGCCATGCAGAAGAAGAAGAGGATCTTGACCTACATTAATTGTTGTATCAGGCCAAACTAGGGCCTTTGTTCCACAACTTTGCAATCTTTCTCTCATGAGTTTGTAGCAAAAAGTAATCTCTCAGTGTGTAAAGACGTTAGTGTGACGTTTCTGTAAATGTATGTGCACCACCTGTTATACATTTTGAGTTCTGCCTTCACGACATGAGAACAAAACAATATTAATCATATTTCTATAAATATTGTACTATTATGAACCATGTTTCTATATTATATGTCAAGTTTGCAAGTAGATTTCACAGTAGATATCTCTCCGTCTTGAATATTGTGGAATGCATCCTAAAACCAAAAATAGGAACACGTTGTTAGCTCGTGAATTCAAAATGAACGGCATGCATGCGGACGCCTGTACTAGACGATTTGTATCAAGAGTTTTTCAAAAAACGTTTTTCATCACATATATTAATATTTTAGTGAGAAATTTAAAATTTTTTGAGAGATCCATTCTTTCAAAATTTTGAAAGACTTTTCTATTATAATATTAATTAATTAATTAATATATATAGTGAAAACTCAAGTTCCCAATGCGGATGTCTTTTTAAGATTAATTGTAAAGAAAATAAAGTTAATCAAGTGTACGTAAAGTAAACCACATACAGATCAACACAAGTAACGTAGTAATTCGAAATACATGTAGATTTCTCAATGTAGAACCCACATGCATTTAGCTAGGTTAATGTCGATAATTTGAGAATATGTAATTGCTAGCTTTATGGAAAATCGGATGGTTATCATGGTTCTAGAAAACTCCAGTAAATTAAAGCAGATATAGATTATTGGAGAGTATCTGGAGGACTTTAGCTTGTGAACAAGATCTCGAACTCCTATATAACAGATACCAACAATCCAGCACCACCAAAAAACTAAGTTTTAGCCACATATATATACTCCTCTGTCACAAAAAAAAAAAGCCTTTAAAATTTGTAATAACTGAATAAATGTTGGGTCCTAAACTAAAGAGTCTTGACCAAACAAAATATGTAGCCGAAAATTAGCTAAATGGTCATATACATTTGTCACTAAAAGATTCACAGCTATTTGGGCGCTGCTTATTAATGGATTGGATAGTGCCATTCCATTGCCATAGTGGGTAGAATTGGCAAAAACTGGCAGATCGGTTCATAAACTAAATGTCTAAAACCTGTACTGTATTGGAATCTAAAAGCGAGAATTTCGGTTTACTTCGGTTTCTTACAGAGTAGTACATTTAACATTTTACTACATTATGTGATGTGAATCTGAAACATAATAAAGGGAATATTCAACACATCATCGTGAGGCGCGTGAGGCCCACGGGGAGTCCTTTAAAATAGCAAAGACAAATTAACATCAGAAGCATGTTTGGGCAAAAGAGAAAGAAAGAAAGAAGAAGAAATCGCGATTCTACAAGCTCCATTGTCGACGAATAAAGCTATCCTTCACAAACCCTAAACACACTTGCTTCTCCGAATCAAATTCACGCGGGAAAATCGAAGTCCAATAGCTTAGCCTACCCGGGCTCTAAGGGGAGGTTGCGATTCGTGAGATCTATCTCGCGTAAGGCAGTGGCTCATCTTTTCTTTCTCTCTTGAGCTGTGATTTCATGTCAAGCTTTGTCCTTTGTTTTGTTATCAGATTCCAATTCTCAATCCTCATGAGCTTCTGTTTTAGGGATCACTTAGGTTTAAGATTCTTCTTGTTACAAATCACAGCTGGATGAAATCAAGATAGCTAAATTGTTATGAATAATTTATTTTTCTATAAACTTTTCTAGGAAATTAGAGACACCTTTAAGCAGATAATACTTGCTAAGTGCTTATTATATTCCAACATTCTCACTTGCCTATGTGTTCATATTATCATTATCCCCCAACTTATATGTTCATACCAATTTGCTGGTCCAGGCTGTGTATAATTTGAACTTCGAACTGCAGTTGATCATGGTATAGCTGTTATTTGTGCAAATCAAGATATGGAATCAGAGAGCGCCAAGTTTGGAGGTACCTTTGCGGTTTATCCTCTTCTCCCCTCATTACAACAATGTTTCTAGTTAGTTTCAGCGACTCCAATGTTAGGTTGTCGTAATTTTATTGGTTAGTGAGATGATGGGTTTTATGTTCAGGTCCAACAGAATTGGGTGGTGCGCGTGATCTTATAACTCAGTACAAGCTGTTGCCACACCATGAGTTCTTTTGCAAGAGATCACTTCCCGAGTCGCTTTCAGATGCTCATTACCTTCACAATGTGGTGGGCGACACAGATATTAGAAAGGGAGAAGGGATGCAGTTGGATCAGCTTATTCCAAATGCGTCGCATAACCGAGATGGAAATGCTCGCATCCAACCTTTTGTTCTAGATGAACTTAAGGAGGCTTTTGAGATCAATGATACATCTCCTGTTGAATTGCCTCCAGTGAGTTTCTTCTCTCTCTCTCTCTCTATCTGGGTTTAAATTTTTTATATTTTTTTACATGAGTGTTGATATTTGATTCGGCTAATACTGAAAATTGAATATGAAAATGAGACGCTCTGAGGCTTGTCTAATCTTTATAAGTTGAATTACTTACAAATATCTTGTGATGGTAGGTGAGTTACTCATGTTTCTTGTTACAGGCAGAGAAGGGTGCTCTTACCATTGCGTCAAAATCAAAAAGCGAGTCAAAAGATAGGGACAGGAAGCATAAAAAACACAAGGATAGGAATAAGGATAAAGATAGGGAACATAAGAAGCACAAACACAAGCATAAAGATAGGAGTAAAGATAAGGATAAAGACAAGGATCGCGAGCGAAAGAAGGAAAAAAGTGGACACCATGATAAGGTAAGAGAACTTTCTGCTCTTGTTGGTTTCTATCTCTCTATCTTTATATTTGATTTTCTCAAATTCTATACAATTTCACTTTTAACTTTCAGAAAAGGAAGCACAATGGGAATGAAGATCTTGATGACGCTCAGAGGCACAAAAAGAGCAAGGTAATGGCTTATGTAGGCATCTCCTCTCTTGTTAGGAAAGCCGAAGTAGGGTAGTAGTTTAGTAACTAATTTTATTTTGGTAGTCTTTATAATCAACTCTTCTTTCTGTAGCATAAGAGTTCCAAGGTTGATGAGCGATAGAGGTTGGAGGTTGAAGCGGTGGAGAGACTTAAGTTTTTGTATTACACATCCAAGTAGGTGGAGGTTTAGAAACAGCTACCGTACTCACTTTTGAATACTTTGTTAGGCCAGTGTCCATGTGTTCATGTCAGTCCCGTCACTAGATAACGATGTCTTTAGTGACTGATGTACTGAATGCTGCTGATCTGACATTGGAACTCGATTTTTTCATTCTGTCAGATATAAAAAACATCAATCTATATATTTCCTGCTCCGTTAAAATTCGATTATAATAAACTGGCAAGACTTTATCGGGTTTGAGTTTAGGTAAAGCGTTATCAAATGGAATAGCAGCAAAAGATCAAATCCTATCAGCAAAACTATAGCAATGAAACATTCTCAAACTATTAAATCTCAACAAAACCTTAGTGAGGGACATCTCGCTCTTCTCCCCACCGCTCTGTTCACCGAACGAATGACTAAGAAAATGCTTTTCATTTTCTGGCGAAAGTCTCACCCTTGTGCTCACCCCCGGCAAATACTACATACCCTGCTTCCACCTATAAACAAATTTTGATGTTTTTATTGCGGAATCCATAAAATCACCGTGTTGTACCTGTTGTGTATTACAAAAAGTGAAGGGAGCAAGAGTAGCGTACCTGGCAGTCTCTCAGAGCAACACGCTCTTGAAGCTGCGCATTGCTACAAATGACTGAGCCTTGTATTGAACAACCGTCTCCTATTGTGGCATGGTCCATCACAACTGAATTAACCACCTGCACCCACATACATACAATCACCTGAGTGTAATATTGCTCTAGATGTAGACCATCCTTATTTGGCTGGGGTGAATAAAAGCTCTTTTGTTACCTTCACATTGGAGCCTATGCGGCAATGTCTCCCAATCACAGATCTTTTGACATTGCATTTATCACCGACTTGAGATCCTTCTCCCAACATACAATGAGGTCCAACCTACAATCCACAAAATGTTAATGGATTATTACAACTCAAAATAGATGCACAGATTCCGGGACTTACAGTGGTTTTCGATCCAAGCTCAGCTGATGGGTGAACAATGTTGTGATGAGCAGAAAAGGAGTATCCGGATAGGTGGTTTGCGTCACCAATAACCTGCACAAGTTTGAATAATTGCGAAGCTCTAGATGTCAACAGAGAAAAGTACTATAGAAGGAATCTGTACAGAACACATTAATGAGAAAACAACTTACATCTCTATTTACGTCCATGAAAGCTTGAATGCTATTCAGGCGAACACAATACTTACTTTCATCCGCTATATAAACACAGCACTTGTGGGTTTTTCGGATATCCAGGCCTGATTCATAAACTTTATGAAAGCTTGGCAAAAATGCGTTGGAGAGAATTTGGGACGAAACCCCATCGTTGTTCTGCATATTATTCTTTCCATGTCCACTTCCATTTTCTTCTACAGCTTTTTCGTCAGAGAAGACATCTGATCTCTGATATAGAGAAACCACAAACAAAATATCAAAATGGTGATAGAATGATTAGTATAATCTTTGTTAATCTCATCTGGAAGGACCTTATCCAACTAACCAGCTGCGTACGAACAAGATATGGGAGTACATCCTGTTTTAGGCATCGAAAAGTAGGCTTCTGCTCCAAAACTTCCTGCAGGACTGATCTGTAAGACAAGAGAGCATATTGAGTGTCTACGGATAAAACTAAATTGTTAGCAGGAACGAAGATCTGACCAACCTCTTGAAGGCATATATATGAGAATCCACGAGATCTGATCGAATTTCCATCTATATTCAAAAATGACAAAATAGTAAGAAACTGTACCAACGTCACCATACACTCAAAAAACAAACTGCATTGTAGGCCATTAAGAGCATTACCTTTCCGGCTGCACAGAGAATGCTCTTTTTTAATCGGGTATCTCTCTTAACCTCCACCCCTATCACAATTCAGAAACAGGTTCAAGCATTTTGTTGCCTCTAAGAAATACAAAAAGAAGAATTCAGAGTAGGACCTGTGGCTATGTATAACAAGAACTGTTTCGAGGAATCAAGCCCTATGATATCATAGCAAGCAGGTTTTTTAATTTTATCTTTCCCACCAGCTCCCCCTGATTCTGCTGGCCCACTGACTGGTTCAGCACAAAGCATTGCAGTTACTGCTGCATCATGCCTTGTATGAGTTGCGGCAACAGCACCGGGAGAAATATCAGAAACAATGTCTCCACTTACAATCTGCGACCAGTGAAACTACTAGTTAGCTAAAACCACTAAAGTTACACAAATCAAATAAGCTAAGAGAGGGAGGGATTGATTGTAGCTAACCAAAATGTCTTTGGCAGTTAAGTGGTGTGCAATAGCCTTCAGAGCTCCAGCAGTTCCAACATTCTCGGCAACGGCAGCAACCTAAAGTAAAGATATCCATCAGAGCACTGAATAATAATCCATAACCTCAAGACAAGTAAAAAAAATGCGAAAATCCTTCCACAGTGAGAAGAGCTGTTAACCAATGGAGACACTATGGCTCTAATCAAACTTAAAAATTCAGATGGTTCCTAGTGTTACTGTACTTACATCTACCTAAAATTTAAAAAGCACTACTCCACCATAGCTATCACTTCTCTGATTATTCTATGTGAAGCACTAGTGCTGAATTTCATTGATCATATACGAAGCCTTAAGCTCAATTTCTAATGTAACTTATAACTATCACAATGAGAATACCTCAACATGTAAACGATCAACGCAGGCAGACGATATCCATCCACCAACTGTCAGAGCGGCGTCTTCTCCTTCAACAACCTGTTTCCAGAAATGTGAAGCGAAAAAAATCTTAAGTTCTCTCCATAATCGATTTAAAAGGTTCAAAACTATGAAAGGAAATCAGCAATTGTGTGCAAGATATAAGGCGTACGACGATGAGATCCTTGAGATTACTACTCTCGAGAAGATCGAGAACGTAAGATAACACCGGACGGTTTGCTACGGGGAGCAGCGCCTTAGGGACTTCCTGTACAGCAGAGAAGGAACATTAGCTACAGAGAAAGACTATTTGTAGATGAATGAGGGAGAAGAGAGAGAGAGAAGGACCTTGGAGACTAAGGGGGCGAGATTACTGGAGAAGCCGCCGGCGAGAATCACAACCTGGAAATCCATCTCTGAATTTGACGGTGAGAGGAAGAGAGGTTTTTTTTTTTTTTTGTCATCTATTAGATTAATCAAAGGTTCAAACAGAGTTTTACACACAAAGTCAGCAAAGGTATACAACCTTTCTGAAATCATAAGCCGGCGTAGAAACAAGATACTACCCAGAAACAAGGACTGAAGCAAACACTTACCCCCAAGAAACTAACTTAAACTAAGGAGAACAAGATAACTAAGCGCCAAAGGAGAATAACCATACAATCAAGGAAGGCGAAGCAACCAGCGTTAGAAGCAGGATTGATCGAGAAAGCGTAGCAGGCCTATATTATTGGGGTTGAAGGAAAAACCACGAACAAACACCACACTTACCATTGCTTCACCTCAAAGAAGCCAAAGAAACAACAAATTCCAACCCGAGCAGCCAATGAAGATGCATGTTTGGCAATCGACTACTCCAAGACCTCACGCAATTGAGCATAAGCTCCACAGCCCCTTACCAAGTAATCCGGAAGAACCCGTAGGATGCAGACCAAGGGACAGCACAACTTCATAACACTTGCACTTCACCCACTGAAATCTAAATGAACGACCGAGTGAAAACGGCGAAACGAAAGATAACCACAAGAAAGTCATCATACGCTCCAAGGATGATAGCTTCTATCCGGAGACCACAGAGAAGAACCTAACCGCAGACCCGAGAGAAGACACCATCCACACTTGCCACAGACCACACAAACTCCCAAGCGCTTAAGAAATCTTTGATGCACTAACGAAAGGGCAGAGCTGGAGAAACTAGCACAACGCACCACCATTGACCACCTGAAAACGAGACACCAGGATCGATGGAAGAATTACAACCCCACATCAGAGCCGGCTAAACCTGCCACCGCGCACCAGAAAATAATTTCGAAACTAGCAGACCCCCCCCCAAGCAATCCGGTAGAAACACAGACACACGCTCTCACAACAAAGCCTTTCACAAGCAACCACAGCCTCAAACTAGTCTAAATAAAGATAACTTCACCATACTATAAACGTCAAAGAAAAGGTTGCAAACAGGAAAAAATCAAGACAAGACGAGGCCCATGAACTTCACCGGTGTCGGACCACTACCAACAGGCCAACGCCACCTCACCGAAGCCAATCGCTACCTCAGACCGCCGATTCTCCAATCCAGCGAGAGCGAACAAAGATCTGACCAAATAACCACACAAAACATCTCTTTGAAGCCAGATCGCAACCCAAACCTTCAACGTCGCAAGTCCAAAGTGGAGATCCGCCAAGCTAAGAAGAAAAAAATTAGAACCGCTTCCGACGGTGGCAAGAGACGCCAACCGCCGGAGCAACAAAGATGAACGACGACGGCGCCTTTTGCTTCGAGAGAGAAAGGGACTAGGTTTTTTTTTTATTCCTTTTTAACATCCGAGGAAGAGAGGTTTCGCTTGAGGTTTTGTTGATTTTGAAAACGGGTAGTAAGACGACGTTATCAACCCGCTCATTCTGTCAGAGTATTTCCCTTGTAAGTTTTTGGTTAACTAAAATATAATCATTTTCTAACCGCAAGTATTGTTTTGGCACCTCGGATGAGAGCTAGAACTTGGAGTGTGCAGGGATTGAATACTAACCTAATTTTCAGTATTTGTTTGTTTCGTATTTGACATATATTTAATTTTTTGATTTGTTTGATTATTCGGAGTCCAATTTTCGGATATTTACAGATATCTCATCCGGTTGTTTAATACAAGCAAAATCTTTAAAAAAAATTACACACAATATTTTTTTTTTCAAAAATATCTTTTACAAATATAAAATAAAAAAGCAAAGATTAGTGAAATTATATGTTCTATAAAAAAATTTTAAAAATTAAATTTATTAATAAAACTGAAATTTAGAAAATTCTTATTTTATAAAGATTTTATATTCATTTTTAGTTTATTACTTTTATAAGTAATGATAAATTTATGTCTTAAAATAATAATTATAAAAAATGAAACATTTAAAATTCTATAATTTAAATTGTAGATATATATATTGTATAAAAGTAGGAGCGAATGAATTTTTTTTATCGAATCGAAACAAATAATGAATAGAATCAAAATTAACGTATAAAATGCCCACCCTAGCTAGATTATTGTTTTATACATTCTTTTCATGATAACAGAGATAGTTGACAAAACAAAAAGAACAGTTGACAAAACAAAGAATAAAATGTACGAATTTAAAGTTGATGTTCATTTGTTTTAGCTGAGGTTGAGCTGGCTCCTCGAATGAGCTCATTTTTCTAATCCTAGATTTGTCATTGACTTGATAAATGTCACTTTCAATCTATTATTTCTTCAAAAAATATATCCGTACAGTTTATTATGGTTTCAAAATAGTGGAAGACTTTTTTTTCCTATGTACTTTCTCTTGACGGTGATTTCTAAAGGTTGAAGGCCAAGGTTTCTTACTTACTGTACATTGACATGTTCTTAAATTTACAGATGAACCACCTGTAACTAATCGTTCAGGTTGTGCATAAGCCAGTTCTGTAGAAAAGGTCAATGTGCTTTTGTCCACTTTTCGTTGTGATTCTGCTGGTAAGCCTTATGTTTTGAAGAGATTCTGCTTAACATGTGATTATTTTCAGCCACAACTTAGGATGAGCACTAAACATGTCTTCCATATTTTTAAATGGTTCATGTCATATCATAACAGAATTTTCAATTCAAATTAGTTTTGTCTACTTTAAGGTCAACTATTTATGTAAAATGATTGATTATAACTTTGTTTCTTTTTCCTGGCGATAGTAGGGATCAGTCGTTGACTTGTTGTGAAGTATACATATCAACTGCACCATTCTTGGTCTCTTACTATCTGTTTCTTCTTACCTTCAAAAATGTCCATCTCAATCCTCTGCTTCTGCTTTGTTTTGATTCTCCCTTGTGTCTACTCACTTCGTTTTAAAATAACTCGTTTCAACCAAGACAGTCCCGAAATAGCATACCAAGGAGACGCAAGAGCAAACGGAGCTGTTGAGCTTACCAACATCGACTACACTTGCCGTTCCGGCTGGGCTACTTATGGCAAGAGGATTCCTCTGTGGGATCCAGAGATGGGCAAGCCTTCGGATTTCACGACACGCTTCTCCTTCAGGGTTGACACTCGTGGTGTTATGTACGGTAACTACGGCCACGGCTTCGCTTTCTTTCTAGCTCCTGCAGGGATCCAAATGCCTCCCAACTCAGCCGGTGGTTTCTTGGGTCTGTTTAATGAAACCAACGTTAAAGTCTTCTTTTTACCCGCTTGTTCATGTCGAGTTCGACACGTATAGCAATCCAGAATGGGATCCTCTCGACATGAAGTCTCATGTGGGAATCAACAACAACTCTCTTGTTTCTTCTAACGCAACTTCTTGGAATGCGACCTCGCATAGCCAAGATATAGGCCGTGTGGTGATATTCTATGATTCCTCCAGAAGAAACTTGAGCGTCTCTTGGAGTTATGACACAACATCTGATCCTAATGAGAGCTCGAGCTTATCTTACATCATTTATCTTTCGAAGGTGCTGCCATCAGAGGTCACTATTGGATTCTCCGCTACATCTGGAGGGGTCACTGAAGGAAATAGACTTGTGTCGTGGGAGTATAGTTCAACCCTGGAGCTGAGAGTTATCAAGAAAGTTCATAAAGACAGGAAGGGGATGATCATCGGTGTTTCAGTCTCTGTGTTTGTTTTGCTGACCTTCTTTGTTGTCTTCTTGAAACGAAAGCAGCAGAAGAGGAAGAAAGCTGAGGAGACAGCAAACTTGAGATCGATAAATGATGATCTTGAAAGAGGAGCAGGACCAAGGAAGTTTTCTTACAAAGACCTTGCATCAGCTGCCAACAACTTCTCAGATGATAGGAAGCTTGGGGAAGGAGGGTTTGGAGCGGTGTATAAAGGCTACTTAAGCGGGTTAGATACGATGGTTGCGATAAAGAAGTTTGCGGGCGGGTCTAAGCAGCAGGGGAAGAGAGAGTTCATAACTGAAGTAAAGATAATCAGCAGTTTGAGACATCGAAACTTAGTGCAGCTCATTGGTTGGTGTCATGAGAAAGATGACTTTCTAATGGTATACGAGTTCATGCCAAACGGTAGCCTCGACGCTCATCTCTTTGGTAAGAAGCCTCGTCTCGGTTGGTCCGTGAGGTGCAAGGTAACTTTAGGTATCGCCTCTGCTCTGCTGTATCTTCACGAGGAGTGGGAGCAGTGTGTTGTCCACAGAGACATCAAGGCGAGTAATGTGATGCTCGACTCCAATTTCAATGCCAAGCTTGGTGATTTCGGGTTGGCTAGGTTGATGGACCACGAGCTTGGTCCGCAGACTACAGGGTTAGCGGGAACGTTTGGTTACATGGCTCCTGAGTACATAAGCACAGGAAGGGCGAGTAAAGAGTCTGATGTTTATAGTTTTGGAGTTGTTACATTAGAGATTGTTACAGGAAGAAAATCTGTTGATCCGAGGCAAGGAAGAGTTGAGCCAGAGACAAGCCTTGTGGAGAGAGTGTGGGAGTTTTATGGGAGAGGAGAAGTGATCACAGTTGTGAATGAGAAACTGAGGACTAATGATGGTTTTGATGAGAAGCAAGCGGAATGTCTTGTGGTTGTAGGGTTATGGTGTGCTCATCCTGATAGGAACTCGAGGCCTTCGATTAAACAAGCCATCCAAGTGTTGAATCTTGAAGCACCGTTGCCTCGTCTTCCTGTTAAAATGCCTGTTGCAACTTATCGTGTCTCATCTTCGAGTACTGGAACATCGGTGGTGAGCTCTGGTGGTGCTGCTACTGCAACGTTTTCAAGTGCTCAGCTTGGTCGTTGAGCAGATCTCAGTTGACTGTAATATGCTCTTGTTTCTAATCTTTCTCTGTGTTGTGTTTTGGTCTCGTGCTTCTTCTGTTACTCCCTGCTTGTGAAAGAAGTTTCTAAAAATTGAAGCTGACTATTTTGATTTACATTGACAAGCCTTCGTTGCCCCGAAAGGAAAATTCCCCCTTGTCATGGGAGCTGCAGGATACGTGAGTTGCTTTTGGAAGTTATAGAGAATGTTTCACGGTAAAGGACCGAATAGTAAGCGTTGATAGTTTATGTTTCTTGCAACATAGAAAGAGGTCTTGCAACTAGAAAATAAACATCTCAAGCAAAACAACACAAAAAAAAAGAACAAAACTTGGAAGGAAATCAAGTATCTTTTGGTAGGGAGACAACTTAAAAGTCTCTAGATCTTGTTGAATGCGACGATGTCAACACTCTGGATGTACTCGTTGTTAGGCTCACAGGTGAGGTAGTCTTCGATGAGATTGTCTGGGGAGACGAGGTCATCAACAATTGTGAGCATGATAGTGAGCTTCTTGATCCCGTAACCAACTGGAACCAGTTTTGCTGCAACCAATTCAAACAGAAGAAAAGACTCTATTAGAAAACTGGCCAACACAATCACTGAAAGTACAGACAAATGGAAGTTGTAGACGTACAAGCTCCCCATAGAAGACCAGGCATCTCAACAGCGCGGACACACTCCTCAAGTTTCTTCATGTCAGTCTCGTCATCCCATGGCTTGACCTCCATGAGCACAGATGACTTTCCACCTAATCAAAATTCAAAAAAAAAGAGAATAAGATGCAGTCACTCAGTAATCACATGTATTCCAGATCAAAAACCAAAAGACAGTTCTCTTACTCTCTTTGGGCTTCTTGGTGTCCTTCTTAGAAGCCTCCCTCTCCTCTGCGGCTTTCTTTTCCTCCTCGGTCTCGTCACCAAACAGATCCATGTCATCATCATCATCAGCTACAGCTGCAGGTGCCTGTTCACAAATCATAATGATCACCATATCAGATCATTCTTCAACAATATATCATCACCATATCAAAGCATTAAGATTAACTTAGATCATAGAGAACATAGATTAAGATTCGAACAAGACTCAAAGCTTTCGAGTAAAGGGTACCTCAGCTTGAGCAGGAGCAGAAGCAGCAGAGCCACCGATTGAAACTCCTACGGCCTTACCAGGGAAACTGCAACAGTTTGAAACTCTTTAAGTTCTTGGAAGATCAATCATAACCCAAATCTTAACAGACTGATCCAAAGTTTACAAAAGGACGAACCTTTTAGCAAGGTGGGACGCGACGGAATCGTACCACTTGCTAGCATTAGGGAAGGCATCGCTCGGTTTCTCCACGATGGCAGCGTATACCTTCACATCATCCACAGACAACTGATCTCTGCGAAAAATCAAAAAGTTCTCTTTTAGACTTCAAACGGCGATCGAAACGTATTGCGAAAGATGGGAAAGTGAGAAACTTACCCGGAGATGTAGGTTTTTCCGGCGAGGTGCTCCTCCACGGATTTGACACCCTGCTCTGTGTGTAGATCTGAGAAGGTAACGGCCATTGTAGCTGCTTGACGAGGTTAGGGGAGAGGGAGAGAGAGTGATAAGAGATCAGAGACGGAAGTTGAAAAAGCGAGTTGCTTTAAAAACCTACAGAGTATAGCCCTGAGTCACCGAGAAACCCTAACCCTGGTTCAGAAATAGAGTGTTTTGGGCTAAACTCAATTCTATTATATGGGCTTTGTTATGGGCCTTCAGATTGCTCCATATCAGAATTTATGATGAGTTACTTAATTCTCAGTTAGAGGCTGAAGCTGCCGCCTGCACGTATAAAATGATTCGATAAAATTATCTCAAACGCCATCATATAATTCAAGACATTTTTTTTGATAACCTAGAGTATCCGGTAGGCCTTTAAAAAAGATGGAGATAGCCTTAAGTTTATGTGGTAATTGCTTGTTTTTTTTTATCTCGAGATCGAATCCGCTGCATCGGTCAATGAATGCTTAACCCAAACCGACTAATCTCATGGGGTGTGTTTACATGCCCCAAACAGATTCAGTTGTTCGCAATGGAAATTAGTTATCCATGTCGTTTGATTACACAAACGTGTAAATATGAGTTTAGTAGATTTCGAACCCGAGGTGATAGCACCTTTCCAAATTCGCGTTATGATTGTGTGGTTCAATTTAGCAAACTCTTTTATGGTACAGTAGAAAACACAAAATTTGGAAGAAAAAAAATACTGTTAAAAAGTAATAATTTGATTTTTATTTGATCCGGTGAAAATTATTTGAAAAGTTTAATACCCTGACGCACACGTTAAAATCATGTTATCAAGATAAACGAGGTAGGTTTCTATTCAAATATAAATGCTTACTTGGATCTCTCATGGGAATACCAATACGGTGTTCTCAATGTATCGCACATGTGAAAAATAAGGGTATAAAACCAAGGACGCCATATATAAATTACAGGAGCATCGTACATTGTAAATATTCTTGCTGTCTCCCTTTTTGTATGTTTCTTTTTAACTTCCAAGTGTTATTATTATTATATGATTTGTTGGCAGTTTAAGATATGATATTATACGGAAATGTAAGTATGTGATGTGAATCAGTCCACAGTCATTTAGTGACTGATAACTGCGCTGGACAGAAGATGAAGATGTCAATAAAGTTACAATAAGACTACATAATCAACTATTTTGTCGAGTAATTAACTTAGTTAGCATTGGTAGCATAAACTTTTATTGGAATCGCCTAAGAAAACCCACGTGATTCCCTTTATTTAATTGCTGCCGTTTTGTTTTACTAGTTTCTACAATGCACTTAAATTGGAGTTCGTACTTTGCAAAACAGAGAACTACAGTTTCAAGATCACTCCTTGCTTCGGCTCTCTGTATTATTGTACGATCTTCTCCCTTTTGAGTTTACTTTTTTTTTTTGTTTCTTTTGTCCACAAAAGGATATTCAGAGTTCCTTACCTGCTCTGTTTTGTCATTGTAGTTTCTGATTTCTAGCCATTTTTATAGCTTTAACTGTTCTTGTTTGTTTTCTGGTGGTCATGGTTTAAAATCTATTGCAACATCTTCTGCTCTTCTGACTCAAGAGCTGGGTTGGTACCAGATGTTCTTGTGTATTTGTTTTAAGTAGTTAAATACTCATTAATGCTCTTTCTTACAAATCTCTGTTACAACCTTGTATGTTGTATGGTTTGGTTTAGTCTTTGAGTTTAGCTGTAAAAAGCTAGATATGTTCGTTATTAAGTTAGGACATTTAAAATGTGTCCAAAGTCGGTGTCATTCTATATAATATTGTAGGAGTTTTCTAAACATTGCTACTCTCTACTTTTGTATTCTTAGGATTTGATCGAGCTCTGGGCTCTTCATATAGCCATTCATGTCGAATCGCATTGCACATGTATCACTTGAAGGTGGTAACTTAGAGATGGCAGAGAGGAGAACTAACAACGAAAGAGAAGTTGTTATTAATGTTTCACAAGCGTCGAAAGACCGAACATCATCATCTCATTCTTCAAAGGTACCAGCATTACCGGAGTCAGATACAGGGACTCCAAAACCAGATCCGTTAAACATCCCCCCTCCTGAAATCTACAAGTTGTCTGGTAACGTTCATAAGCCGCCTAAAGTTCCAAGTCCTAGCACTGAAGGCCTAGTTAGAAGGAGATCTCTTTCCAGGTCGGTTTACTCCAAGTCCAACTCAAGGTTTGGGAAGCAACAGTCTTATCGGTTCGATAAGACTATTGCTGAGGAAAACGGTGGGACTCTTAGGGAACATTTTGCTGCTTCTTCCTTTTCAAGAAATTCTTTTGGCAGGGCTTCGCCTAATAACAAGTCAAATAGAAGCGTTTGCTCAACAGCCCTGAGCAAAGTTGCTGAAGAAGAAACGGATGAAAATGAGGAAATCTACGAAAAGGTTAAGCTACACGGTGTAGCCTACACCGAGTGAAACGTAGTGGAATGAAACCTCTAGCTCTTTTTGAGTTGCTACTGTTTGTGGCCATTTTATGCACTTTGGTTGTGAGTTTAACCAATGATACGGTGAAGGAGCATCGCATTTGGGGACTGGAAGTGTGGAAATGGTGCGTTCTTGTGATGGTGACACTTAGCGGCATGTTCGTGACGAACTGGTTCATGCATTTAGCGGTGTTCATCATAGAAAGGAACTATCTCCTACGTAAAAAAGTGTTGTATTTTGTGCATGGTTTGAAGAAGAATGTTCAAGTCTTTATTTGGTTCAGCCTAGTTCTGGTCGCTTGGGTGTTTCTCTTCGAAGATGACGATAAACACTCTCGTAAGACCAAGAAGTTTCTAGACTTTATAACTTGGACTATTGTCTCCCTCCTGGTCGGGTCAATCCTTTTCTTGGTGAAGACATTTGCCTTGAAAGTCCTTGCTTCGAAGTTCAACGTAAGAAACTTCTTTGAGAGAATTCAAGAGTCTGTCTTTCACCAATACATTCTCCAGACTCTCTCGGGACCTCCGCTTATAGAAGAGGCAGAGAAGGTTGGGCGTGAGCCAAGCACAGGCCATCTTAGTTTTACGAGCACCAAGAATGGAACGGTGAAAGAGAAGAAGGTGCTGGATATGGGCAAAGTTCACAAGATGAAGCAAGAGAAGGTCTCGGCTTGGACAATGCGAGTTTTGATTGAAGCTGTGGGAGCGTCAGGTCTCTCAACCATATCTAACACTTTAGATGAGAGTATCAATGGGAAAAATAAAACTGATAAGGAGATAACTAATGAGATGGAGGCTGTAGCTGCTGCTTATGATATTTTTAACAATGTTGCTCAACCAAACCACAAGTGAGTTTAATCACACTAAAAATTGTGATGTACTCTAGTTTTCATCCTAATTATAATAACTTGATATTGCTTCGTTTCAGTTACATAGAGGAAGATGACTTGCTGAGGTTTATGATCAAAGAAGAGGTAGACCTTGTACTTCCATTAATAGAAGGTGGTGAGACTGGCAAAATCACACGCAATGCTTTCACAGAATGGGTGGTAATGTTCTTTAAACACCTTTCCAAAATATATGGCTTTATCCCTTGTTGGCCACTGTAGACTAGTGCAGTTTCAAACTATTTTAGGCCTTATATTTAACAATGTAATGAAATAGCTTTAAAAATTAATAGCTCTATGTATATATGTTTGATGTTTCTTTTGAAAGTATAAGTTTTAAATTTAGCATTATATCTAAAATTTTAAAGTTTTAGACCAAAATTTATGTTTTTTTCTAGAACTTCTTAAATTCTTTTTTTTTTATTTGAATCCTATTCAAGCTTCCATTTGCACATGCTATTAGACGGTCATGCTTCAAACATGTAACAAGTTCGGGTTGTCCTTGGTTTTATTTTGTGTCCATGTTTATTCGGAGTAGTTTGAAGTTATAAGTAGGTTAGTGTGTAAGCATGTGTTGCCATATTTTTACAGATAAGCGTTTACACAAGCCGAAAAGCACTAGGACATTCACTGAACGATACAAAAACAGCGGTTAGGCAGGTGGACAAACTTATATCCGGAGTCTTGTATGTTGTCATCTTCATCATCTGGTTGGTACTTCTGGATGTATTAACGACCAAGTTTTTGGTGGTTTTCTCCGCGAAACTTGTGGGTCTTGCTTTCATAGTCGGAAGCACTTGCAAGAATATCTTTGAATCTTTTATATTTGTCTTCGTGATGCACCCTTATGACGTCGGTGACCGTTGCGTTGTGGACGGTGTGGCGGTAAATAACGTTCAAGTTTTTTTATCTTCTCACTACTACTAATTAAAAACTTCTAATTTGCTGAGTTTCTCTTTGTGCTTTGTAGTTGTTGGTTGAAGAAATAGATCTTTTAACTACCAAATTCCTCAAGCTTGACAACGAGAAAGTGTTCTATCCAAATGCGACTTTGATATCAAAACCAATAAGCAATTACTATAGAAGTCCAGATATGGGAGATTCAATACTATTCTCCATCGCATTCTCAACTTCGGCCGCGAAAATAGCCACTCTCAAGGAGAAAGTCAAAGAGTAAGTATTAGGCAAAAATTTAACCACTCACTGGCTTATTCACTCACTCTGTGACTTACTTAATCTGTATTGATGAGAACTTGGTGTGTCTTTGGTCAGGTACTTGGTGCAGAACCCACAAAATTGGTATCCAGAATTCTTGTTGTTCGTGCAGGCGATTGAGAATGTGAACAAGCTGAATTTGAATCTGGTCGTCACACACACCATGAACTTCCAAAATTTCGGTGAGAAAAATCTCAGGAGAACTGATCTGGTCATCGCGCTCAAGCGAATTCTAGAGGATCTAGAAATCGATTACACCCTCCTTCCTCAAAATGTTCATCTTACCGGTCACAAATGATCACTTTTTAAATGTCTTTTTTTGCATTTATCATTACCACTTGTACTAGCTATTATAACATGATTTGCTTTAGTTTGATTGAACACATAAAACTCGGTTACATTTTCGGTGTGGATAAATTTAGTAATATTTTATCCCTTCTTATCAAACGAAACCCTCATTAATTCCAATACCAGATTCTAGACCATTTAGCAAAATACTCGAGGAACTTGAGGTCGATCTTTCTCAAGAAGTACTCATCTCACTGATCACAATCTTGACGTTATAACACAAACCACTATACTATATATGTCGTGGTTCTGTGGTCACAATCTTTAGACTCTAATTAGTGCCACATTTTTGTTTCCCAAGTAGAATAATACACTATAGTTGGTATATTAGAATCCTAATGAAGAACATATACTAGTACTTTAACTGGTTTTGAAACCACTAAACATTAATCAACCTAATTCGATTTGTAGATTTGGTGATTCCTTATTCGCAAGCAATATTGTTTGTCAACCAAACTAAACCGGAATAGACAATGTAGAAAGAAAAGGCCCGGTTTATGTGCTGAGAAATTTTTGAGTGAGTCTAAAAATGAACACTCCTCTCTAAGCAAGAGTTGATCGTTAAAAGAACGAAACGGTAATACACTACAACGTACATGAACATTGAATTCATGTAGTGGCCAAGTAATATTCCATTTATTGGTTAATCAATATTTAATTAGCCTAAGACTCATGACCACTGGTTTCACAATCTTTTTTGTCAGTGGCCAATCCGTGACATATCTAAGAATTATTGTACTAATAATAGTCTTCACAACCTTATTCTTCACCAATTTGTGTAGCTTCTCGAATTCATGTTCTTCTTTTCTGTTTTTTTAGGTAAAGCACATCATTTAATTAAATGAGGTCGATTTGTAATATTCTTTGCATCACGTTCGGTGGAGATGGGACAACAATTTATTTTCAGAAAATCATGATTTTAATAATACCTAAAAGAATATAAGCTGAAATATGTATATATTTCTCCAAAAAGAAATTATATATCCATTCGCTGGACATAAGAAAAATATGTCAATAAGTTTTTTCAAAAAAAAAGATTATAGATTCATTGATCTTATACGTTCATATATCAACAATTTCATTGGAAGCACAACCTTTTATGGGAATCATCTCAGAAACCCCACGTGATTCTCTTTGTTTTATTGCCGCCCATTTGTACTTATATGGATCAATCTGGAACTTTGTTTGGTTTATAAAATGCACTTAAAATGGAATTCGTACTTTGCAAAACAAGACTGAAGTGTCAAGATCACTCCTTGCTTCGGCTCTCTGTGTCCTTGTAAGATCTTCTGTTCTTCTCCCTTTATCCCACAAAATGATTCAGAGTTCCTTACCTGCTCTGTTTTATCATTATAGCTTCTATGTGATTTTTAACTGTTCTTGTTTGTTTTCTGGTAGTCATCGATTAAAATCTCTTGTAAGATCTATATCTCCATTCTTTTGCTTCTGTCCCAAGAGCTGATGTTGGTAACCTTTTTTTATTCCCTGTTTTAATAACTTCATATCTCGAATATTTTTAGAGGCCGTACTACTGGTTTTATGTTTCAGTGAAACTATGCATACTTGTTTTGGTAAACTTGTGATCTTTCGTATGGCCTTCTTTGGATAATTGGTGGGTTTTCTAGAAAGTTCCCAGGTGTTGTTTTGAGTAGTTAATACTCATTTACTATTGATCCAAAAAAAAAAATACTCATTTACTAAGAACAAATGGTCTTTCTTGACGACATTTGTTCTAGCCTTAGGGTTTGGTTTAGGCTTAAGGCTTAGCATTCACATTTTTCAAAAAAAAAGTAAAAGCTCCTAATAATAGTTTGGTCATGAAAAACAAACAGTGATAACTTTGTCCAAAGTCGGCGTCATTGTATCTAATAGCTTAACTGTTGGTGACTGATCTAATCACTGGTAGACTTTTATACTATTGTGTTCGTAGGAATTGCTATAACTTTTTGGGATCTTCAAAGAGCCACTGGCTTAAAATCACATCACAAACTTCTTGGTTGGAGGTGACTTTGGGATGGCAGAGAGGAGAGCCAGCAACGGAGGAGAAGTTGTAATCAATGTTTTAGATAAAGAAGCGTCAAAAGATGATCCATCATCATCTCCTTCTTCCAAAGTAGAGTCTCCATCAATGTCAGATAGAGAGACTGCAAAACTAGAGCCGCTAAGCATTCCTCCTCCTGAAATCTATAAGTTACCTGGAAGTGCTCATAAGCCGCCTAAAGTTCCAAGCCCTAGCACTGAAGGTCTAGTTCGAAGGAGATCTCTTTCGAAGTCAGTTTACTCCAAGTCCAACTCAAGGTTTGGGCAGCAACAGTCTTATCGATTCGATAAGACTATAGTTGAGGAAAACAGTGGAACTCCCAAGGAACATTATGGTGCCACTTCATTTTCAAGGACTTCTTTTAACAAGGCTTCCCCTAGTAACAAATCGAATAGGAGCATCAGCTCAGCAGACATGAGTAGAGTCGATGAGGACGAAACAGATGAAAATGAAGAAATCTACAAACAGGTTAAACTACACCAAGTGAAACGTAGTGGAATCAGACCTCTAGCTCTGATTGAGTTGCTATTGTTTGTTGCCACTCTTTGCACTTTGGTTGTGAGTTTAACCTGTGATACGGTGAAGAAGCATCGCATTAAGGGTCTGGAAGTTTGGAAATGGTGCGTTCTTGTTATGGTAACGCTTAGCGGCATGTTCGTGACGAACTGGTTCATGCATTTAGCGGTTTTCATCATAGAAAGGAACTATCTCCTACGTAAAAAAGTGTTGTACTTTGTCCATAGTTTGAAGAAGAATGTTCAAGTCTTCATATGGTTCAGCTTAATTCTTGTTGCTTGGGTGCTTCTTTTCGACGATGACGATAAACACTCTCGTAAGACCAAGAGGTTTCTACATTTTATAACGTGGACCATCGTCTCCCTCCTCATCGGTTCAACCCTTTTCTTGGCGAAGACGTATGCATTGAAAGTCCTTGCATCAAAGTTCAACGTCAGAAACTTCTTTGAAAGGATTCAAGAGTCTATCTTCCACCAGTACGTTCTCCAGACTCTCTCAGGACCTCCGCTTATCGAAGAGGCAGAGAGAGTTGGGCGTGAGCCGAGCACGGGCCACCTTAGTTTCACTAGCACCAGTGGAACGGTGAAAGAGAAGAAGGTGTTGGATATGGGAAAGGTTCACAAAATGAAACAAGAGAAGGTCTCTGCTTGGACAATGCGAGTTTTGATTGAAGCCGTTGGAGCTTCAACCATATCTAACACCTTAGATGAGAGTATCAATCGGAAAAAGAGAGCTGATAAGGAGATAACTTGTGAGATGGAGGCTGTGGCGGTTGCTTATGATATCTTCAACAATGTTGCTCAGCCTAATTCTAGGTAAGTCATCTCGTGCACACAATACTCTACTTTCTTATAGTTATTTTTTAATCTTAAGCATACAAACTTGAATTTTTATATAATCTTTGATCAGTTACATAGAGGAAGATGACTTGCTAAGGTTCATGATTAAGGAAGAGGTAGACCTTGTAACTCCATTAATAGAAGGTGCCGAGACTGGAAAAATCACACGCAATGCTTTTACAGAATGGGTGGTAATATTCTTCAAACACCTTTCCAAATAAAAGACTTTTTTTTGTGGGCCATTGTTAACGCTTTAAGCCTAGTTTATTTCTGCCTATGCATGTTTTGAGTTGTTTTGTTTAGTCTTGAGTAGGTTAAAGTGTGTAAGCAAGTGTTTGCCATTTTTTTACAGATTAAAGTTTACACAAGTAGGAAAGCATTAGGACATGCACTGAACGATACAAAAACAGCGGTTAAGCAGGTGGAGAATCTTATAACTGGAGTCTTGTCAGTTGTCACATTCATCATTTGGTTAATACTTTTGGATGTATTAACGACCAAGTTTTTGGTGGTATTCTCCGCAAAATTCGTGGGTTTTGCTTTCTTGTTCGGAAGCACTTGCAAGAATATCTTTGAATCTTTTGTGTTTGTCTTCCTTATGCACCCTTACGACGTTGGTGATCGTTGTGTTATCGACGGTGTGATGGTAAGCTAATAACTTTGAAAAATGTTTGCTCAATATTACTACTCATTTAAAATGTTTAATTCTCTTTTTTTATTTTGTGCTTTGAAGTTGTTGGTTGAACAAATAGATCTTTTAACTACGGTGTTCCTCAAGATTGACAATGAGAAAGTGTTTTATCCAAATGCGACTTTGATTTCAAAGCCAATAAGTAATTTCTACAGAAGTCCGGATATGGGAGATTCAATACTATTCTCCATCGCATTCTCAACGCCCACAGCGAAAATAGCCACACTCAAGGACAAGATAGCAGAGTAAGTATCAATACAAGAACCATCTTAAATCAACTCACTCACTGAGTATTGACGACAAGTTATTGGTATGTATTTGGTTAGGTACTTGGTGCAGAACCCACAAAATTGGTATCCAGATCTCATGTTGTTCGTGAAGGAGATTGAGAATGTGAACAAGCTGAATTTGAATCTGGTAGTCACACATACCATGAACTTCCAAGTTTTTGCAGAGAAAAATCTTAGGAGAACCGAGCTGGTCATCACGCTCAAACGAATACTCGAGGACCTAGAGATTGATTACACCCTCCTTCCTCAAGATGTTCGTCTCACCGGTCACAAATGATAACTTCCTTCTGTCCTTTTGCATTTATTACAACATGTGTTGCTTCGATTCAATTGACTTATACCGATTCTCTATCCCTTCTTTCTGAATCGTTCGTATACCGATTTTTTTAGAACCATGAGATAGATCTCTTTTCAGCTATCTTCTCAACAACTATCTGGAGCGTATCCATGTTACAAAACGAACAGTCAATATTCCACTTCCACTCCATTAAAGAATCACAACCATTGATACCTTGAATCCTTGCTTTCCTGCATCTTAGCGCGCGTCCCAGCATCTTTTTCAGCCATGAATCGTGTAGTCTCTGTAGCTTTGATTCTTGCTTCATATCAGGAGTGTGGAGTTTTTTCTTTTTGGATTGTTAGAAAACCAGTATATATAGCGAGATAAAATCAATAGACAGAACTCGGTCTAGTGGTTTGTAGACACCCGATTGCGCTTATGCATCCATGTTCAAAGCTCAGAGGACTTGACAAACTCTTTTTGTTTGGGTTTTCTTTTAAATAATAGTTTTAATGAATAGGGAAAAGTCATTTTTATCTTCATCTTCTTCAATTCTTTTGTCGAACCCTGCAGCCTAATTCTATAACTATGATAGATCTACAAGGAAAATCAAATTTGGATTCAAAAAACTAACTAAACTTGAACTGCCGCGTAATCAACCGAATCACCTCAAATCGAAACGGTGACCACCGTTGAGCCGAGTTCTCAGCCGCGGAATTTCCCAGACGGAGGCGTTTTGGAACATGGCTAATATATAAGATATTATATACCGGTTTAGTAGAATCTAGCTTAATGTTGACAATGCCGAATAGCTTTAACCGGTTCTTAGACAACTTAATATTAATTGACCTAGGTTTTGATCTCTAGAATTTGGTTTAGACAGGTAAATAATATGTTGAAAGCATCGATGAAGATGGCGGTCGCAATATAGTTTTTTAACCAAACTGAACAAAGAGTAACTTGAGGAACAAACAATTGTAGAAAAGAAAAGGCAGCTAAAGTAATGAAGACAACGTCTGGTTATGCATGTGCGGAGAAACAAAACCGGCTTTTTTAGAGATGCTATGGTATTAAATGAAACTGAACCCGGTTCTTCTTCAAGTATGCCGGTACGCCACACCATGACCATGAATGAATCTCGCGTTCTCTTCGCTATAAACTTCAGTCTCCTTCTCCAGCCTGTCAGTTTTAGTTTTAGATTCAGATTTTGTTTGTAAATACATTAACTAATTAACTAAAAAGCAAGAGAGTTTTTTTTGTGTGGAAATTACGCGAGAGAGATGGTCTTGTTGAGTGTAGCAGCAGAGAGGAAAGAAGGAGCGTTTAAATACATCAACTCGCCTTTCACTCTCTCTTCGATTCTTTGATCCATTTCATTCACTTCTACCTCAAACTCTTGGTCTGATGCCATCACCCATCCCCACGTATCCGCAAATGACGGCACATGTGCTGTGTAAGTGACAAATAGTATGTTTGGGATTCAAAAGCTTGATTATTATTAATGAGATAGATGAGTATATATAGATACTCAAAGAATAGAAAAGACCAAAGCCAAAGATAATTAGGAATCTAACACCGTCCTTATCATAAACTAAATAGAAAGCTTATCCTAAACCATATAGGAGTTGATACTCCAATACCCTCCCTCAAGTTGGAGCATGAATGTTATTGATGCCTAACTTGAGAAGAAATGCATCGAATTCTTTCCGTCCAAGGGCTTTGGTTAAAATGTCTGCTAGTTGATCATGAGTAGAGACATGAGTAGTGCGAATAACGCCTTTGGTGATTTCGTCCCTTACGAATTGACAAATGATTCCCATGTGTTTGGTTCGTTCATGTAGAACCGGATTAGCGCTGATGTACAACGCTGATTTGTTGTCGCAGCAAATGAGCATTGGTTCCTTATGCTCAATACCCAGCTCGACAAGTAACTCTTTGATCCATATAAGCTCTTGAGTCATCGCCTTAAGTGCTCGGAATTCGGCCTCTGTTGATGACAACGAAACACAATCTTGCTTCTTAGTTTTCCAACACACGGGAGAAGTCCCAAACTGTACTATCATACCGGTAAGCGACCGATGAGTTTGAGGACATGCGCCCCAATCGGAGTCACACCAACCAGTCAAAGAAAGCGTAGTGTTGGCACGAAAGAGAACCCCCTGTCCTATAGTTCCTTTTAAATACCGCACCACTTTGAGAGCTGCAGACCAATGTTCTTCTTTGGGTTTCTGCATGAATTGAGTTAAAATATGTACTGAATAAGCGAGATCAGGTCGAGTAGCCAGAAGATAAATCAGTCTCCCAGTTAGACGACGAAACCGTTCCGGGTCAGTAAGCAAAGGGCTTTCAGATTTTGCAAGTTTGTGATTCTGATCCATTGGTGAACCAGCTGGTTTACTTCCAAGTAGACCACATTCTGTAATAATATCAATCGTATACTTCCGTTGACAGAGATAAATTCCTTGAGATCCCCGAGCAACTTCTAGTCCGAGGAAATACTTGAGAGCACCGAGATCCTTCATGTAGAAGCACGTAGACAGATAAGCTTTGAAAGATAATATTGCTTCTGATGAGTCTCCGGAGATGATCAAATCATCAACATAAACAAGGATGCGTAAGGTGGTATTGTTGCGTGAATATACGAATAAGGAGTGGTCAGAATATGTTTGAGAGAAGCCATATTTCTCCAAAGCTTCAACTAGTTTGGCAAACCAACAACGAGGTGCCTGTTTTAATCCATAGAGAGACTTTCGGAGACGACAAACCCTTTTTTCATTTGGTTCAGAAAATCCGAGAGGAATGTTTATGTATACTTCATCACGAAGATCCCCATGAAGAAAGGCGTTGTGGACGTCCATCTGATGTATCTCATGATTCTTTTTCGCTGCAATGTCAAGGAATATGCGGACCGTGGTCATCTTTGCTACGGGAGAGAAAGTTTCGGTGTAGTCGAGACCTTCTTTTTGTTTATTTCCCAGCACCACCAGACGGGATTTATGACGTTCTATTTCCCCATTTGCTAGTAGTTTAATGGTATATATCCATTTAGTTCCAAGAGCTTTCTTGCCTGGAGGAAGTTCTTGAAGATCCCATGTATGATTTCGTTCAAGAGCATCCATCTCTGTTCTCATAGACTTTCGCCACACATCATATTTCATTGCTTCACGAAAGCTCTTAGGCTCAACATTAATTGTTAAAGCGATGAGATAGCTACGGTGAGAAGATGAAAAACGATCATAGGATAGATACCATGACAAATAGTATGTTTGGGATTCAAAAGCTTGATTATTATTAATGAGATAGATGAGTATATATAGATACTCAAAGAATAGAAAAGACCAAAGCCAAAGATAATTAGGAATCTAACACCGTCCTTATCATAAACTAAATAGAAAGCTTATCCTAAACCATATAGGAGTTGATACTCCAATAGTAAGCCTTCACGTCTGTTTTCATTGGATAGTTAATCATCACAATGAACTCACATGTATACAAAAAGTATATAAAAGACACAAAGAAGCTTGCTTACGCTTGAAGACTTGCTTCAAGGTGTTGTAAATTGACGTAAACACCTCTTTATGAGTGAATATCCCTGCTGGTCCAGCCTATATTTTTAAGAATATGAAAAAGTTCTATATCAAAAGAAAGTGTTTTTATTATCTTTCTTTCCCCTAAATTATAAACCAACAAGGAAAAATGAAAGACCTGAGTAACAAAAATGCCATTAGGGGTAAGCTTGGGTCTAAGGGTGTTTTGGTAGAAGGATTTGGTGTAGAGCTGATAACAAGGCCCACCTTCTACTGGGTCTGCTAAATCTCCCACTATGATATCAAACTTCTCTTCCCTTTTCTCCAATTCAGCCCTTTTCACATCCAAGTTATTATAAATAAGAGTATTTCAAGTATTTATCAAGAAAAAGAACATGTAAAGTCATAAATCTTGTTTTCAATTTTCTTTAGTTTCCTTACTTTGCATCTTTGATAACAAGTTCAAGCTTCTTGTTACAAAAAGCGTCGCTGTTAACGGTCAGAAATCTCCTGCAAAAATCAACAACTTCCTGGAAAAAGACATTTGTGTTTTAGGAATATATAAATGTATACATAAAGATTAAAGAGATAACAGGTTTATTTACCTGATCAATATCACACATGACCACTTTTTCGATCGTCTTATGTTTTAGTATTTCTCTTGCAGCTGAGCCTTCACCTCCTCCCATTATAAACACTGTCTTGGGGCTATACAGAGAGCAAACAATAGTTTATGTAAATAACTAATCCAATTCCACTTACCATTTGAAAGTATGTTTATATAATATGTTCATGTAAGCATTTTTCAATAGTAGTTGTCTTTCAGAGAATTAATAGTAAAATTATTTTGAGTGCCTACTTGGGGTGGCAAAGGAGGGCCGGGTGGATCAGACATTCATGGTAGATAAACTCATCTCTTTCTGCACTTTGCATTTTCCCATCAATCACAAGCACCTGTTTAATTCATTACCATTTATTCATACTATACAATATAGGGATGCTCTAAGTAATTTATTGTTAATCAAAGCTATACAAAATAAATACTACTACTAATTGAGGAAAATGCACCTTTCCGAAACGTTTGGTGTCCAAAAGAGCAATATCTTGGTACTCACTAGTTCCTTTATGGAGAACACTATTATATGGAGGAAAAGGAAAACAAAAAGAATGATTAGGAAAATGAGATAAAAAGTATGCGAAGTTAAGACAAAACTAAACGAAGAAAACCTGTTAAGGGCAAAAGACCACTTGAGATCATCGTCAATGGTTTCTTCGTACCAATGGCACTCCTGCTGGTTGGAGTGGAGGGTTTGAATGGGTGTCGTATCTTTGTGAATCTCCGGGAATCCATTTCCGAACATGATCTCTACGACTTCTCCCATATCCAACAAGTTAAGAAAACAGAAAGAGATATAGACCTGAGAGAAGAAAGATGAGATTAGAGAGGAGTAATATTGCTTCGTGATATTGATATGATCAGAGAGAAGCCAACTCTTGCCTTTTTATAGAGGGTGCAACTTAAATTACTTTTAGAGGAATATACGATTCGTTAGGTCCCTCCTCATGTTCACTAGTTACGATGGAAAAGAATATCTCTGTACAGTCTAGTTAGATGAATGGGATAATGAGGTTTTCTTTGTACAATGATCAATCTCGTTGGCATGAGACTGGGTAATGATTACTTACAAATATCATCTGCCAGAATTTGGCCGCATGTTTATAATTTACATTTTAACGTTTTCAACACTATTCCTCATGGTGATATCATAATCATAATAATTTACTAGATTAAGACCCGCACTGTTGTGCGGGATTACTTATATTTGTATTTATAAGTTACGTTTTAAAATTAAAATTTTATGAAGATTGATGATATTTAATAAATTTTGATTCACGTTAAATTATTGTTTTATTTTTTGGTTTAGTTCCGGTTCGGTTATGGATTTTGATTTTGGTTCAAAAAATATAGTAATAGTTTGGTTATTTATGAATTTGAGTTTCGTTATTTTAGTTTTTGGTTTGGCTCATCTAATTTTGTAGTTATACTTTATTTATAGTGTCTGTGGGATTGCATGGATTATTATTTTTTTTTTGAATTTTTATTTATAATATATGATGTTTGTTTTGTATTAATTACATAATAGTAGTCTTAATTTGGTGTCGATGTTTAGAACCACAAAATTTTGAAAATAGAAGCTATTATCAAAATTACCGAATATTCATTCCAACCCGGGATTATAGCATAAATTTAAAATATTGTATATATTGTTTTGATATTGTTACGAATATCAAATATTTGGTATCAATGGAAGCTGGTAAATTAAAATTAAACATGCATAGATTTAGGGAAATATTTTTTCAGTGCCATGTTCTATATTTTTAAAATAGATTTTGAATTTCGAATACATAAAAATATATCTAAAACTATCTAGAATGAAATTGTTGAAATATGTTTTTTTGCATGCTATATTTTCTATGGAATATACCATCGCGGAATAACACGTTGATGTTGTGTTTGGGTGTATAATAGAGATTTGGGTATAAAATGTTTGACATGGTTAAGAAGAAGAAGTCGATGTTAATTATAATCTAATTGGTCAAAACACTTTATAGATCATGATTTTTGAGTTCATAATTAATCCATGGAAGTTGACCATATTGATCACTTAACCTATAGGTTTCAAAACGTGGAGCAAAAATAACCAATCCATCTATTAGATGAGATTTTAATAAGTTCAATTGATTTCTCCGAGTTAATTCAAACCGTATTTGTTTGGTTCAGATTAAAAAATATGGTTTGTTACTCAAATATTAATGAAAACCATAGTTGGTTTAATATAAATATACCAGTTACCACATCAAATTGTATATATTAGTTTGTTTTTATATTTGGTCACAACCTGCTCAATAAGTCCAAATTAAAAATATGCCATGATAAAATTTAAATAGAATTCTATTTTAATAGAGTAGATAGAGTACATAATTGGTTTATTGTAATTGTATATAACACTAGTTCATGATTTAAATTAAATCCTATGGTTATATTGGTTTACATTTAATAGAGTAGATGTTGGGTTCACGATTCACGATTTAAATTAAATCGTATAGTTATATTGGTTTACATTTAATAGAGTAGATGCTAGGTTAGTAGATGTAGTCGGTTTAATAGGAGATAAAAGCATGTGATATATCTACAAATAATAATGTAATTAACTTGTTATGGTCCATAAATTAAGTAGCTTCCTAACAAATTTCAAACAGGCCAAAACTTAAATGAGAACTTTTATGGTAGATAAATTTAGGACTCTATTTTAATAGAGTAGATATTACTTCAATCAATTTATTTATGCTTTCTTTATAATCATGTCTAATTACTAATTAGTCATCTACAGTTTCAAGTTTAATGTTATTGGAAGTAATATGGTTTACTGATCCGTTAATGCAAGTTACAATATTGTCACCTCTGTAAAGACTTTTGAGCATGGTAGTTCAAATCCAACTCCATGCAAAAGTTTGAGAACTGTGCTGAATTGAAGGAGAAGTAAAACAATACTAGTATCCCATAATTAGTTCCGTAAATAGAACAGTAAAACAAAACTTAATAAATGTGGACGCTCCCCTACATTTTTTAACATGGGAGTATCGTAACCATATGGAAGGATCCAAATTATTATCAAGTGGAGGTGCAATTGGCAAATGGAACTTTTCTACAGTTATTTTAGTGGGCCATAAACAATAAGTCTATATCTACGTGGCCATACGATATAGTATAGTAGAATGCTTTCAAACCGAAATTGCTTAGCAACTTAAAACTGCCGACCACTAGATCACCATCGTGTGGTCATGCTCCCCTGAGTTCGAGTGTTGCTTTGTTTGGAAAGAGCCTTGAATTGCTCACTCTAGTCCAAAAGAAATGTATTGTTCTTGGGAATTTTCTTAAATTATGAAAATGTAGAACAAGCTACATTACAAAAAGATTTAAGATAAAATCAGTTTGAAGGCTCTCTTTCTCTATTGGCTTACTATTCAAAAACCCATGATGCTATATTATCTATAATAATATAACAGAGTTTTCTCTCACCTCCTGTAGCCACGTTCTTTTTTTATTATATGAATAGAACGTAGAGGAATGGTGAAGGAGTGCAGCAAAACACGACACCTCTACAAAGCATGGATTGTGGAAATATGAAATACACATCACTCACTCACTGCGATACATCATGAAACAACACGCGCAGTCTCTTTTGTTACGATATTGCCTCACTGCCCATTATGGTGGGGTCCATGACCAGTACACGCGCTACATATGTATACTTGTGAGTTCCCCATGGACGACGTTGGACGATGTTTTGACATTCAATAATCTGATCATTTTTCTTTTCCTCTTTTAAAAGTTACCATTTGATAGGGGTAATAAAGATTTTTGGTGTAAATAGGGGTAATAAAGATAATGAGCAATTGAGCATAAAAATCGAATACTAAAGATTTATTTTCCTGAAAACAAACCTCTTCACAGTTAAGAAAACATAATATTTTTAATTTTGGAGTTTAACATAAATTATATTTAAGATTTTTTATTTAGTTTTTTTTGCTTCGAATTTAAGGCTTATGGTTTCAGAGTTTAAAATTTAGGACATTAAATTTAAATTATTTTACTAATTATAATAATCACAACTATTCTCTTGATTGAGGTATAAATATATATTATTATAGGGGTTCTTTGAATAGTTGCAATGTTTATAGTCCAAGCTCAAACTGATCTCCTCAGTTTATAGAAGAGTTTATTATAGCTTACAATTCTAACACATTACGCCCATGTATTTGATCTAACCAAATATTAGAGGTAGAGTGAATAGTTACATGACGTTCATTTTTTTTTAAAGCAGTGGATGAATTAAGAGTTTGCAATTTTTGTAACTACATCATCGTCGTTAGCAAAATAATAATCCCAATTAGGGCGTTGATAATAAAATAATTACGTATATTATAGAAAACTGTAAATATTGGAAGGAACATAATAAGAATTAGATTGGGACCCACGTATGTTGTATTGATATGCGCTCTTAATTAAGCGTGTAGCTAATCCACTCAAAAGAATATGATATCTTTGGTGGAGTCTCCACTCTTTATTTAACCTTTTGTTACTTCTCTTTTGCCCCTTAAAAAGCTATTTTCTCTTGTCGAGTTTAAGTCTTAGCTGAAACAAAATCCTACTTATCATGACCATCATAAGTTATGATTCATAACCATCATCATCAATATTATCAATACCATCTCATGTATTTGTGTACATAAGGATCTTGAAGTGAAGCCAATCCCCCACGGCATACCCTTATACAGGCTCATGGTGGAGAAGCCAAAATATGGGCTACAAGGTACACTAGAAAGGACGAACACTTTTATCCTTGTCTAATAGCTTGCCGACGGGTTGTCCACCACACGTAATCTAATATCATACTATGTTAACGGAATAACTCACGTTTAAAATACATCTAATGTTATTCAATGGTGTGATTATACATGCATCTTGGGTTAAGGGACCAAGAAGGATTTCGTGAAAGCTGACTTTAGGATGATTTCAAAGCGTGCCTAACTTTCATCCAACATATTTCGTGGTTAAAGTGGTTCCACTCACGACTTACCCGAGCACACCTCCAACTATGCATTGCATGTTTCTATATAGATACACCCTAGAAAATCTTTTTTGGACTTTGAATTTTGTGGGTAAGATATTCGAATAACTCGTTGGAAAAAACTTATAGTACAATGGTAAATGATTGCTTAGAGGCTCGAGTTGTCTTCATGTTGTCATTATAAGACCTTATATTTCAAGTTTCTAGAGTTGGATAAAGACTAGATCATTACGTCTATTTTCTATAGTCTATATCTATACTAACAATTATTCAACAGATTCCCTTTTTCTATATTTTCATATCTATAGAAATTGTAAAACAGTGAAGAAGAAAAAAAGACTTCAACCAACAGAAAGAAGAATAAAATTATTGAAGTGAGTATGCCAGAGATTTCAATGAAAATTGAGCCATTAGCTTTTCTCTTTAAGGCTATAATTTGAAACTAGTTTAGATGTTTTTGCATAACCTTGAATCTTAAGAAAACTATATATATATGAGTGAATATGCTACATGATTATAATGGCAAGTATAGACCCCCCTGTGGTAGATGCATGCATCATTTCTAGCAAGTTACATTGCATCACTAATAAACATCAAACAGTTTGCTGTTGTAGGGAAATATCATAGTCTGAATCTGTCTAACTACTAAGGAGAAAATGAAACTGCACAAGATGATATGAAGACACTACCTAAAGTATCTCTTAAAAACATGCAAAGTATTTTAGTCCCAATACCATTCAAACATTAAAGCGAGTAATCTAGACAACGGTAAGAATGTTTGGTGGTCGAGTAGTAGGTTGAGGCAATAGGCAATCAACAACTACAATGGAACCAAAGAACTTAGATATCAACAAAAATGAGCAATGAAGTAGCTTGAGGTTGATTGTCAAGAAGAAAGAGTTAAGACTTTCGGAAATAAATATCTTGTTATAAAACTCTGTTTCACAAGAGCAAAATTGTTATTACAAAATAAATAAATATCTTCTTTCAGTTTGTCATAATCTCAAACTTTCCCGTGAAAGAATAGCGAGCCGAGGGTAACCATGGTGGCCAGCTTGTTCGCCGTCCTTCCCTTGCTCAGTTCAGTTACACCTCCCTAACAAATCGATCTTCTTCTTCTTTTGGGTGATACAGCTTGGTCTATCAGAAACCCAATGGACATGGATACTTACTTCATTTCGGATTCTCAGGAGAATGGCATATGCTGATATGCTTTGCGTTGGCCACTAAACCGGCACCTAACCTTGGCGTTGCTAATATTTTCAACAGTTCTTGCACTAGATCTCTGCTTTTGGGATCTCTCATCTCTTCTTTGGGGTTCGAGGATAGAAGCAGAGTTGTACCAGTTTGTAGATAATACAAACTCGTGTGATAGCTATATGTAATTACAGAAACAAGTAGTAATTTTTGAAAATAACCAAGTATATTGTAAGATTACACATGACATGGTTTTTCTAATGTAAAATAAGAGAAATGGCGATTAGTTAGGTGTTAACAAACTTTAGTTGTTTGATGATATATGTACATAAATTTTGCAAGGCTTTGATACGTTAGATGTGAAGAAGCAGCCCTGAAGAAAGTTCAAATAATGTGTAACAAACAAAACTGATCTGATACACAAACCAACATAATAAAATTTAAAAATTGGGAAATCAATATACGAATATTCAGAAAAGACAAAGAAGGAAAGAAAATTTAGGAAGAATATTAACATTTATAGATTTGAAAGAATTTAACGAAAACATAATTTACTTAAAATATGGAAGTTAAGAATATTTATGTAAGAAAGAAATGAAGAAAATAATGGACTTGGTGAACAAGGAGTTGTCCGGAAAAAGTTAAAGAATAAACTGCTGCGCTGCGCCCACAGAGAGACGGTTTCGAGAGTCGCATTATTCATTCACAGCTAATTTATTTGTTTGATACAACTCTCTCTCTCTAATTCATCCGATCTCTCCACTGCGATCCTTGCTCTAATGGACTCCGTCTTCTCCAACGTCGATCGTGCTCCCGAAGATCCTATTCTCGGTGTACGTCTCTCTCTCTAGATCCATCTTTACTTATTATTATTTTTTTAGTTGGCGATTCTAAATCCGATCTCACAAAGTTACTTTATGGATTTTTAGTGCGTCTCTCTCCCTCTGTTTTGATCCGTAATTAAGCTTTTACGATAAGATCCGTGTCGGTTACTGCGAAGGCTTATTAATCTGATGATCTCCTGCCACACTAGATAACTGATTCCAGCAATGATTTGAGTTTCTTAGTGATCTGTGATTTGAGGTTTAACGTTTGCTTTTTTTCTTTTTTTTGTTTGTTTGTGGAAAACAGGTAACAGTTGCTTACAACAATGATCCAAGCCCATCGAAGCTCAATTTGGGTGTTGGCGCCTATCGAACTGAGGTTGTTTCCTCTGCCTACCTTCTAAGCATCTTTGTAGTTGCAATACTTCGATTAGCTATTTTGTAAGCTTAGGTTTTGATTTGTTAGTTATTTTTTTTTAACTTGTTGGATTTTTAAAGGAAGGGAAGCCCCTTGTTCTCGACGTGGTGCGTAGAGCAGAGCAACAGCTAGTCAACGATCCGTGAGTTATTCCAACATTGTTACTAAACCTCCTCGTGTGATTGATTCTTTTTTTTTTTTTGGCTAATGACTACACATTTGTCTCTATTCCTCTCTTTTAAGGTCCCGTGTCAAGGAGTATATTCCCATTGCTGGACTCGCTGATTTCAACAAACTTAGCGCCAAACTCATCTTAGGTGCTGATAGGTAAATCTCATATGGCCTTTCAATGTTTAATATGTGGTTTTGCTCTGTCTTTGTTTGTAGCTTTTATATGATCTTGTTTTGATTGGCAGTCCTGCTATTCAAGAGAGTAGAGTTGCTACGATCCAGTGCTTGTCTGGTACTGGTTCTTTGAGAGTTGGGGCTGAGTTTCTCAAGAAACACTACCACCAAGTAAAAGTTTCTCGCTTTCTAGTTTTATGTTATGGTAATTGAATCAAGTAATCAAAGGAACTGTTGCTAACTGTGGTTCTCGTTCTTCCAGAGTGTCATTTTCATTCCAAAACCGACTTGGGGAAACCATCCCAAAGTTTTCAACTTGGCAGGCTTGTCTGTGGAGTACTACCGTTACTATGATCCTGCAACCCGTGGGCTTGACTTCCAAGGTTTTTTTTTTAATTATTTATTTCTATGGATTTTGTCTTCACCTTCCTGTTTGCTACACCGACCTGCGTTCTTTCATGGTTATTGCTTGATGTCTTGATGTGTCCATCCACTTTACTTTTCCAAAAATGATAATTTCTCGAAGTGTACTGACCATACTCTTGCAGTCTAACGTTTAGAATAAGAATAAGGAAATAGATCTTAAGATTGCATTCTGTCAACAAATTTTATTAAAAGGTATATCATGTAGCCTTGACCCTTGATGCAAAAATAAACAGGGTTGCTCGAGGATCTTGGCGCTGCACCATCTGGAGCTATTGTCTTACTTCATGCATGTGCACACAATCCCACTGGAGTTGACCCAACCCCCGAACAGTGGGAACAGATTCGACAACTAATAAGATCCAAGAGCTTATTGCCCTTTTTTGATAGTGCATATCAGGTAACTCATTCAATAAGTCTTTGCTTCGTTGCTTTATTCAACGGTTGGTTACAAACAAATTAAACCAAGTATACTTTATGTTTGAATTTGATCTGATCTATTATGTATAAAACGAGAAGTCTGACTCTTAATTTTCCTATCACATTTGCAGGGTTTTGCTAGTGGTAGCCTTGACACAGACGCACACTCTGTCCGTACGTTTGTTGCTGATGGCGGTGAATGCTTGATAGCTCAAAGTTATGCCAAAAATATGGGACTTTATGGGGAGCGTGTTGGTGCCCTTAGCATTGTAAGGAACCAAACTTCTCAGTTTCATCTTTGATTCTATCCTTGTATCCATCTGCATTATTGTCAGAAGCACTTTCTATGGGTTTGCTGTTTATCCTGCCATAGTTTAGTAGTTTTTGTATATTACACGAATACAGTATTTCGAAAAGCGCATCTAATATTTTTCTTACCTAATGTAAAGGTGTGCAAGTCGGCTGATGTGGCTAGTAAGGTTGAGAGCCAGGTGAAACTTGTTGTGCGTCCCATGTATTCGAGCCCACCTATTCATGGAGCATCAATTGTTGCCACCATTCTCAAAAGCAGGTATATGTTGGGAGCATCAATTTACCCACTTTCAAATATTTTTGGTTGGGCAAGGGACCTTTAAATCTGAGTTAATGAAGTAGAAGTACACTTGCGTTTAGATGATTATGTGCACAAATATTTACTAAAATGTAAGCTGGCGTGATATTTTTTTTCTGAATTAAGCGGAAAGACATATCTCTACCGTTTCTACCATACGCAGTAGTTTGATAGTCTATTATATGTAGATATGGTTGTGCCAAGTATCATTCTCTGTGGAATAATGCATAATCACTAAAATTTCATTTGTGTTATCAAGCTTGTAATGAATCTCTTTATGGAATTAGAATCTGCTCCATGTTTCTAAACATTCTTTGTTTACATCTTGACAGCGATATGTACAACGACTGGACCATCGAGCTGAAAGGAATGGCTGACCGTATAATTAGCATGCGCCAACAGTTATTTGAAGCTCTACAAGCGAAAGGTTCATTTTTAATGCTTGTCTTCTCTCTTTTATTTCATCTTTAGTGGTGCCTATTTTATAAGCTCTTGCGCATGAGACGTTGTCTGGCTTGCAGGAACACCTGGTGATTGGAGTCACATTATCAAACAGATTGGCATGTTTACTTTTACTGGATTGAACAAGGAGCAAGTTGCCTTCATGACCAAAGAGTATCACATTTACATGACATCTGACGGGTGAGGCCAACTTATATAGTTATCTTTATTTTCAAATTTTCTTAGGCATATGATGGAGTTTAGTTTCTACAACGCCTAGAACCATCAGTATTCTATTCTCTAGCTATATTAAACAAGCTTAGTTTAAGCATCACATAGTTCAAAATATAGTCCACGCGTTTCATACTTTCATCATGTTCTTTTAGGTATGTGACCCAACATAGTTGCGTAGAAGTTCATATAAAGCAATTATTTGCTATTGAAATTACAGTTGTATGAAACAAAGGAAAATAGAAATGATCTTATATATGGTGTAACCAGAATGTTTAAGTTCATGAAGATCCTGAGGTTGAAATTGAGAAGAGTGATATTGTGTATTGCAGGAGAATAAGCATGGCAGGTCTCAGTACGAAGACGGTGCCTCACCTCGTTGACGCTATCCATGCTGCAGTTACCCGCGTCGTCTAAGCTATAGTAGCGATTGTTGTTTCGTCGAATAAAATGAAAAACGATAAAAACAGAGAGCCATCTTGGTTTTATGCTTTGTATTTTTCCGATGGTTATTCATATGTTTCCTTTTGACTGAGGATGGTTGAACCAATCAAACAGAGGATTCTGATTTGAATTTTGCAATGTTGAATGAAAATATTGGTTATTATAGTTTGCATTGTTATCTAATATGTTTATGTTCACTGATTCTATTGTCGGCTTCATCAAGAGATGATTTAGATTCATTGCATTTAAGGACATTTACTTGGTGCCAAATGGTGTAGAAACCGCAATGAACGAAATAACTCGTTGCGTATGGATAACACTATATATGTAACCTGTAGTTATTGTTGTAAATTTGAAATGATCACTACTTTTCAAAATGATAAATTACACGACGTGAGTAAACGATTAAAATAAAAACCATATCGTTCAGACATTAAAAATCAATCCTTTTAATTAGGAGGATATACGGAGATGTTTTAGACTTGGTGAAGAGTCGGCGCCTTACTTGCCCCCAACTAACTACGTTCATCCCTCTTCTTATCATTTAAAAGAGATTGACTAAAACGTGTTGTCTAAGTCAACTGTTATTTGAAAATGATGTTCAATGCTTCAGTTTCTTACGGTTATAAGAAAACGTAAAATATTTACTGTTTAGAATACAATGCCATGTAAAAATAAATATGATTTTACTGTTTTTAGAACTTGCTATAGGTCTTATCAGTACCAATGATTAATCCGAAACCAAATACAATTATACATTTAAAACATACAAATTTATGAACATGGACATATAAAGGACATGCAAATACTTGAGCTCCACGAAGAAACATGCAGCATAAGTGAAACAGCACGGCTAGACCAACGGGAAGCTTAAAGAGCTCAAGAACACTGTAAATGAGCTTATATAATCTATTACAAAGTCAAATTACAAAGGCAAAAACCATAATGGAACCAAAGAGGAGGGTAATCAAGAGAATATTGAAGATTTCCAGAACCAAGAAGATTAACAACAATGCTTTACGAGATGACTTGGAGGACTATCATCATGATCAACTATATGTAATGCACATACAGCATGAAGCGCTGGATGATTGGGTCACTAACCCCCATAGGGGAGCTCTAGCAAACCCTCCAACCAGGAATTAAAATACTCAAGTAGATATTCAAAGCTTTCTAAGACAATGTATCAACCTCCAGTTATATATATACCACTTTATCTCTACTGTATTTCTTCTCCGCTCCTACATGTTTGTCATCCCACCAAGATTGTTTGAAGCAAGTATGGATAAGAGTTTCTCATTATTTGACTTTCTTTATTTTATTGTTCTGGTTTTATGTCTTGGCATTTTTTCGTAGAAACATGTACAATGGATTCGAATAAATAAAAAAAGGTCAACTAAGAGCTCAAGATGAGTTGAGTAACAAAGAATGATTGAACAATGCGGTATTATTTGTGTTGGTAAGTGTATAAAGGATATTAATGTTCAACTTCTTGTATCTTGAACCTAATACAGTACACTTTATTTTTGGAGTAATTTTATTTTTACTTTATTGTGAAATGAAAAATCTAAGATTAGAGGATATTTTACTCCAAATTCCATTTTGGAGTAAAACTAAAGAAATGTAGGAGATGTTCTTAGCTAATATGCTAGTATAATGATTTTATATTATTTGTCCTAACTTACTGGCTTATGCTGGTATCTTTAGTTTTATTTATGCTTTTCTATGCTTGTTCCATATGATCCGAATCTATATTATAATTGCTCAATTGTTTAGTAGTCTCGGCTAGACCGCCGGCTCGTACATAAGGCATGTTAAGCAACATGCTTTAGGCCTCTTTATAAATACTTAAGCACTAAACCTGAGCAGTGTGAAGTAAATTATAATATAAATATTTAAACCGCTAAACCTTAAGCAAAAAATCCTTCTGGAAAGGCCGGTAAAACCGTCAGCAAATGCGAAGGAGCTGCAATGACATCCTGTAGCGGCTGGAAGGGGTAACCGTGAACGTGGTAACAGGCGGGGTCGCCGCTAGTTTCCCTGTTTGGATAACTTTCATTTAATCGAAGTTGAAGGTTCGGTCATATCTCTTTATCGTCTTTTAAACTTAAGTTTATATGTGTTTAATGCCTCTTTCTTTGTAAAATGTATGACTCAAAATTTTATATCATGACAACTTCCTTTTCAGTAATAGAAATATTAAAAACAAGTTATAAGAATAGCTGAAAGATCAAATCTTATTATATAAAGCTTGGTTCTTCAAAGTTGCTAATTAACATGATCGCGACACATGACAATTATATATTTTATGATTGTGACATGTGTTAATCTATCTTATTATTAAAAATATATATACTAAAATATTAACAAAAACTAATTTTATCAAAAAGTAATTAAAATATTATTCAATAGTAATTTTCCTTTTTTAAAATCCTAATCAAAATATAATTGCAAAAAACTATTTGATAATAATTTTCCTTATCTTATTATACAAAGCTTGGTTCTTCAAAATTGCTAATTAACATGATCGCGACACATGGCAATTATATATTTTATGATTGTGACATGTGTTAATCTATCTTATTATTAAAAATATATATACTAAAATATTAACAAAAACTAATTTTATCAAAAAGTAATTAAAATATTATTTAATAGTAATTTTCCTTTTTTAAAATTCTAATCAAAATATAATTGCAAAAAACTATTTGATAATAACTTTCCTTATAATATTGTGACATTTGTTTAAATATATAACGATTACACATATATATAATAAGATAATAAAAATGAATAAGATTGTGACATGTGTTAATCTATCTTATTATTAAAAATATATATAATAAGATATTAACAAAACGAATCTTATTATATAAACCTTGGTTCTTCAAAGTTGCTAATTAACATGATCGCGGTACATGGCAATTATATATTTTATGATTGTGACATGTGTTAATCTATCTCATTATTAAAAATATATATACTAAAATATTAACAAAAACAAATTTTATCAAAAAATAATTAAAATATTATTTAATAGTAATTTTCCTTTTTTAAAATCCTAATCAAAATATAATTGCAAAAGACTATTTGATAATAATTTTCCTTATAATATTGTGACATTTTTTTAAATATATAATGATTACACATATATATAATAAAATAATAAAAATGAATAAGATTGTGACATGTGTTAATCTATCTCATAATTAAAAAAATATATAATAAGATATTAACAAAACGAATTTTATTAAAAATCTTATTATATATATTGTTTAATAGTAATTTTCCTTTTTTAAAATCTTATTCAAAATATAATTGCAAAAGATTATTTGATAATAATTTTCCTTCTAATATTATGACATGTGTTTAAATATATAAAATACTAAAAATATATATAATAAAATAATAATTTTTTTTTGAAAAAAACTACTTTTAAAATTTATTTGATAGTAAAAACGAATTTTAAAAATATTTAGTAGTAATGGTTTTAGAAATTTTCCTTTTTCGAAATCCTATAAAATATATTTGAAACAATTTACTTAATATAATTTTTCTTTTCTAAACTTTTAATGAAAATATAATTATAAAAGATTATATTGAGCTTGGTTCTTCAAAATTGCTAATTAACAAGATTGTGACACATGGTAGTTATATATTTAAAAATGTGATATATGTTAAACTATATCACAATCAAAAATATATAAAATAAAATAATAAAAATGATTTTTCTTAAAAATTAATTATAAAAATTATTTATGATTCTTATTCTTATTATTATTATTACTATTATTATTATTATTATTATTTTTCATTGTATTTTTTGTTTTAAAATATACTAAGGTAGATAATTATAAAAGATAAACATCAACTTTAAAAAAAAATATTAAACAAAAACGAATTGTAAGATCCTACAAGTACAATAAATTATTAACATGAAGAAAAACTAACTTTAAAATAATTAATATTACTTTTTTAAAAGCATTATTAAAAGAAAATTGTAAAAGTACTCTTATTATTTTCTTATAAGTAAATAACTTTCATTTTTAATAGATAATTGTATGTTAAAAAGTTATGACAAAAAAATATCTACAAATATTTTACATCTATATTTAGGTTTAAGCTTCCACATATTATTTTTACAAAACACAATAGTATTAACATGAAAAGTATTACCTGAGTATTTTCTTTTAATTTCTTGATACAACTCACTTTTTTTATTATCTTTATTACATCGTATGATACTAGCATAACTTTTAATTATAATGTTATTGTCGTATATGTATACGTGCATATGAGAAATATATGTTTGTAATGTATAAGACAAAATATATAAATAATTAAACAAAAAATTTCTATTAAAAATAAAATAATTGTATAAAAATCTATATGAAATAAAATAATTAATTTCCTTTTTAAAAGTCTAAATAAAATAAAAACGTAAAAGTAATATTTTTTTTATAATTAATTAACTTTAATTTTTAATAATTTTGTGATAAAAAATAAACCAAAATTAACTTCAAATATTTTACCTGATACAATTGTGATATGTGTCAATTAAAAAGTTAGATTGTGAATGTGTCAATAAAACCTTCATTATGTGAAAATAACTTATTCTTTTCTTAAAATCTTAAATAAAAAGGATTTCTATAAAAAAATTCTTTTCTAATCTAAACCAATTAAGAATTATTTTTTAAATCATGACTAGAGAGAATTGTAAAATTCTATTTAATAATAATTTTTACTTCAGAAATTTAATGATAAACATGATAGTTACAATTATTCAATTTAGAAGAAAAATGGTAAAAATATTAATGGTATTGAAAAAAAAAATTTTTGAAAATAGTTAATATTAATTGGAAATAGTTATTTGATAGAACTTTTATTTTTTAAATCCTAGACAAAATATAATCGTAAAAAATTATGTAATATTAATTTCCTTTTCTAAAATGCTACAAAACTGTAAAAGAATATTAGATAGTTGTTTTCCTTTTTTATAAAACAAAATCTAAAACAAAAGAAATTTGTATAATATTTTTAAGTCCTAACCAAAAAAGAATTGTAAAACTTTATTTGATATTATTTTTAAGAGAGTGTTTGATGATGAACATGATACTAAAAATTATTTAATTAACAAAAGAAGTGTATAATTAGTATTGGTATGAATTATAAAAAATATCTATTTAAAAATATTTATTAATACCAGAAAATAATTATTTGATAGCAATATTGTTTTTTATGAAATTCTAAAGAGAAGATATTTGTAATAGGTTATATGACAATAATTTACATTTTCTAAAATCTTAAACAAAATTGTAAAAGAGTGTTTTTTTAATTGTAAATAAAAAGGAGATTTATAAAATAGAATGTTTTCCTTTTTTAAAAAATCCTAGCAAAATAAATATTTATAGACTTATATAATAAAATATTAAATTAGTACATAAGAACATGTATAATATTGTCATTGATTCGATTGGTGTATTTAACTTTTATTTCCTTTTATTTTTCATTTTTTATTTTCAGATTGTTTTCAGTTTAAATGTTTATTTATAGTATTTTCTCTAATTCTTAGTATAAAGTTTATAACAACTCATCTATACACCTGGATTATAAAATACAAATATTAACTTGAACTTATATGTGAAGTTTTTTTAATTATAAAATAAATCTCAAAAAACATATGCAAAAAACAATCATAATACTATAATAAAATGATTTATCATTTTATGTTTTAATTTTTATTAAAATAAAACATTAAACAAAAACCCGTTGCAACGCAACGGGCTCATATCTTGTAAATAAATAAAAAGTCTTGAAAAAGTATATTGCCTTCTTTTGTACAACATGCACCGCACGTTGTCTCTCCACCCCTAGAAAGAGTATACATCAACATTTATCTGTTTCATTTACTTCCACCACACCTCAAAAACAGAACATCACTGGAAAATTATACAGAACATAAAGTATTTTTTTTTGCTCCACTTATTTTTTGGTATGTGTTTTGTTTCATTCCGTGGTGAAAGAACAGAGACAATGGAGAGCGAACGGACTAGTTCTTGATCTGTACGTCTCTTTTGCCTTCTTCTCTTCTCATTTGTGTATTTCATTTGCTTTTTTATATTATGTAAGATCTGAGAAAGAAAAAAAAAGTGTGTGTGGGGAAAGATAAATTGAGAGGAGTAAATTGGGGATGGTGAGGACATTAGGACGTAAAATAAGCTGGCCAAGATCTTTCAGTTTTAGAAAGATGTTTGATGGTCGGAACTCTGGACATTCATCATTTTCTTCTCGCGGGGATGGCAGGCATACCCCGGAGCACGAACTTGCTGTACACGCTATACCATCGGCTCAGAGGACTCGTAGAGGCAGGCAAAACAGGACATCAGGTTTGTTTACCTCTTAATATGGGCTTATTTTATAATTTGCCCTCGCGTGTAATTTAAACAAATAACATGATATCTTATGTTTGACCCCACACAAAACATGATACATATAAATAGTAATCACTTTTTAACAAAATATGGGTGAAATTGAAAATGTTTTTGTTTGGAGAAACCACACACATTGTATATGGTATATGAATTGCATTTAGAGTGCAGTTCTGTATATACATGGGTTAGATGATCTGAAAAATCAATTAGTAGTAGATATTTACTTATCTTTATTTTAGATTAGTTCTTACGTCATATGTGCATTTATATATGTTTCAGACATGGAAGCAATGAAGGCAAGATTCGCAAAACTGCTGCTTGGAGAGGACATGTCAGGCGGTAGTGAAGGCGTGACATCTGCGTTAGCTTTGTCAAATGCCATCACCAACCTCGCTGGTAAATATTTGAGACTATTATATCCGTAATTGACTTATTGGAATTGTTAAAAATTGACAAACTACTCGTGGCTTTGGTATTGACAGATTCTGTGTTCGGGGAGCAGATGAAATTGCAGCCTATGTATCCGGAGACTAAAATGATTTGGAGGAAAGAAATGAATTTCTTATTGTCTGTGGTTGATCACATTGTCCAGTTTGTTCCTTCTAAACAAATGGGCAAAAATGGAGCATTCACTGAGGTGAATGCATGGACTATTAGTCAGTTACGTAAACACAATACTCCTCGTGACTATTTATCTTATAAATCTTTAATTTGATCTTTTGTAGATCATGGTGACCAAACAAAGAGATGATTTGCTGATGAACATTCCAGCCTTACGCAAGCTTGACTCGGTTCTTCTCGTGAGTTTTTAACTGCATCCTCATGGAATACCACATGATTGTTAAGTTTTAACGTTTGCTACAAGAAGAAAATGTTTTATTTTATTTTTCTATAAAACACAACAATGTTTGCAAGTATAAACATAAATGTAAACGTCAAATACTATATTATCATCCCATTCAAGTGTGCATGTATAGATCATGATACCTGTTCACACTCTAACTTAATAAAATGCGGATAAAACACACTTTTGTTTACTTTAAGATCTATATAGGATAACAAACTCAAAAATAGATTTAAATGAGTTCCATGCATATATGTAATTGCGTCTTGTGATGCCATCCTATTAATACAAGTTATCATTTTGGCAGGAGACTTTGGACAACTTTAAAGACCAGAAAGACTTTTGGTATGTCCCAAGAGATGTTGAGGATACATCGAACAATGGAGACTGGAGGAGGGATGAGAACTGGTGGGTACCAGTTGTTAAGGTTCCATCGGATGGATTGTCTGAAGAATCACGTAAACTGTTGCAAAGTCAAAAATATTCTGTGGCACAAGTCCTCAAAGCCGCCACAGCTATTAATGATGTAGTATTGTCTGAAATGAACATTCCTGACCACTACATTGACTCCCTTCCAAAGGTTATTAATTAACTTCTTCATGAATGTTCTTAATTATTCTTTTACCGCTAAGCTAATATATAGTTGTTGTTGTTTTGTAGAATGGGAAGACAATCCTTGGAGATTTCCTTTACAAGATCTTAACAGATGAACACTTTGTTCCTGACTACTTCCTTTCTTTCTTGGATTTGTCAACGGAGCACAAAGTTCTTGATCTAAAGAACAGGATTGAAGCCTCCATGGTTATATGGAAGAGGAAGATGAACCAGAAAGAGAAAGATGGGAGATCACAGTGGGGATCCTCTGTTAGCTTGGAGAAGAGGGAGCTTTTAGAGGTCCGAGCTGAGACTGTTTTAGTTATGCTTAAACACCAATACCCTGGGATCCCACAATCTTCACTTGAAGTCTCCAAGATTAAAAACAACAAGGTAACGTAAAAAACAAGAAAGAAAAAATAAACATCAGCATGCTAAATTTTATTAAAAACTTAATAAGAGCTTGTTATCGTGGGTCTTTCACAGGACATTGGACAGGCGATTTTGGAGAGCTATTCGAGGGTTTTAGAAAATCTTGCTTCCAAGATCATGTCAAGAATAGAGGATGTCCTTGAAGCCGATGCGCTAGTTCAAAGACAGCTGATGGCAGAGGCAGAGAGAAGATCAGCTGAAAGTGAGGTGGAATCTGAATATGAGGAAACCGAAAAGATGGAGTCGGCAGAAACGCCAAACTCGAGGAAACTATCAGAACTCATAGGGTGGAGATTGTCATCAGATACAAAGAAGCATTGTTCGATGAGTGATATAGAACTCTTCCACAAAGCTGAGCAGGAGAAGACGGTGGTGAAGTCTCCAAGAGCTTTGGAGAAGCTGATGATGAAATCTCCAAGAGCTTTGGAGAAGCCGATGATGAAGTCTCCAAGAGCTCTACCAAAGAAACTTTCATTTCTAGCAAAGTTAGAGAACATGAGAAGCCCCACTGAGAGACACTAACAACCAAGTAGAGCATAGAAGAGAGGAGAGAGAAGAGAGAGAGAGAGGACTTTGTACATATACAAAAAAATGCAGGCATTGGCTTAGGATTTGGACATGCATCTTAGTGTTTGACGACACTTGTGGTAGATTTTTTTCTTGTGTTTATTCACCTGGTTGATCATGTTTGTTTTGCTTGTTTGACTATATATTGCTTCCTGTTCTTTTTTGAAGAGGGAAGTGTGGTTTGGGTAAATACGAAAGGGTTTTGATAATCTATTAAAATCCCTTATATATTAAAAGAGAAGCATTGCAACATATTTTTGTAGCCACATGTCATCACCACAATCATTTTTTGATTCCTTAGAAAAATATGTTGGTCCATATAAATATATAATAAGTTTTTTATTAAACTAACCATAAATTAATCATAAATTTTCTTCATTGTTTCCTTAAATAAAATTCACGGAATTGACTAATGTGGCTTAAGTATATATGACAATTAATGATTTTGAATAATGAAAATTTGATAAAAATTAGTCTATTCTCTATCATTTTTTAAAATTTTAACTTATTAAAATAAATTAAACAACCACATTAACTATATAATAAAAATTTAGATTTTTCGTATATGTTATATTTTGAATTTTTAAAAACAAATATAAATGAATAAAGTTGTTAAAAATCTCACATTGAAATTTTTGTGATCCATGATTTAAAATTTCTGTTATAACAAGATACAAATGATTATGAAATTACATAACTAAAAAGTCTCATTTAATAAATATTATTATATGTATATTAATATTTTAAAAAATAAATTATATACCATATAAAATACGTAAGTATATTAGTTTCGAAATTTGCTTTGAATTTTTTTGATAAACATTTTGAACAATTATTGACAACTTAATATTTAGATTTTAAACTTTGAATTGAATGTTTTTAAAATTATAAACTACTACAACTATTAAATATCCCACAAATTTTTGTATTGTTATCAGTGATTTAAATTTTTTGTTATAAATAAATAAAAATGATCAAAAATAACATGAGTATAAAATATTTTTAATAGATGTCAATGTTAAAAATGTACTATATATCTATGTTAATATCATTTAAACTTAATTTTTTACCATATAAAATAGAAAAAAGTGTTTGTGTGGATTAATAAAATTTATTTAAGTATTTGTACCAATTTAATTATATACGTAATAGTTACTAAATTTTTAATTATTCAATATAAATTTATTATTTCATAATATGTAAAAAATATATAATACTTAAAAATAATATATATATAACATTTATCCCGCGCAAGACGCGGATCTTAACCTAGTTTTAAGATTAAACAAAAGAAAATTAAAAATAACATCCATCATCATTATGCTAAATAATTAATCTATATATACTCGATATTCAACATTTAAATGGTATAAAATTAAATAAAAATGTAATTTCTTTCCATTAATATAAAATAAAAACATGATTAAAAATGAAATAAAAGTGGATGCATGGCATGAACTTTTAAATTAAATACTATTATAAAAGAAAATATAAAAAAAGGATTGGAGATATATTTATAATTTGTTTAATTTTGCTCCGATACAAAATTTAGGACGAACCATGGAATCACTGAGAAACACAACACACAAAGGAATTTGGATACATTAATCATGGCATATACAAATTTTATAGAAAAGTACCAAAAAACTTAACATTACGAGATTTTTCTTTCACATAATAAAGATGTTACGGCATACAGAAAAATGGGTTAAAAAAATTCATCCTTAGACGATCTGAATCCATTCACCAGTGCTGGGAACACCTTTGTAGACGGCGAAGAGAAGATAGTAACCGGGCGGTGCAACATTTCCACTGGGTGGTGCAACCGTCTGGATTTCAAAAGAAGCGCCACCAGCAGGGTTAACACCACCGACACCCAACAGAAGCATCCTCATGTTCATGGAGATACTGTGCGTGGTAAAGGATGGAGCTAACATGGTAAGCTTGAGACTCTGCTTGGTCACGTCCTTTTGGTTAAGGTTGACCTTCACGTTGAAGTTCTGTCCGTATCTGATCTGTTTTGGTGACGTGGCGATCTTTGGCCTCAAGGTGGCTAGTGCCGGGTCGAGGTAAGGTGGTGAGAATTTCTCAACGCGAAGCTCCGTAGGGAACTCAACGTTGTACTTGTAACCGTCGTTGGTGTTGCTTCCAGCGACGAGAACCTTACCGTCGGGGATAGCGATGGCGACGGAGTGGTACATACGTGGGATGTTGGTGGCTGCGAGCTCTCTGAAACGCTTTCCACGGGCGGCACGAGGCTTGTACAAGGTGGGAGCGAAGTTAGGGTCTTTACCGTAGCCCCATCCTGAACATCCACGTTTACCTCCGTTGACTAGGAGTATGTCTCCGTTAGGGAGGATGACGGTGTCACTCATGACTCGTGGAGTTGGCATAGTCTCTATCTTCCATCGAGGCTTAGCGCTGTTGATTCTTATCCTTGCACAGTCCTGTAGTGCTGGTTCGAATACCTACAGGACCACAAAAATAAATCAACATTTTACTCAGTTCAAAAAGAAAACCTGATCTAAAATTTTGTGCTATACTAAAGAAATTTTTTTACTTTCTTTTTTTAATACAATTTGAGAAGCTATTTTTATATATATAAATTCTAAAAAATTTGGATCGTAAGACTAATGTTTCATTAGACTGTATCCGGCCTTGAAACATGGCTTATAAAGTTTGGTTCCAACAATACCTTTTTGCTGGCACGGTAATAAGCGTCGTGTCGGGTTCCACCGCAGACGAGGACCTCAGCAGGGATGACTTTAGGGTTTTTCATGTAAAGATGGATGGGGAGGAGTGCTGAGGAGCCTGATCCAGGGTAGTTACGGGAACCACCTGGGAGCTGAGGGAACTCTTTGATGACCTGGTTTGTTTTGGGGCTTAGGAGGATGGATCTGTTGTTTGCGAAGATGAAGAGGTTACCGTCGGTGTTAAGCCATACGAAAGGGTAGAGGTTGTTCTCTTCCGGGTCGTCTGTTTGCTTAAGGAGCAATGAGTCGTAGATCTTCTTGTTGTTTTGTCCTTCCTCTGGGATGTACTCGTAGTTCATGGCGTCACGTCCTCCAATAATGAAGAACTTTCCGTCAGGGAGAGTGGCTTGCGTTGAGTACCATCTCTTCGCAGCCAAAGCCTGAGGGTATTCATGCCATTGGCAGTTTGGACAAGCCGCTAGGTACCTCGCCGTGTTGGCTCCTCCTCCGTATCCTCCAGTGCTCACCATTGTTCCGTTGACGGTCAGACCTCCAGACGAGCACCATGTATCAGTGGCAAGCTATCATTAAAAGTATGTGAATAGAGATGTTTAATAAAATTCCAAATTATGCTAGATATTATGTATGTGAATGGGGATATGATACATACGGATAGAGGCTTAATGGCACCGTTGTTGACATCAATGAGAACCGAATGAGCCCAACAATCGATCTTGTTGGTCTTGGCATTGACGACGTGGCATGGAACACCCGGAGGCAACTTAATCTTTGAGATTCTCCAGATGGTTGCGTCATAGAATTGGACCTGGTTGATGAGTGGCATCAGACCTGCATGCATAGCTGACACACCCGAGTTTTCCAAGAACAACTCCCACTTTCCAGGCCAGTTTGTCTGAGCTTCTAGAGCACCGCCTGATCTCCTTTTTCCTCCAGCTTTTCCACCGGTAACCACTGGCTTAGCAACCTCCACATCATCGTGGTCGTGAACGTTGTTGAAGCCAGGGAGGAAGGGAAGAAATGGTAGAGGGAAGATGGCATCGGACACAGCCGCTAGCATAAGGACAGATACTGTCCATATGACTCTTGTTGAGGCTCTCATTTTTTTTTTAATTTTTTTAGATTTTTATTTTATTTTTAGTCGTCCCCGGTTTTAGTTGGGGGAGATGAGAAATTATGATCCCAGGCTTATTTAAATTATGAATGCCTGAGTAATAAGTTTTTGTCTCAGCGTATTTTATAGGTTCTTGTACTAGTGTTTATTTTTAGCGTTTGCTATTTTTAAACGTGTGGTGAGAAGACGTCTTTCCTAAACAACTTCTAGTTTTGTGGAGACTCTTTAATAAAAGAAAAAGATTTGGGGTTTCATATCTGTCTCTTGTGCTCTTTTAGAATTACGTGGTTGCAGACAATATAATAGAGACGGTAATTTCATAGTTAGACTTAGATACAGCCATACAGCTAATAACTCTTTCCTTTAAAACATTTTTCGTATGGTTAGATTTTCAAATTCAAGTTTAGCTCTATTCTTTAACGTGGTATTAGTTATTTTGGACTGACGTGAAAAAGTTCACGTGAATTTGTTTCTGGCTTATTTCCAAAAATATTATTACTAATTAGAATTTGACGTTAGTTATATTTTTGTCCATTTGATGTAGAATTTGGATTGATATTCCAATAGAAATTAAAAAGCCATAACATATGAATATGTAATGAATAAGGCCGCGTCTACTCGTGTAGAATAATATGACGGTGTTATGGACTATGGTATGTGTTGGACCCAATTTCGGTCAGATTTTGATGGGCCTGAATAAATCGGTTGTGCAACCTATCAAAAGCCCGATCCATGCAAGTCCGGATCGATTTAAAGAATCGGAGATCGCGAGGAAGTTGAGAGAAATCCGAAGTCAATCGATTATAAAAGGAGATCGTCGGAAACAAAGAAAGGACATCGAGAAAACCCTAGAGAGAGCTTAACACACATCGACCTTATTTCACTTCTCTTTTTTCTTATCGATCTCATTTGTAATATTGGATCTCGTTTCTCTTATTATATTGAGTCTTGTTCATCAATAAAATCCATCTTTGCCTATTGGAATCTGATTACATCGTTGTGTTTTAAAGATATCGTTGGTCACGTCATCTTTTCTTTCCCGGATTAAACTTTTGATCATAAGTTATTTTAGGATCTACGGATCCATGCATGCATGTACAACTTTTACTCAGGTGTGACGTGTGCAAGTGTGGTATTCTTCTAAGAGCGTGGTAAAGAAGGATGTTGTTTCAAGCTGTACTGCAGTGCGCCAAAATTACTTAGGCATTAGTTCACGAAAATTATAATATGCATCATTTATTCATAACTTCCAAACCAGAAAAGAAGATGATGTTCACGCAAAATCTACACGGAAAGATCCAACCAACTGTATTCCGTATGACTTAATTTACTTTATGTTTCAAGTGTTCTGCTTTACCTTTAAAGGTGAAGTGTAACCATTATAAGCATGTGCCCACTCTTTCTTATAGGAGGGAGATAAGTATCACGGCGTATTAGGGAAAAGCTTACGAGAAAATGATAGATCAAAAAATTAGTGGACATAATAATACAAAACAACTACCTTGCGGCTACTTTTCTTGATGAAAACTTTCTGATATTACGGCAGATACATTGATAGAATCTTGATAGGAAATAAAAACTAAAAGAGTATCTTAAACTTGAGAACCTTATTGTAATAGTTAATCATGGGCATGTCCTTAGAACATAATGAATTGAAAGATTCATCCTCCTTTAACGAAAGTTTGTACTTTGGAGCCCAATTGGAAGTAAAGGAGATCGAGCCGGAGCAACAAAATGGATCGTGCTTGGTATGTTTTAAGTCCCAAATCACATATTAACAAATATTTGGTTCACAACTTACAAGCCTTTATGAGCCCTTTAGTTTGCAGAGAAAACAAGAATGAAGTCATGGTTTTAGATGCTGTTTTACATTTCAAGCTTTTATATATTATCGGATGGAGATAGATATATTACAAATCAGCTTTCACTTGTTTCTCCTGGCTTCACAAACCTGCATGCACTGTAGACGAGAACCACTCGTTAATAACCTAATAAAACCATCCAAGCGCTGAAAATATTGGAAACTAAGAAAAGCAATCTACATAAACATTTAGGCTCCTAACAAGAACGTAGCATCCAAGGCATCTCTGAATCAATACACACCATGACCTTAAAAGTTTAAATGGACAACCATAGATTTTGTTACTGTTATAATTGGCCATGAAAGGTTAACCTATCAAAAGATCAGTCCAATGGTGAAAGGAAGACACAGACAAAAGCCAAAAAAAAATTCAAAACATAAAGACTATATGACACTCAAATTATGGCGGTAAATGCGTGCAGGAGAAGGAAGATCAGCAATAAGGCAGACAATTTCTAATAAAGCTTAGAAAGACAATATGAAACAAAAACCACATTGGCAAGATAACTTACGTGGTTACAAAGATCCAACATTTGAATCCATTATTACCTCAGATGTCAAATCCCAGACAACTAATGGAACAGATAGAACTGACATATAAAACAAAAGCCCTAAAACAAAACATATATCTCTAAAACATCTCAAAGGAAGATACTACCCCTACCTCATTGGCATCAAACAGAGTGATATTCTTGAGGCATTTAGAAAAATAAAACTTTGGATATCTTAAGTCCATAATACAGAATTAAAAAATATGAATTTGTCGACGGATATAACCTTTACGTCGTGAACTGAATCAAGAAGAAGCTCGTTGTCCTTCGCAATCAAGACTCTCGTCGAAATTCTTCGAAGGGTACTTGGCGGTTACGACACCGACCTCGAAGACAAGATTATCCCCTGAGGATCGAATCCCGGTGATAGACCACCACTGATAAAACGCCCTGACACGAATCCCACGGAGCTCCGCGATCTGACCGTGCGTGATCCGACCCGTCACCTTGTCCGAATAAGTCGCGAGGTAGTTGTCGGGAGGAAGCGTGATTTTGCACGTTCCGTGGAGGAGAAGGGAGAAGTCGCCGGAGGTTTTGTTGATGTAGTAGTCCTTGACGGAGAGAGGGAGGAGTCCTATCGGGAAACCATGGCTCGTGAGCTCCGCGTGGGCCCGACTTGGTGCTTTGACTTTTGGGATTGGGTCCTGTAGGGAGAGAGGTAAGAGGACGAGGAACGAGACAAAGAAGAGAGAGATCTTCATGTTCGTCCTGGCGAAAAGTAAAAAGCTCAAATGTTAGCAAAAAAAAAAAAAAGAAAAGTAAAAAGCTTCGAATCCACAGAAACTTTTTAGCAGAGTCCTCTGTTTTTGTTTATCTATTTGGGAGACTTTTCGTTTTGGAGACTTGGTTTTGTCGTTTTTGTTGACTTTGAATTCCTATTCTATTATTATATTACTTGATGTCTTTTTTGTCTTAAATATTTATTATATATATATATATATATATTTTAGATGCAGTTTAATAAATAATATATAAAAATATAGCTTATTTTAAAAATAATACAAGGTTTTTCCTTATATTATATAAAATTTATATATAGTAACTATAATTATATTTTGATAGAATCATATATTTATTTATTTTTCTTCTAAATTTCATATATTATTATTTATAATTGTATGATATTCTCTATTAAATTAAATTAAATTTTAAACTATTAATTTAGTATATTATTAATTTATGGGCTGATGATCTATTTCCCTTTCGTAACTATTATATAACACAATGTCCACATAACCCGTAATTATTATCTTTTGAATGAATGTTAAATACCTGTTTTTCATGATTTAAAGTTTGAATTGTATTTAACTCGTAATTAAGTTTGGTTTAATGTGTACCAAAATATACTTAACCATTAAACACCAATTAAAATCCAAATTAAACCAATAATTTTTATATTAAAATAGCTAATCTCACATTCATTAAATAAATGGTCAAGATCTCCAAATTATTAAAACTATAGGCATAAAATAATTCTGTTCTTCTCGATTTTGATGATTTGCGAATTTTTATTCTTTGGTTTTCTAACTTTTGGTTTTATTTTGGACGAGTGTGAGATTAGTTATTTTTATAGGGTATTTTTGGTTTAATTTGAGTTGTATTGGTGTAATTTAATTTGAGTTTTGTTAGGTGTCTAATGGTTAAGAATATACTTTGTACACATTAAACCAACCTTAATCATGGTTTAGGGGTGTATATTTCAAACTCTTAAGTTGAGTTTTAAAAATGATTCGAACTTTGAATTAATGGGAAACATCTATTTAACATTTATTCGATGGATGTATAGAATAAAATCTTAACTTCGTGTAGAAATGGTGATATATGATAGTTTTCATGGAAAAATAGATCGTCAATCCTTAATTTATAGGGCATTAACTTATGAAGTTTATTGTTATCACTAAATTTAAAATTATTTTCAGAATATTGCATAGAATTTTTTTGAAAGATTGTATGATCCTCTAATTAGACGTGATTTTTATTAAAACATAATAAAACTAAGCTTAACATGTCTGTATCAACCAATTTAAATTGCATCAACTAAATTTTTATTAAGTGGCATCAACCAATTTAAAGGTCTACATATCTTCATCAGGGAATAGCTCATCCTTTAACGAAGGAGCAATCCACTGAATCTGAATATAAGTAATCTCCCAAAGATCATCATCCTCCTTCTGCACCAAAATCTCCTTCTCCTTCATCGTCCCAATCATTGTAGTCAAAAGCTCAGGCACCACCTCCTGAAGCTTGTTATCACCATACTCCCCCAAATCCGCCTTCATACACGTGTCCATCCTCCTCAACACCCCCAACCAAAACGTCCTAAACTCCGCACTCCCAACAATCTGCTCCAAGTAATGCAAAAACACGTTCTTGAGCATCTTCATCGCTATCTTCAACGTCCCTTCCATGCTCCTCATCTCCCTCTCCGCGCTCTCGCGCCTCGAATAGTCCAGTAGCTTCTCGTGCAAGTCATCTATCGTCGGGAAGATCACATGGTCTATGCAGTAGATGCAACCCGACGGCGTGAACCCGAGATCCTCGTGCGCCATGGTGAAGCTTCTCTCTAGCGACGTCACCGCTCTGTTGCGTATCTCTTCACGTCGCGCTAGCGTCGTTTTTCGAAAAGCCTCGGAGAGTTTGAGGAAGAGGTGGTGAACGAAGTTGACTCCTCTCAAACTGTTCTCCTCCACTGAGGATGAGCTGCTCGTGTTGCTAGCCACGCTGAAGTTGTTTACCGTCTCTGTGGATGCTGTCTTGTACCATTGTATTAACATTGTAACTGACTCCGTCATGAGGTCTAGTATCGTCAAGTTCTTCTCAACCGCGCTGTTTCGCAACGCGACGAAGCTGAAGGAGCAGTCAATGCAATACGCGTAGCTTGACTGGGAGAGATGGGACGCGTTGGTGGACATTAGACCGATGAGAGCGTCAACAGCTTGCTCCTTGGTCTCGGGATGTCTCCCGCACAAAGAGAGCAGCTGCAAAACGCTTTTCCAACCGATCTGAGTTTGGAGACTAGCGGAGTGGTCCGTGATAATCCTGCTGACAAACTCTGTTATCGTGTCGTAACAAGTGTCGATAATCTCTTTATCTATCTTCCACATGATCGTTATCGACCTGAAGATCAGCTCCTCCGGGAGCTGATCTTGAAGGTTAGCAGCGAGAATCTTTATGCAGACTTTAAACAAGCCCGGGATGCCTTTTTCGACGAAAGGGATGGGGGAGAAGAGAGGGAAGTTAGCTACGTTGAGGAGATACTCATGGTAGCTAGGCCAGAACATGTTGAACCGGTGGATGTTGGATAAGGCCACAGCTATGATCAAGTCCCAGCAGAATTTAACCGTCTCTTCTTCCTCTATCGCCGTGCTAAACTTTTGTCCTTTCCCTGCGGCTGCGTAGATTAGAGAACGGCCTAGGTTTAATACTGCAACGTCAGGTAACACCGAGCTTTTGCTGAAGATTTGACCGATTCTGCATTGTTTGATGACTTTGAGATTCTGCTCAAACTCGCTCATCCCTAGAGCTACGGATTCTTCAACGCTGTCTAACGCCAAGAAGTGTGAGAATCTACCCATTAAGCTAGACCCTTGTCTCCTGTTGAATTTGTTTTCTTGGCTCGCAAGCATGTTTAGGTCAGATTCGGATAAGGCTTCTTCTTCCGTTGTCTCGAACTCTATAGCAGACTGCGGAAGAAGCTGGAGCTTTCTTAGCTTCAAGAGACAGTCCACAATGTTCCTCCACCCTCCTCTGATGGAATCTCCGAAGCTGTTAGCGAGCGTGAAGACCGCGAGAGTAGCCATTCTAGGTTTCATGTCGTGGCTAAACGCGAAGAGAGTCTCTTCAGGCGTGGTGTAAGGGTTCAACAGCGTTGTGAATTTACAAAAGGAAGCGATTAGCTCGTCGAGAATGTCTTCAAGACCGTACTGAGCAACTCTGGCTATAGAGATCAAAGCGTCAACGCACTCGTGAAGCACTTCGTCGTCGTCTGAATGCTCGAAGAAGGCTGAAACTGCAGCTATAGATGGACCTGCTATGGTTGCAAACATGTCTCTTCCTATTCGCCGATCAAACTGGCACATACTCAAAGGCTGTGTGGTCCTTGTTCTGTTCATCAGCTCAATCCATCTGTTTGGATTCATCTCCACCGGACCTGAATGTGTCGATAAGGCGAATGCGTTTGTTGAAATGGATTGAAACAGCTCTGATAGGTACTCTCTTGGAAGGTCTTTTCCAGCGTTGATGGCTCTGTTGTTGCGGATGAACTCGTCTTCAGTCATTTTCTTCTTAACCTGAGGGTTGTGTTGATCTGTGTTGAGCATGATTAGCGAGTAGCAGAGGATATGGACAGTGTCTTTACTTGCAAAGATCTCTGAAGACTGTTGATTATAGAACCTCTCGGAGAAAGCTTCAATCATACGTTCAATCTTTTGAGACTCTCCTGGTAGCCGAAACGACTCCAAGAATGTTCTTAAAGCAGTATCAAGATTCATGCCTGTGAACTCAAATGTATGTGTGAAGCTTTTGAGAACACTGAGATGCAACTCGTCAGGGTCTCCAAGGTAATCTCCAATCATTGTCTTGTCCAAACCTGGTGTGAATCTGAAGAAAGAAGCTAATGCCATTGGATCAGGAGGGTCAGAGACTAAGTGGTTATACTTCAAATACTCCAAACCCTTTTTCTCATCTCTATTAAAATGGTTAGCAGCTATAGCTAGCTTCCTCTTTTGTGCTTTCCTTACTCTTATATGCTCCACCCATGTCTCAAAATCCTCTTTTGGCTTCTCTATCCAAAAGGGTATGTACTCGTTAATCTCAACCGGGCTTGGCTTGATAGCGTTTGAGTCTTCTTCCTCACCACCTTCATCTTCCTCTCTATCCATATTGTCGGCGATGTTGTGAATCAAGATCACAAGACCTTCAAAGGCTTGGATTTGCATAGAGGTTAAGGGACCAGATGTAGGGAAGGTGTGTCTGCATAGAACTTTGCCTGTCTCTTCAAAAACATTCCTACATATGGGATCACAATCATAGTTCACATATGCTTCAACTATGAACGCAGGTTGTCTACAAAAATTGATTAGCCCTTCAAGTGCAACTTCTTGTAACTGAAGGAAGCCTGTGAAAGCTGTAACTTTAAGTAACACAAAGGAGAAGAAAGCTTCAAGTTGTAGCCTCACAAACCTAATAAAAAGAAGAAATTGTCTTAGCATTTCGGTTTACTTGTAAGACAAGAAACAGATGATGTAAAAGATAGACATTATTTTAGCACTTAGGTTTACTTGTAAGTGAAGAAACAGAGGACTTACTTGCGGAGGAAGTGATAGATGTTAAGGATACAACTAGAGATCATAGAGAGGACAAGAGGGCTTGAAGAAGCTCCATAATGGATCAAATGGTGAAACAAATCGTCTTGAACCATCCTAAGAAGCTTTGGATGTTGCCCTATAGCATCACCGCTTAACTCAATGGCGCTGTTGATTAAGACCAAAGCGAAAATCTGCACATCCTCGTCCGCGGTGTGGACGCTTGTCCCTTCCGAGTTCTCGACAACCTCAACAACATTGAGCAAAGAACATAAGAAATGAAAGATGTCGATGCAACAACGTATTCCATATCCGCTGTTCATGTCGATTTCGTCGGTGTCAGACTCTGAATCTTCACCACCGTCTTCTCCTCTGACTTCAAAGTCAGGTAACCTAGAGAAGATGATCTGAATCAGCTCATGCATTGTGTATCTTCCATTGCGCTGGAGAAGATCTCCTCTACCAGCAGATTGTTGTACAACTTGGAAACATGTGTTGACTATTGTGCAAACCGCTTGATCTTCTAGTAACTCCTGTGTTAATTCACATCTTATTAGAAAACTTTGATCTAAAAGAGAAAAAGTCATGTTATGAGCTTCCAAATTAAAACTAATTGCTATAAATGTATTGATCCTAATTTTTTTATATATTTGTTTATTAATTCTTCAACTACCGATATGTTATTTTATTCGTAAAAGCAAAAGACAAACAAACCGAGGCTGGATGTTTCATGACTCCGGTTAGAACTTGAAGGATCCTCATCATCACTGCATCTTCAGATATCGAATCTGTTTTCTCCAAACGACAACTAGTGATCCCAGAGACAATAGAGTTCATAGCATCTTTAGCACCAGGACTTTTCTCATCAAAGATTTCAATCTTAAGAATCTTCAAGATTGAGGACAAAGCCACCGCTGTGGCACTTGCGGGGATCTCATCGCTTTGAATGACTTCAAGGAAAGGCGAGAGGTAAACCGAAGGATCTATGGTGCGCCATTCTTGCTGAGGGTTGAAGATAAGGGCTCTCAGAGATTTGAGAGATTGTTGGACTGATGAATCACAATGGTCTGTTTCTTGTGGAGAAAGGTAACTTTCTGAGATGGGTCTACGGATGACAGCAAGGACTGCACCAACCTCTGTGTTAAGCATACATGAAATCCCTAACTCTTTACGCTTTGCTTTCACCACGGCTCTCTCCATGTCTCTCACCTTACCACACTCTTTTTACCGACAAGGAAGAAAAACATTTAGAAACTATTTCCTTATTTATCTTGTCTATGTAAGGTCTTGCCTTGGTTAGTGCAAACACATAAACTATATTTGGAATGTATGTTTTAGTGGCTGAGACTTAGTAATGGGTGATTTTAATTTCAACCACTTGTCTTCACATATCAAGGAAAACTCGATCATCTGCCGCCAATTTCTCTATGAAACAAAACATCAAATTTCTTAATATAGATATTAATTAACTTTTCAATTAATCCTTTCTATTTCCATTTTTACATTATATCCATTTTGTTGTTTAAATAAAAAAAAGTCATAAACAAATAATTATTACAGTTCAAATAATAATTATAACATCAATTTTTTTAATCTAGATATTAATTTGAAATGTATGTTTTGTGGCTGAGACTTAGTAATGGGTGATTTTAATTTCAACCACTTGTCTTAGCCACCATCAATTTCTCTATGGCTTAAGATAGCACTAATGTAAGAAATGCAAGCACAAAATTAAAACGTATTATTTGGATTAAACCTAGGTTAAATATGTTTATTTCAATAAAACTCTACAATGTTGTTAGAAAACTATTGATGAATGAGGAAAAATTTGTAACTTTGTAGTGTATTTTGAAAGGGATAAAAAATTCGTAAAACATTTTCTGATCACAAAATAACCTCTTCCACTGATTTCGATAAAAATAAATCTTCCAATACAGATTTAGTGAAAATTTATCATTCAGAAATAAATATACAGATGTATAATGTATTCCTACATAACTGCATATCCTTTAAAAAAAAAATTAATAGCTGTTTTCCTTAAATGGATTATCTATTAAGCATGTTCATTTGGAGTATTGGAATAAAAAATCACAGAAACAAAGAGATATAAACAAATTAGCTGGATAAACACTAACCACATTTTTTGGTAATGAAATAAAATATAAAATTATATAAATGCATGTAGCTATAATACTTTCTTTTTTTGATAATTTAGAGAAAATTCAATTTATGATGCATTTTAAGATATTAAGAAAAAAAAACAATAGTAACAGAAAAAATAAACAACTTCTACAATATTTATGTAACTATAGCAATTTAATCGGTTCCTTAAGAAGGCCTTAGATGGCCTGGAAATTTTTCTGGCAGTGCTTCTCTCACCCTTGGGGTGGGTAGTAGCCACCAAAACTGTTTTAATGGTCATCGCCTTTGTGAACTTGGTGGTAACCTTGGCGTGTTCTGCGTTCTGTGGAGACAACCCATGGTGTATCAGAGTCAAAGTCAAAATAGACTGGTAATGCTCACGGTGTTGGTTAGGGGGGGGGGGGGGGGGGGGGGTCTTCTATATGTTTCTCAGGGAGACGGGTCGCAGTTGGTTTTCGTTGATAAGAGTCATGGTTGGAACGCCTATATTATCCTCTTTTTCTTCTCTTGGTACATTTATTTGAGCAACGTGATGAAGTTACTCTTCGATAGTGAAGACATATTTGCAGAAGTTATTAGAAGTTTCGTTGCGGTTGAATATATATAGTTTGTTTCTTAAACTTGTTTAATTTAGTTTGTTTTGATTCTATCTCAGTTTCAACTACAAGTTTGATTACTATTAAGTTTAACTGAAATGTTTTTAATCTTAAATTATGATTATAATTACAGAAAAAGTAAAAAAAAAAAAACTATTTACAATGTTTATGAAACTATACCAATTGTACAATAAACCGTTATATTTGCATTATGTTGAAAATTCTGTTTAAGATCAATTATATTTTCCAAGAAACAAAACATCAAATTTCTTAATATAGATAATAATTAACCTTTTGATTAATCCTTTCTATTTCTATTTTTACATTATATCCATTTTGTTGTTTAAATAAAAAACAGTTATAAAAAAATAATTATTACATTTCAAATAATAATTATAACATCAAATTTCTTAATATAGATATTAATATGGAATGTATGTTTTTGTGGCTGGGACTTAGTAATAGGTGATTTTAATTTCAACCACTTATCTTCATATATCAAGGAAAGCTCCATCATTCACTGTCAGTTTATTTATGTCTTAAGATAGTGTTAATGTAAGAAATGCAATCACAAAATTTTAAAAAATATTATTTGGATTAAACATAGGTTAAATATGTTTTCAAACTCTACAATGTTGTCAAGAAACTAGTGATGAATGAGGAGGAATTCCTAACATTGTAGTGTATTTTGAAGGGGATAAAAAATTCGTAAAACTTGTCTATGATCACAAAATAATATCTTCCACTGATTTCGATAAAAAGATCTCTTCCAATACAGATTTAGTGCAACTTTATCATTTAGAAATAAGTATACAGATGTATAATCTATTCCTACATAACTACATATCCTTTACAATTTTCAAATAGTGATTTTTCATAAATGGATTATCTAATGAACATGTTCATTTGGAATATTCGAATGAAATATTAATTAGGTAACGAAATAAAATATAAAGTTATATAAAGTCACATAGCTATATATAATCCTTCCTTTTTGACAATTTGGAAAAAAAAATCAATTTTATGCTCTTTTCCACATCTCTAATGGTCTGAAAACGGAATGCATTTTCTGATATTTTCAAAAAACATTAAAAATAGCTTTGCATTTTTTACTGATACTAGAGGGTTTGCCCGGGCTACGCCCGGGTTATTTGTTTATAATTTTTTGATTATTTATAAATAATTTAAAATCAATAAATCGGAAAGTGCCAACAACATTAAAGCAAATGAAAATAGATATTTTATATTGTTGTCTTGTTGAATTTAATGTTTGATCTTCTATATTCTTTTTGCATTTTCATATTAATTATATATTGTTTAATTTGATGCATATGTTTTTTTTTCTGAAACTACCAATAAACATCATCGTTGGGTTTAACTAAAATATGATTCGTAGCAAGTTGAGTTCGTTAACTTTTCTATATTTTTTTATAAATTTACACACGATAGACTAAATGATAAGCTAATGAGAAAGATCGTATTGAAACCTAAACCAGCTTGGGATATGCGTGTGCGTGTGTGATGACGACATGGAGATTATAATGGATATGGGCTATGGAGATAATTAAATCCAGCGAGTTTTCTTATGAGGCCAAATCGTTTGGATTTATTAATTGAATTGAAAATATGAAAACAATTTATTTGAAAGAAACGGGAAAGCTTTTAAGGAAAGATAATTCAATTGACCAAAGACAAAGTCTGAAATGAAATGAAACAAAGCAATGTCTTGCTGAAAACCAAAATAGTACTTAAACTGAAGCAAACTTTCAGAAACCAATGCAATACTTGAAGTTCAAAGCAAAGACTTAAACATCACTGAACTGAAGCTTCAATTCTCACATCTTGGCCGTTTGACTTTCTCTGGATCAACACTTTCAAACGTCCTCTTACTCTCCTCATCTGCAGAATCTCCATGGCTTTTTGAAGAACCACATACGTCACTTCCAGTCTGCACTGCTTCCTCGGACGTTGCAGCAATGGCGTTTCCAAGAGAGGATTCTGTGGGTGATGGTGTGTCTAGAGGGAGGATCTTGGTGACAGTTATAGCTCGGGTGCTGCCAGAGAAGTTGTGGTCTGTGACTTTCACACAAAATTTATGGGTCTGCCCGATTGTGCTGATCAGAGATTCCGGGACAGGCACCTCATGGTCAGGGCCTTTGTCTTTATTAGCCTTGTATTCAAATACAGTAGTGTGAGTTTAAATAAGTTGAGAGTATAAACTGATAGAAATTTACCTCAAAGTATCTGCTAACCAACTCAGATGCGTGCCTCCCAGTCAACTGAAGACCAGCATCACCAAGCAGGACAAAAAAAGCTTGTTCACTGCTGTCATAAACAGAAATCTTTGCACGGTACCTGTTATGTAAGAATCAGAAGTTAATAATCCAAAACTTATATAAGGAAAAATGTAATTGAATATTGAGGCCAGTGAACATACTGTGCAACACCAGCTGTGCTGTCCTTCACACATTTTGGGTTGGTGCAAATCAATGAGTTTGCGCCTTTGGTAGCCTTACTATGGCACTCAGCGCATGCAATATAGTACCAAGGAGATCCATGAACAACATCATCAATTGTAGCAGTGCACTCAAAAAAGGCATCCTGCAACAGTTCAAAAGCATTTGATATAAATAGATAAGCGCTTAAAAATTGGCAAGTAATAGTTAGATTTGTATTTACCTTTGCAGATTCCTGAGTCATGTAAGAGAATATTTCTCCTATGGTCATCGTCTCCCGCTTAGTGACCACCTCTGCAGTAACCTGCTTAGCAATCTCTGGGTTTGAGGCGAGCCTAACAATAAATAGAAAGCATTGCTTCAGTCAATCACTTCAATTTGTGTAACTATGTGCTCAACACGAACGTTTGTAGCTGGGGGTACATACCAGGTGAAGTAATCAATGGTTGGTTGGACATCATAGTCCATGAAAACCCGTGTGGGAGACATAGAGCTCAGTGCCAGAGTACCTGTTCGATAAAGTAAGAAGCATTAAAAATGATAGTGTCTAGAAATAGCAGCCAATTTAAAAGAAAAAGCGTTTTTAGAATGTTTAATAAGCTAAAACGTTACACAATGATCAGTGAAAACGTGAATCCAAAGGGATAATTGATTACCTCCGAGACGTTTAGTGTTAACAGCTGTGACCAAAAGCACTGTGGGAGTGTTTTCATAGGACTTAAACTTCTTGCAGAATTCTGTTGCAGCCTGGTCCCATAGGTAGAGCTTCATGACAGGTCCTCTGCAAAAAAAAAAAAAAACTCTTAGGGACTTAGGAACTAAAGAGAGATGGTGTATTAAAAATAGAAGAACACACTTACTCATGTGATTGCACATGAACCATAACGTGCCGAGTGGTAGCGATCTTCGCTTCATCAACAGTGGGACGCTCGGTAAGAGTCTGTCCATCCACCAGCTTCATGTGACCAACAACATCTATAACATTTATCATAAAGAAAGTAATTCAGATGTCTAATATAAAACTAAAGAGAGAAATACTTGAACTAATTATTTAACCCAACAAAGTTCTATAATTCTTTAACAAACATGAAGGCAAACCAAAACTACATAAAATATAAAGTAATGTATGCTTACCATAGAGGTCACCTTTGAGATCACAGTTAGCCTCAAAATCCTCATACGAATGAAACCTGAAACGGTCTTCATCAAAAGAGATTGGAATGTCGAGAAGAACCGACAACTCAGAGTTCCATGTGAAGGACACGGTTGCGATATGGTCAGCAACCCGATACATCGGTTTGTTCTTCGATCCGTAGAAGTTGATGAGTTTGTAAACTGATCCTTGCTTCATATCAGGCAAGTATTTCTTGATACGTCCTGGTGGGATGAATCCTTGAATGACACTTCCCTATTGTCGGAAAATAATAAAAAACACGAAATGAGAATCAAATCTCGGAATTTAAACATATACGATACCAAACAAATATGTTTTAGAAAACGTCAAAACCACGGTTCAAAGTTTTATTAACTAATCTAACCTAACTAATTAACCCTTACACAGATATCACGGTCTAGAAACAATTTTTATTGTCGGAAAAGAATAACAAAACACGAAATGGGAACCAAACCTCAGAATCTAAACAGATACGATATCAGACCCTACAAAATAACTTAACACCCGTATAAAAAAATGTGAAAATCAATTTTTTAAGTTTTATTTACAAAACTAATTAATCACGGTTCAAATTTTAATTAACTAATCTAACATAACTAATTAACCCTAACCAAATCTGACGGTCTTGAAAAATCTTGAGAGAATTGACGTACCTGCTCATCGATGAGAAGCATTTCCAGGCCAATAAGGGTCTTCTTCACCGGGTTCCGAGCCTCCCAGAAATGAATGAGTCGGAAGCGCAATTGGGTTTCATGGGGACCTAGAGAGACATCTTTGAAGAACATCACTTTTTCGTCAGAGGCGGAAGAGGCAGGAGACTTCCCATTTCGTTTCATCGCCATGGCTTGAGATCTGAGTATTTCTAGGGTTTTGTTTAGTACGAAGAAGAAAGATCAACATATAAAGGAGGAGGAAAAGAGGGAGGTGAAACGAAATCATAATGGAGGTATTGATTGATCAAAACAAAAGTATTGATTGCGGAGGTTGAATCGATTGATTTTACGATTCGTTGATCTTCGATCGGAGAAAACGAAGTGGAAAGGGTGAGGAGAATCGTCATTTTGCGAGGTCGAATCTGATTTTTGTCCCAAAGACAAAACACCCCGAAGCCCAAATCGCAATCATATAGCCCAAAGCGTAATCACGAAACCCACAGAATATTAGTAAACTTTAGCCGAAAGAAAACGTGAGTCTGACGTGGCAAAATAAATGTACCTGATTGGCCTGAATAAAAAAGCATACGTGGCACTCTCGTTGCTCTGATTATTCTGCTTTTAGTAGTACTAGAGCTTTGACCCACGCTACGCGTGGGTTTATTTTTTATTGTTAAGTGTATTTTCTCAAATGTAATAAATGTATTGTTATTGTCTGATTAAAATATCTTTATTGAAGTATATTGAACAATATAAGATGTTTTGTGTTTCATTTCATTTATAATTTGATCATATGTTTTTTTATCTTCTAATGCTTTGTTATCTTGGTTATTTTTAAAAAATTATTTTTAGTATTTTTGTGTCTCCTTTAATCACATTTAAACTAAATATCGTTTTTCGTGTTGGTATTAACTAAAATGTTTTGCTTCAAATTTTTTGAAGTTGATTTATAAATTTAAATAAATTTGATTTAATATTTTAAGAATTTATAGATTTAGAAGAGAAAATTATATTGTTTTTACTTAAACTGAAAGTTGAATAGACTTAACTTATATCTTCGCTGGAAATTTTTATTTATTTAGAATTATGTTTTTGAGAAGTAGTATAATACATACATGCAAAGAGTAATAAGTTTGTAAGTATAATCTGGAGCCTTTTCCATTTTATTACCATATTTGTTTCCTCTTCAATGAGAGTTTAGGGGTTTGTAAAGCTTTTTTTTTTAAAACATAAACAGTATGTAAATTTTCGTAACACTAATCAATGCTTCTATTTGTTTTATTTGTTTCGTTAGTAGCAATCCTCAATTCACATTGTTGCAATTCGAGCATGATTAAAAGTGCAAATGGTTATTTCTGAACTTATCAATAGAAGAGTGTTTTAAAAATATATAAATTTCGTCTATTTTTATAAATATGTACATTTCTTCTATTTTATACGTAATATTATTAAAGAAAAAGATAAATTTTTATATTCTAATATCTGTAGTATGCCATCCGGTTTAAAATTTGGAATTTTTAAGTTTGATAATACTGTTACTTCATATATAAATAAAAAACTAAAAAATAGCTTTATATATGAAGTTTTCTGAACCCATTACAGTAGAAACTCTATGAGTTAATATTCAATAAATTAATAAACTCCACCAATTCTGAACTGGGTCAATATAAAATATGACACAATTCGATAAATTAATAAAATAATAAATTCTTGATTTTTTTTATGTAAATATATAGTTCCAATAAAAACATAAATTAATAACCGGTGCATATAAATTTATATAAATATAATAATATATTGTATAGTTTGCCTGTATTTTATTCATAGTGAAGTTTATCTTTAAACTTTATAAGTATTTAAAAATATTTAAATGTTATTTTGTCATTTTATACTTAAAATGCATATACATTTATGGTAAATATTTTCTATACACCTTATAGTTGAACAATAGTAACATAAAAAGTTTTATCTATAACAATTAATCAACCATTCATATATCTTAAAATCAAATACCTTTTTTAACAGAAAATATATTATTCTAAAAAGATTTTTTTTTTTGTAAATTAATAACTCGAAGAGAAAGATCTAAACATCGAGATCAATATTGTTGTACTGTGATCCAAGTTAATGATCCGCTCTGCTTTTTTTATTCATTTCATCATCGGCAATAAAATAAACGACACAAATAGAGTGTAATGTAAATAGGTGCAGATCACAATATAAGACGTAACAGTCTTTTATGTATTAAAAATTTTAAAACCTAACTTTATAATTACGAAAACACAACACATGCTTGGGAGGAAATATCCTAACTTCACAAGTTATTATTCATTATATATAAAAAAATGCAAGAATAGAGAGTTCAAAAATAGTTTGGATAAAGTTGTGCTAGACTCTCTCGTCATTCTCGTCCTCAAGGTAATGGTCATTCTCGTCCTCAAGGTAATGGGGAACGCGTGTTGTGTTGCTCCTCGTGACAAAATGGTCCTCCTGCCTAACTCATCATCAGCTGCTGAGAGGAGGCATTCTACTACTTGGAGCTTCCGCTGGGATAATCATAACAGAGGCCGTGTAGCTGGTGAAGAAGCCTCTCTTAGTTGGTTGTCTGATGGGATTAGCCAGAACGATGTGTCTGACATCAACTCTGATTTTTTATCATCTCAAGGTTCCCCTTTGGACAGCTTTCGGACACAGACGATGCAGAAGTCTCCGGCCTCAGGTAAAATAAGTTCAGCTTGTTTAGTATTTTTTTTAGCTTGAGGGAACACATGTATGGTGTGTTATTCACTTGAGACTTTTAGATAGTATTTTTCAGAACCTGTTAAATCATGTTTCTCTTGATATGACTTCTCTACTTGCTTCTTGACTTGCCTATGCATCTGTCTACAGATCATAATAATCTTACATGACATTAATGAATATTTTGGCAGATTTATCTTTTTCAAGAAATTCTTCCATGGATACAGTCTTTGAGCAGGTAAAGCTTGTTTCACCTATAGTTGAGTTTTCTCACATCTTTGAAACTTTTACATTTGTTGATACATAACCTCTCTTTTGCGTTTCTATCTCTCACACAGAAAGAAAAGGATTCAATAGAATCTGCAGCACCTTCATACCCATCTCCTGCACAATTGTCTCTTTCACTTGCTTCACAACCATCTTCTTTCCCAACGCCACCACTTCCCTCCCAGATCTACTATCACCCTGCAAGTTCATCGACACTTAATCCAACACAGCAAGTCTCAGATGGTAAGATCTGTGGAATGAACTCACTTAGCAGAAGCTCAGCAACTGAAGAAGAGGAAAAGGGAACTCCTTTTATAGTAATTCATATACTACCACAGTAAATGAAAAATAATGTGATCCAACCAAAGAACGTAATTTTGTTACAGCTCCCACTTGCATCAACATAACTCAAAAGCAGAGTCTTGAAGATTTACCAAACTCCTTCATATCTTCAATGGTGCTTTCTCTGGTAAGCAAAGAAATTCAGCGACTGCAACAACAACATAACTGAGTAACGATCCATTCAAGCGGGGTATACAAAAGCATTCTCTCAATCAAATTAATGATAGGAGAGATTTTCATTCATTATACTTACACCGAGCTTTTAAACAGACGTTTGTATCACTGTTCTTTTCCTCAAAAATTCTGTGGTATCAGTTTTGATGAAGGATGTTTGTAGTTCTCGCCAAATATATATATGAACGTTAGTGTATAATCAACAAAATTCTTGTTAACAATAAGTTGCAGAGATCACTCCACTGTCATCCTTAGTTCGAGCTTAGCCTAGAGATTCCTCCTTTAAATCACAGTTCGCTTCGAAGTCTTCAAACCAATGCAACCTCCTTGTGCTTCCAATGCTGATGCAAAATTTTCATTACACCATCAAAGAATCCTCTTCTACCTAAATAATGAAACAGATACATATTGAAAATTGTGTAAACCAATCTGGTAACCTTTCGAAAAGGAATAAGAAGAAGCGAAGAACAGATTTGGAGGCTCTTACCAAGAACCAAGCTGCTGTTCATATTCAGTCAGATTCTTCTCAAGCATTCTCTCTCTTCATGAGTCAGTATCTCAATGTCATCGTCGTGCTCAGATGGTTTTCATACTGAATTAAATTTAAACAACTCTAGTGTTGGTTTCTCTATAATTGATTTCAGCTGCTATAAAAGAAGAGCAACCCATCGAAGTAATACTCCATCTGCATAGTCCATTCCACAAACACATGTATTTTTGGCCCTGATTTAAGTTTCACACCTTTCCAAAGAGAAGAATTTGCTAAATATTAAACGAACATAAACACAAAACAAAAAATAGAAAAAATCAGACAACAACAAACCTCTTCAAAACCTCTCTCTCTGTGTGTCTCTAGGACAACCTTACTGCGATGATCTCAGCGTGTGCTTCCGTAACTCTAGATCTTTATCTGCATTCCAATAGAGACGAACATTAATTAATTAATTAAGCAAACACAACCAACCAAAAAGAAGCAAAATAATTTGAATCAAATCGCCACGTAATAATGTGCATAATTAAATTGTATTCGACGACAAAACCTAAACCTTAGCAGAGATCACCGCAGAGATCAGCTCTGAGAACACAACTCGTTTCAATCTTTTTGGATGAATGGAACCTGATCTGCTGAACTCAATCGCTAAACTCTGTTCGTGAAGCTCGGAAAGGACTCTGAAAGTGTCATCTTTTGAGATAAGAGGTAAAAGAGGCTGAGATCCACGCTTCAGAAAACATTTAAACCGGCTTACTCGGTTCTGAGCTATGCACCTTGTATCACAGATTCATTTTGAGGTGTAGAATAGGTTAGATTATACAAAAAAATTTATGAAATTCAGGGGTTTAGCATATCAGCTCATACCGTTTGCCAATAAATAAAAGATCAAGTCCTATGAGGATCCCGCTTTGTGCATGATTCAGGGCTGTAGATGGAGCTACACGCTTGAGGGAGCCGTCATAGAGACCAACTCCTTGTTTCTTAGTTGGAGTGGATTTCGCTGGATTATTAGCCATGGATGTGGTGGTCGATATCGCCGGAGTTCGGTTCTAGCCGAAGCTTTGGAGCTGCAAACTGTTTATCATCCATAGCCATAGCTTGATTTTCATGGCCATAGCTTGATATTCTTGTATAGAGGTTCTACGATGTGGTTTGATTTAAATATCGATAAAGGAGTTATATAAGATGGAAAACAAAGGGAGGTGAAGGAAAAGATCTCATGAAGATAAGAGTCAAAGAAGTGAATTGAATGTGTTATCAAAACTCTGAAACGGAGATTCATAGAAATCGGAAACGATGGTGGTGGAGCGGAAAAGTTGCGTCGTTTGCTATGAGCGCGAGATGGGCAGTGTTATAATGGGCCACTTTGATTTGTCATAAGCCCAGTAAATATGATGTGCGAGATAAATTAAATTGACGTGGCAGTATAGCATTTCCTCATTCGTTGATTTTATTTGCTGAGGTGGACTCCCTCTCCATTGAGGATATTCAGCTTTTAGTATTGTATTGATAAGACTTTCATATCTTAAATTTTACTATTTAAATATTATTGTATTTTAAATTATGAGTATAATTACAGGAAAATTAAACAACTTCTCTACAATATTTATGAAACTATAGCAATTGTTCAAAGAGTTTCTATTTGCATTATGTTAAAAAAATGTATAAGATAAATTATATTTTCCAAGAACCACAACATGAAATTTCTTAATATAGATATTAGTTAATCTTATGACAAAAAAGATATTAGTTAACCTTTCTATTTTCATATTTGACATTATATTCATTTTGTTGTTTAAGTAAAACTAGATCTTGATCCGTGGATCCGCACGGGTGTTTGTTTTAATATATTAAAAACATTTTTATAATAGTTATAAAAACATTTTAGTAAAATTAATTTTTGAATGCATATATATTTTTGAATCAATTTTTGATATAAATCAATTTTAAATTAATATTTTGATTTAAAATATGTATATAAATTTTTTTTTAAAAAATTATGATTATTTTAGACAAAGATGTTTTTAAATAATTAGATTAGGCCAACTATTTTCGTATATTTTAAAGCTAATATATATATATATATATATATATATAGTTTTCATAATATAATGAATTTCTAAACTTTTTTAATAACAGAAGTCAATTATTTTTTTTCTTTAATATATTGCTATCCATGTTTCTGAATAAAAAAAACACTATATTTTTCTTAAACTGCTATCTATGCGGTTAAACAAAAGATTAAATTACTTCTACTTGGATAAAAGAGTTTTAAACAAATAATCATCAAACCAGAATCCGAAATCCAACGGGGAATATAGTTATGGATCTGGGTCGGGTCAATCTCGAAATGGGCAGGCTACTACTAACTGAAAAATATCAAAATCCGAACCATCCATCATCTTCTTCTACCCTGAATCAAAAACCCTAGCTGCTCTTCTTCCTTCTTTCGAGTGAGTGCGATTACAATGCATGGCCACGACGAAGATGTCCACCTCTCCTCATCTTCCATCAGAATCAATCCCTCTCCTCACGACAATTCTCTCCTCTCCAATCTCCAATCCTGCTCCAAAACCTTATCCTCTCACCTCTCCAACACTCGTCTCTCGCTCACTCGAATGCTCGACTCGCTCAAGAACCGCCACGCCTCTCCACGGTTAACCCAGACCCGACCCGTTCGTCGCCACAATTCACCGACTCAGATGCTCAATTCAGTCACACAGCTCATGATTGGCAGCAAGTCTCCGCTACTCTCACTCTCCCTTATACAATCAACCCAATCGATTTGGTCGGACCCAGGAGCTGAGAGACTAAGCTCGCCGCTGCTTTGCTGCGCATCTCTGTCTCTAAACAGGCCTAGCGAATCGACTCAGACTGTGGAGGGGAAGGATGTGATACAGCAGCAGCAGCAGGTTCAGAAGGGTCACTCATCGGCTAGTCGAAACGCGGAGGAGCGAGTTCTGATAAGCGAGGTGTTGGTGAGAACCAAGGATGGAGAGGAGCTCGAGAGGAAGGACTTGGAAGTGGAGGCGTTGGCTGCTTTGAAGGCTTGCCGAGCCAATTCAGCGCTGACTGTTCGAGAGGTGCAGGAGGATGTGCATAGGATTATAGAGAGTGGGTACTTTTGCTCTTGTACTCCTGTTGCTGTTGATACACGCGACGGGATACGTTTGATGTTTCAGGTATATATGCATTGTGATTGCTCTTTTTAAATAGATGAGGGAAAAAAAAGAGTCTCTTTTTATGTTTTTGGGATGAAAATAATTCTTGTTTTTTTGCCATAAGGTAGAACCAAACCAAGAGTTTCGTGGGTTAGTCTGTGAAAACGCGAATGTTCTTCCTTCGAAGTTCATACAGGAAGCTTTCCAAGATGGATTTGGTACGCCTCCTCTAATTTGGCTTGTTTTTTCGTCTTCTGTTAGGATGTACTTATAAGTTCGTCACTATAAAATGGATTCATAACACTGGAACCTGACACAATTTCGAGTGATGATGATAAAGCTATAGTTTTTATAACACATGGTGTAAAATGTGTGTGTTTTAGCCTTGAATGGAGAAGATAGAATATGGGTAGGTAGTATTAACAAAATGTTTTCATGCCTCGCAAATTATGATCGCAAGCTGTTATCAGATATGTAACTGCTATGAACCCGAGCATATGAAATTCATTTGAAGGTTTTCTCAGTGTACATGTAAATGTAGTAAGACTAATTAGTTGGGATTTTCGTGTTTAATTGGCTAAGGTAATTGTTAGTGAATCGTGGTGTGAAGTTTTGTAGGGAAAGTGATTAATATCAAGAGACTGGAGGAAGCTATCACATCCATCAATGGCTGGTACATGGAGCGTGGTCTTTTCGGAATTGTAAGAGTTCTTTGTACACCATATAACTATTTTTCCAAAAAATAAATTTACATCCTGGAGTCAGTCACTTACTGCGTGGTTTTTAATACTCGTCATTCTGTTGTCTACCATTGCAGGTTTCTGATGTTGATACACTTTCCGGAGGTATAGTAAGGCTTCAAGTTGCTGAAGCAGAGGTTAACAACATATCTATCCGATTCCTTGATCGTAAGACGTAAGTTGGTACCAGTCTCTCCGCTTTTTTATGAAATTAATATTGGTTTTGAACTTTGAATTGTAATTGATTCTGGATGGCACTGCCAGTTTCCTTTTATTTCAATATTTACATTAGGATTTCCATTTGATACTGGTGTCTTCTATGTTTAGTGGCGAGCCAACTAAAGGGAAGACAAGGGTGGAGACAATACTACGGCAGCTTACAACAAAGAAGGGACAGGTATTTTGGACTCTCTCAGCTTAGATGTGAAGATAAGCCAGTAACTAAACGTCATATTTACCTGGGCTGTTAGAAACCACTTCTGATGGTATCATTTATTCATGAAATCCTTTGGAAATCTTATCTTGAATTTAACTTTGATCATTCTCTAAGGTGTTATACTTTGTTTATATTCTTAATTGACAAAAACGGAAAGTTTCTTTGCAAGTTTGGCCGTAAATAGTTTTAGACGTGACCCTCCTAGATGCTGTGGACCTCTACATATAGATCTTGCCTAATCTGGCTTTAAATTGCTGTAGGTGTATAGCATGCTTCAAGGGAAGAGGGATGTAGACACTGTGCTAGCCATGGGAATCATGGAAGATGTTAGTATTATTCCTCAACCTGCAGGTGGTGAGTGAATGTATTCCTCGGTTCTGATCTAGTTTCAGTCTGTGCTTAAGGTGCAGTAGCATGAGTGGAGAAAATAAATGCCTTACTTATTCATCAGCCACATTAACAACAGGTTTTAATAGCTTAGTATAGCTGAAACTTTCTACTCTGCCTTGTTTTTCCCTGGAAATATTAGATAGTGGGAAGGTTGATTTGATCATGAACTGTGTCGAGCGTCCCAGTGGAGGCTTCTCTGCTGGTGGTGGGATATCTAGTGGGTACGTTTAGTTGTAAACTACATACATCGTTTCACTTATTTTTCTTTGGTAGCTTGACAACAAAGTTTGTTTATTTCTTATTTGTAGAATCACGAGTGGCCCCCTATCAGGACTAATTGGAAGGTAAAATCATGTGTCATTTCTGTCTTCTGTAGCATAAAATCTGTATATACTATTTGTGACGATTCAGTTTTAGCTGTGGCCCAAGCTGGGTTTATTAGTTAAGACATTACTGGTGTAATTGAAGTTATTATTTCATGCAGCTTCGCTTATTCCCACCGTAATATATTTGGAAGAAACCAAAAGCTTAACGTTTCCCTAGAGAGGGGTCAAATTGACTCTATATTTCGTATAAACTACACTGATCCATGGATTGAAGGAGACGACAAGAGGACATCCAGATCTATTATGGTTCAGGTAAAACCTTAACTGGGGTTCTGACTCTTTTGTCTATCTCAGTGAGAATGTTAAGTTGACTAATAGACTAACTAGCTTCATTTTGTGTCAGAATTCGAGAACTCCAGGGAATCTCGTTCACGGCAATCAACCAGACAATGGTAGTCTGACCATTGGTCGGGTTACAGCAGGTATTGAGTACAGTCGGCCATTCAGGCCAAAGTGGAGTGGTACTGCTGGACTTATATTTCAGGTATCTACTGTCCTCGATACTTTCAAGTTTCTGTGGAACACAATCAACACCCACCACTTCTGCCTCCACTGGATCTTGCACAGTGTGTATGTTTAGCCTACTCCCATTTTCGTTTTAATTTCAATGTTCCAGCATGCTGGTGCTCGTGATGAACAAGGGAACCCTATCATTAAGGACTTCTACAGTAGCCCTCTAACCGCAAGGTATACACCAAAAAATGAAATGTCCTTTGGTTTTGCTCATTGTTTCCGCTTTCACTAATGCTGTATGTGGACATTTAATTGATACATCCTATTTTTTATGTTTGCTCGTGTAGTGGTAAGACCCATGACGAGACCTTGCTAGCTAAATTCGAAAGCATTTATACTGGCTCAGGTGAACATGGATCAACAATGGTCAGTCTCAATCCTCTCTTGGTAGTTATATTGGCCTTTTCTTTTTTTCTACGCTTAACTCTATCTGTATTTATATACCAGTTTGCGTTTAACATGGAACAAGGGCTTCCTGTTTTACCCGAATGGTTATTTTTCAATAGAGTGAATGCTCGTACCAGGAAAGGCGTACACATTGGACCAGCTAGTTTTCTATTTAGGTATGCTAAACTACTTGCAGCATAACATTTCTTTTAAGCTCCATTCGCCTTTTGTTATTCAAATCACCATTTCCCAAGTTGTATATAGCTTATCTTACCTTGTTCATGTTTTACAGTCTGTCAGGCGGACATGTGGTGGGAAACTTCTCACCTCATGAAGCATTCGCCATTGGTGGAACAAACAGCGTAAGAGGTTACGAAGAGGGCGCTGTAGGATCTGGTCGATCATATGTAGTTGGTTCAGGGGAGGTCTCTTTCCCAATGGTGAGACTTTTCTCTGACAGTCCTAAGATCTCGTTTTTGTAACAAAGATGAATGTTATGACTCTCATTCTTGCCTTTCTTTTGCAGAGAGGACCGGTCGAGGGCGTCCTTTTTACAGATTATGGTACTGATCTGGGATCAGGAAATACTGTCCCAGGTACAGTACAGACTAGGCTTTCGGTGCTTTTACCTTATGCATCTTACGATATGCTTGTAAAAGTTTTGGAATCTCTCACAAGTGACCATCATCTTTGTTAATTTATGTCCTTTAGGTGATCCTGCGGGGGCTAGGCTGAAGCCTGGAAGTGGTTACGGGTATGGTTTTGGGGTGCGTGTTGATTCCCCGTTGGGGCCTCTACGCCTTGAGTATGCCTTCAACGATAAGCACAATGGAAGGTTTCACTTTGGTGTTGGCCAACGGACCTAAACTTACCAGTCTCATCTGTTTTTTTCGTCGACCACGACGACTGAAACGACGTGAAAAAACTAGACATTGGTCCTTGATTCTAAAAATGTTTTCTTGGTCTTTGTCGTACATTCATCTGTATGACTTTTGTTAATTATCTCATCTATTTAGTTAACTCACTGTCCTGTGTAATGTTAGAAAACTCCGAGATTCATTTGAAAAGCTAAGATATTTATATGAAAGTTTTCTGCTATGACAGTACACTAACTTTGATCTGATTTTAAAAGCACGGGAATATTTTTTTAAAAATATAATTTATGCTCTCTCTGTTTTATGTTAATTGTGAGTTTAGCATTTTTTTTATTGTTACGAAAATAGTGTTATTTTAGAATTTTAATGAACTTTCAACTTAAAATTAAATACAAATTCATTGATTTTATAAATAATTTCATTTATCTCAAATATTAGTGGTCGAATATGTGTAGCTAATAAAAGTTTTGTTGCATTTCAATCATTTACTTAATCTGTGTGAAAATGTCGGAATAATATCAATAGATTTTAACATTTGATAAGTAATGTTTTATTTTTTTTATAAAAATATTCGAACTAAATTTGGTTAAGTTTTTTTAATACCCAAATTTTTTTCTACCCAATTTTTATATCTCAACTAATTATTATGTCTATTTTAATACACAAACTTTTGATACGGTCTTTCTTTTTAATATCCAAATTATGTTATTAATTTTCAAATAAAATTTTAAAAATCTCTAAAATTCACAAAATAATGTGAAAGATTCTAATTTTATTTTAATCCTTAGAAATAGAAGTAATTAAATTATGGATAATCTTAAATTGTGTAATAATTTTTTAAGAATTAAATATGAAATTTGGTTTATTTTTGGAAATAGAAAATAAATTTATTTTCTTTTCCTTCGAAATTGATTTTTTATAAATTTATAATTTTCTCCATAATTTAGTTACTTTCTTTGCTATAACTTAAAATAAAAGCGGAAATTTTAAAGATTTTGGAGGTTTTTTAAAATTTTGTTTGATACTTATTAATACTTTTGATTAAAATAAACAAAGTTTGGGTACTAATTGAACATAGTTTTAAAAGTTTGTGTATTAAAATAGGTAAAATAATTAGTTGACGTATTAAAGTGGGTAACAAAAAAATTAGTTGAGGTATTAATAGTATACATAATTATATTATTTTATATTTATATTAAATATAAAAATAATCTAAAAGGTTACTTAATTTTTTTTTAATTATTTCAACCTGTTTCATTACGAAGTTTTAATAAAATATCTGTAATTTGTTTGGTAAATTTGTGATATATACTTATTTGATAAATTATTAATCATAAAATTTATTTGATGTTAGTTTATTAACTCTACATTTTATTTATATAAAAATATTTGATTTCAATTTAACCCATAATTTTGCATATATAATTATATGTTCTCAAGAATAAAAACAATTTAAGAATAAGAATCTAATATTTATTAATTTTAAGGGAATGCAGTTTTTTTATTATTAAAATACAAACAAAATAATCTATTAATTTAATTAATTTTATATTAAATGATTTTCTTGTAGTGTCTAAACTCGAAAGTAGTTATATTTTTAACTTTTTTATAAAATATTTGAGTGGTTTTAAATCAACTAATTTAAAAGAAGAGAAATCAAAGATTAATAAAAAGGTAGGACCTAATTTTTTATATTGTTTGGACACAAGATTAGTTATTGTGTTGTTTGGAAACACATTTAGTAGTATAGTGTTATTTACCATAATTAGAATAGTGAATTTAACTATATAGTAGAATAGTGTATTTGATTTAAAAACTAACAAAAAAAGTTTGGGTCAATGAGAATGATTTTGTTTTAATAAGAGACGTCTCACTCTTATGTTGGACCTTGTGCAGCTTAAAAAATATACATGTGGTCTAAAAAAATGGGCCCTAATATTTTAGAAAAAGACACTAAACTCTAACTAAAATTTGCAAAAAAAATATATAGGCTATGTGCAAATGTGCCTTGGGCACATGCCCAGACGGGGCTAAAGAGAGATGATATTATATGTTTGGCTAAGAAAACCTCGTTGCAAGCGTTTCATAATGTTATGGTATCATGAGGAATGGAGAGCTCTAAATCTCTCTTAATGATAGAGAAGAGTGGAAACTTGAAGGAGTCTTCAAGGATGCCATTAACTTTGTCATCTGGTCGATCAAGTTGATCCACTGTTTAAGAGGGTTTTCAAGAAGCAATCTGTAGAATTTTGTTACATTAAGAAAAGAAAAAAGATATTTCGGTGTATATATATTATAGTGGACATGAACTGTTAAACCTATCTTAGCTCCGATAGTATTCCCCTGATATGGTTGTTTAACTTTGAACTAGATTCATGTGATTTCAAAGCTCAGAATTAGTTTGGATAGACAAAAAAAAAATTATTTAATGAAAATTAAATTTATATTTATATTTTTTGTGCAGGATTGTATCTTATTCACGTCAAACACAATGAATATTAAAAAATATATTCTATACTTCTACATTTAATCAAACATACCTTATGAATGTAGATGGGTCTCCGATTGTATTCAGCGAATTAAATATAATCTAACAAGTCCACAGTTTTGATAAAACGAAAAATAATTGCAACCGCCTTTCGGTTGTATAATTATTGAAATAAAGCAAAACTGTTATTTGGTTTTATATTTTGATTGGATTTTCAATACTTATTTGAACTTATCTTTTACAATTACTTACCTTTTTCATTATAGTAATTTTTATGATCATATATTATGCTGATGATGTATTTTTGACATTTAGAATAGTGTCAAATTCATGGCAAGTCATCTTATTGACTTCCTAGAAAATGTTTTGTTTGTTCGTGAACTGGACCTTGACTCAATCAATTCCTCTTTTTTCTGCTAAAAACCTTGGGTCAATTTGCGTAAAGCAAGTAACAAAACTCCAGTCATTTAGGAGTAAACTTGGTTTAAAAAAATTCTAAAAACATGAAAATAATTCGTTTATTTAATTTGTTTAAGAACGTAACAAACTCCATGTGTTCCCCAATTTTTCTGAGAGATAAATGCTATTGTACGTTAATTTTCTTTAAGAAAAATCAAATGATATCTCTAAGTCACTATTAGCCAACGCTAACAACCTTTATTAAAGGAGAGTTGTTGTCATCTTAAGGCATTTAATTTGTTTTTCCTCATTATCATGAAAGGCCAATTAAACCTAACTCTATCTCTATATATAAGAAAGAAACAAAGAAATGCTTCTTCAGTTATAGTTTGCCATATTGTTAGATATTCACCTAGCTCTCGGTGTTGTGCGAGTTAAAGACGTACTTCCTTGCAGGTTGATTAAAAGAGAGAAAGTACAAAACACTAATCCTTCAAACATAAATGACAAAAGGTGTTTCTAGTTTTTCTTCATCGAAAGTGTTTCTTCGGCTTGTTCTCGTTCTTGACACAACTTCTTCTCCTTCTCCGGAGATTGATCTGCGAAAAAGGTTATATTTTGATTCATAAATGATACATCAAATTGTGTTTTTATATTCATACATATATAATGGTAGAGATCAAAGCTTTAAACTCACAGATCTTGCCTCTACATTAGAAGATTTTTACCCTTACTCTCATTTAATCATACATAGGTTTTAGGGTATTGATACACTCATTTGTGGTGAATTCCATGCATAAATATGAAAAATATATCAAGTTAGTATTTCTAGATATCCTTGTGTTATAGTTTACTGTTGTTCTAATAATCACATATTAACTTCGTACAGATACCTTAAATGGCCGCTATGGATCCGAGAAATAATGGTTACGTTGCTCCGCTAAATGTACGTGAATAACTCATTCCTTTTCATGTATCAAACTTTTTCATTTTTCAGTTTTAGGAATTCTGTGTAAGTTTTCATATAAAAACATCTGATTTTTCCTTAAAGGTACAAAGGTAAAAAAAAAGGAACCAAGTTCAAGAATTATACTGCTTTTGTAGGGAGTAAGATAATGATATATTTAACTTGAATGTGATATTATTTTAAGGATAAGGAGAGAGATGAAGATATTGAAGTTGGTGAGGTGGTAGAGGTTCAAGATAACCAAAGTGTGGCATCTCTCAAGTCCAACGATTCTGACCTTAAGAAGAAGACTAATGATGGTGATACAAAGGAGAAAGGTGGCTGGACTAACGCACTCATTTTGCTAGGTACACTTTCCATGGCATACTTTTTAAACATACATAAATTTGTATAACTAAATCTTACATAACTTGACCAAGAAAAAGACATGTACACATTCTATTGTTTTTAATGTCTTCGTTGTGTTTCTATCCCTGTACAGGAAACCAAGGACTAGCGACATTGGCCTTCTTTGGTGTGGGAGTTAACCTGGTTCTGTTCCTAACGCGTGTTATGGGACAAGGCAATGCAGAAGCTGCAAACAACGTAAGCAAGTGGACAGGAACAGTATACATGTTTTCACTTGTGGGTGCATTTCTCAGCGACTCTTATTGGGGTCGTTATTTGACATGCACTATCTTCCAAATCATCTTCGTCCTTGGTGTGAGCCTCCTCTCTTTCACTTCTTGGTTTTTCTTGATCAAACCTAAAGGTTGTGGCGATGGAAACTTTACATGCGACCCTCCCTCTTCCCTCGGCGTTGGCATCTTTTATTTATCCGTTTATCTAGTAGCCTTTGGATACGGAGGTCACCAGCCAACGTTGGCTACTTTCGGTGCAGACCAGTTTGGTGATAATGATAAAACCTCCAAAGCTGCGTTTTTCAGCTACTTTTACTTTGCACTCAACGTTGGATCTCTCTTTTCAAACACAATCCTTGTTTACTTTGAGGATAAAGGGTTGTGGACTTTAGGGTTTTTGGTGTCACTAGGCGCTGCCATTATCGCATTGGCAGCCTTTCTCGGCCCTACAAAACGTTATCGTTACGTCAAGCCCTGTGGGAATCCGTTGCCACGCGTGGCGCAGGTGTTCGTGGCTACTGCTCGGAAGTGGAGTGTTGTTAGGCCTGAAAACCACCAGGAGTTGTATGAAGTCGAAGGTCCTGAATCTGCCATTAAAGGAAGTAGAAAGATATTTCACAGTTCCAAGTTTCTCTTCTTGGATAGAGCAGCAGTTATAACAGATGATGACAGGTAATAAATCAATCCTCGTGTTCTAAAAATGGGTTTAGTCGATCCCTTATAAAACTTTAACTACTGCCTAACGATTTCTTGAACATTGTTTTATATATAGTCGTCATCTTTTAACTCATGAATATTTTGCGATCAATATAATAATATAGGAGCGGGACAAGGAACAACGCATGGAGGTTATGCAGTGTAACACAAGTAGAAGAAGCAAAATGTGTGATGAAGATGCTCCCTATATGGCTATGCACTATAATCTACTCAGTGATCTTCACACAAATGGCATCATTGTTCGTTGAGCAAGGTGACGTGATGAATGCATCCATCGGCAAATTCCACATCCCCGCGGCGAGCATGTCAGTCTTCGACATATGCAGCGTCCTAATATCAACAGGAATCTACCGCCACGTTATATTCCCATACGTGAGACCCACGGAACTTATGCGGATGGGTATAGGTCTAATCATAGGGATAATGGCAATGGTGGCCGCAGGATTAACAGAGATCCAACGGCTTAGACGTATCGTCCCTGGTCAAGCGGAGAGTGAGCTCACCATTCTATGGCAAATTCCACAGTATGTTCTTGTGGGAGCGAGTGAGGTGTTCATGTACGTTGGACAGTTAGAGTTCTTCAACGGACAGTCACCAGATGGTTTAAAGAACTTAGGAAGCTCGTTGTGCATGGCTTCGATGGCGTTAGGTAACTATGTGAGTAGTATGATGGTGAATATTGTTATGGCTATAACCGCGAGAGGGAAGAGCCATGGGTGGATACCTGAGGATCTAAATGAAGGTCATATGGATCGGTTTTATTTTCTGATTGCGATATTAGCTGCTATTGATTTCGTGTTTTATTTGGTGTTTGCTAAGTGGTACCAACCCATAAGCCATGATGAAGATAGCATCAAGGGAACTGGTGTGAAGAGGAAGGCTATCTCAGAGTTAGACCAAGTTTAATTTTTCTTTTCTATTTAGTTTTTTTTTAGCTACAAGTCATCTTTTGAGGGTTTTTTTTTCTAGTCGAATAATTGGTAGGGAACAATCTTTGTTAGGGATAATGAATAATAATATATTGTTGATACCTGATTCTTCTTTTCAAGAAAATATTTTGTTATTTTTATTCTAAATATTATTCTATTACTCAAGATTTGAAGTGGTTTGGTAAACAAAACCGTAATAAAACAATTAAAATTAGTTTATATTCAAAATTCTAGCAGGTTGTTGACAAAGTGTATTAAAATTAGTTTATATTCTATTACTCAAGACTTGACCCTCTTCTGTTTAATCATGTGCATGGTTTCAAAATAAAAAAGCTGATTATCTAAACTATTAAAACTGAAGTACAAATAAATCTTAATCCTTAGTTTTCCACAAATATTACATACCTATGCCACTACCTTATAAATAGCAACTTCCATAAAAAATTGTTAAGAAATTGCCTAATATTTAGCTACCTAATAAATTTAGAAGATATGCAATCATTCATTTATTAAAAAATCAAAAAGTTAATTTTGCAATCCATAAAAAACTATAAAATAGTCAGATTAATTTATTGGTTTATTAAAAATTAAATTGATCAATATGATTTAAAATTTTCAGAATAATAAAACTAACTCAGTTATATTTAATTAATTAGCATCTTCTGATTTAATTAGTACAATAATGTATGTATTTAATTTTTAAACATTTACAAAAATTAAAAATAAATACCCGTGTGGAGGCACGGGTCAAGATCTAGTTGTTAGTTATAAGTCCAATCTCATTCTGCTTTAACCAAATTTGGTTGATGATAACAATAATAATACAGAGAAAGGATATAAGACAAAAGATTAACTGAAATTAACACTAATTAAAGCGAGATTAAGGTTGAACTTAGTACTCTAAAATGAGAGAGACGCAGATTAGGGAGAGAACAAAGTGGCATAAATTTCCAAAAACACTTGAACAATGACACTGTGGTGTTGAAGAGAGTTTAAAGAAAGAAAACACTGAAGAAGCTTTTGTAGCTCAGCCGCTGCAAATATCTGTCTCTCAACAATCATTTCCACCATCGACGTCCTAAAATCCTCATAAGGATCCTCTGACTTCTTCACCACCGCAAAACTCTCTCCCTTGGAAGATTCCGAGGAGAAGCTTCTAGAAGAAAAGAGTGTATCTCTATCATCACTCTCTTCTTCTTCGTCCTCGCTGCAAGACCAGCACCACGACCCACTTGACTTAAAACGAGAGGCGATGAGAGAATCAGAACCGAACTGAGATGATCTTTGCTTCCTCCTTGTCTTGATGTTCTTCTTTGAGTCTCTGAACGAACGGCTTCCTTCGTAGAAAGGGTTTGGTGGGAACGCAGAGAACGTGTTAGGCTTAGGTTTGTGACGGTCCACGCGTGGAGTCTTGGCTTTAGGTTCGGTAAGGAAGAATCTGTCGGAAGATGTTGTTTGGCTAGCAACAGCAGAAGTGTCGACCACGTCGTGTAGGTCTCGTGGTCGGCAAGAGCTTAGAGATGACCGGACTATTCTTGGAACCCTGAGCCTCATTCTTTTCTCCATGTTAGAGAATATCGATGTAGAGAGAGATAGAGAAAATGACTATTGAACAAGATGTATTAAAGGAGGAGTGTCATAATATAAAGACTTTTGAGGGAAGGAGATATAATAAATTCTCTGTTATTTTTTATTTCTTGTTTTGGTTTGTATATTTCGTAATATTAATGATAATTTAATGATTACAACTTTTTACGTTTACTACATTCTGAAATTTCTTTTGTCTTTTCTTTGTCGTCTTTAACTTAAACTATTGGAATAGCTGACACCAAAAACATACCGTTGGAATTTCCTTCTTGCTCTTTTCTTTTTGTTTTTATTTTGCGTATATACACTCGAGGACTTCTCGTTTTTAAAACTTATATAAAAATGTTTTTAGTTTTGAAAATTTTGACATAAATTGTGTTTTGTAATGTTTGTCATCTTGTAGAAGTCAGTTCTGTTTAGCTTTTCGAAATCCTTACAATCAGTCATTTTAAAAGTTTTTGTAGTATGTAACAAGATAAAGTTCTCTTTAATTACTTTCAATTTGAGTATTGTTATTTTGTATTTTTAATCATTTCATTATTTTTTAATATAGTTCATTACAATACATTTTATGATTTTTGTGTATGTTAAAAAAAATGAAGCGAACACAATAACCATTCATACGTTAAAGTATCAAAAATACAAATTTTTTGACATTTCCAATTGAGCCTTCCTCACCAGAGTTCATGCATCGGTTATTGAATCTAGCTTGAGTGTGATCGTTTTATTCAAAAAGGTAATGAAATTCGAATTAAATGATTGAAAATGAAAATTATGCAGAAAGGTGGTGCACGACGATCACTAAAAGTCAAAGTATGTTGAGCAAGTTAGATGTTGCTATTTAAAAAAAAATAAAGAAATTTGACTTTTAAAACAAAAAGTAGAAACATTTACCAATAAACCAAAAGTCGCTAGCAATATTTATTTTCACAAAAAAGTGCCTAACATTCCTTCTATTCGCTATGTCTTTGGGTCTCTAGGCTGTTATGCACCTTGCTTTAACTAATTAAATGAAATCGAAAACATTCAAACATCACTACAACAAATTAGATATATAGACAATACAATTCTTTGCTATATTTATTAATATTTCTGTGGATTGAGACGTTACTAATATTTGTACAACCAAAATGTTGTAGCTATGTTTCGTTGCAAACAACATCAAACATTCACATGATCTCCTAAACTTTCCTTGTGCATTTTGCTGCTGTCATTCATTGGAGTATGGATTGAAAAATGTAACGATTTGCATGTTTCCATTTTATATCGATGCATGAAGATACTATTGGTACCATATAACAATTTAAACAAATGAATGTTAGTCTTTGGGGGTTGAACCACATTGTTTAAGAACTTTTGCTCCAACACCAGTTTAGCTGCCACTTCGAATCTTCCAAATATGAACTTCAGGGGTATTATCTTAACACTTCCATTGATTAAGGAACTTTCAAACAATTTAATTTTGAATGTTTTTGGTAAATTTTTTTTGGGAAAACTGTTTTTTTAGAGCAAAAAAATAGTAACTATGTCCCTTTAGACTAATTTATATTTTATGTCATATTTTCCTATAACACCCTTTAATATTTTTGAAAATAAATTTAATAAATAGTTTTACAAACAAAAAGAATTTGGAAAAATAGTAACTTTTGATAAAATACCTATATGAACTTAGTGATATTTTTTCCAGTTATAAAAAAAGTTAAAATTATAAATTTCATATTATGTTATAAATAAAGTAGAAATGACATTCTACGAAGTAGAAAACGAAATCCACTTTTTTCATTGAATCTACAATGTTTAGAATACATGATCTACGTAAATAGGAGTATTCTAAAAATATTTAGAATACACATTCCGCGCTTAACCTATCATTCTAAAATCTTTAGAAATCAAAATCTACACATTAATATAAATCTAAAACACGTAGAAACTGACTTCTACAGATTTACTATAAATCTAAAACATGTAGAAATCAAAATCTAAACATTACTATAATTCTAAAAAACTGTAGAAACCGATTTCTACATATTAGTTGTATTCTACGGATAAGAAATCAGTTCCTAAAAATATGGAAACAAAATATTTGGGAATATTCACTTTTATATTTTGAAAAAAAAAATCGATTTTTTTCAAAAAAAAATAAAAAAACGAAAAAGGAACAAAAAAAAAACGAAAAAGGAATAAAAAATTACAATTTTAAGGACATTACTGCCATTTTGAAAAAAAAATTAATCTAATGGGACATAAAGTAGTATAGATTAGTATAAAGGGACATAGTTACCATTTTTTTGCTCTAAAAAAACAATTTTCCCAAATTTTTTTTTTGTCAAACAGTTTCTCATCTCGCATCTCCCTCTGTTAAATCAAGTCTCCCTTCCTCTCTTCTCGGGTTCGAATTGGTTCTTTTTTTTTCTGTAAACTCCTATTTATAAATTTAAGAAAACCCTCTGACAAAAAGAATTTATTCTAACAAGAATTTGTTTTGTTCATGTTGAAGAATAAAAAGAAAAGAAAACAGTACGATTTAATTTAGCTTTTAGAGCTGACTTCTTTAATGCAATTTTAAGGACACTGAATTCTCTTTAATGCAGGAAAATGGCCTGATGTTTGGGAAGTGAATGCGTATTGGCTCAGTCTAATTTCCCTTTTTACCTAAAAGTAAGTTTCGTGTGTGGTGGCCGCCTGGCCGGTAGGGGACCATATCAGCCTCGTCACGTCCTATATTGAGCTAAGCATGGTTCCAGGCCACTATTTGAATTTCAAATCCATACTATTCTAGAGTTCTATAGTAATACTAATAACGTATGTAGGATGCATTTCAAATTAGGAAGATAGTTCATTCAATCTAAAAGTTTTTAAGTCCTTCGGACGTAATTTTCTATTTTTATCAGGGTTTTATAAATAAATTATAATGACCAAAGTAATGAATGTAAACAGTAAATTCTTCTTCATTTCTTAAAATTTACATCATGGAATTTCTTTTATCCATAGTTCTTTCTTATTCTTCTCATTTTAAGAAATTATAAAAAAAAAACATTTCTTATCAAATTTAGAAAGAATTAATAAGTAACAAATACTTTTTCCATTCTTAGTGTTATTTTAATGGTCATTAGTAAGATCATTTTTCATTTTTAGTGTTTTAATGGTCATTAGTTGCCTAGATAAAGTTTTTCGAAAATGATTTCCTATAACAAAATTGCCAGCTGTAGAATTGTAAAAGTGAAACTACATTCTGTGACTGTAAATAGCAGTAAAAAGCTACCAAAAAGTCAAATGGGCTACGCAGGCAAAAATTTAATGGACCCAGGCACGGCTATATGTTAGGCTGATCGATTAGACCCAGATGCCCTTCTCCGCCTACGCCTCTTTTGCCTGATTCTCCCATATGCTTAGCAGCACTATAGCTCCTACATCACAAGCCATCAAGTCAAATTGAAAGCCGGCAAAGTTTGAGACCATACTTGGGAAACAAGAATCCTATGTTATCATGCAATAAAAAGTTAAAGCAGACTTGGAGAGATACTGAAAAAAGCTGGCAATGTTATCACTGGCTGCAACACCAGCAGGTACTATCCAGCGAGTAGCAACAAGAAATGACATGTCAATCTGTGAATTGAGAGCAAAGTATTATACTTCTTAATCCCTCCAAAATTGATTAGAAAAAAACAAGAAGATAACATGAATTACCTCGTCAGTCGTCCCTATTGAAAAGGCCTCCCAGATACTTACTCCTGGAAGAACTAAGCTCATCTTCATCCTTAGCTGATCTCCAGCGTGCAGGTCTTGTATTCTCCACTGTATTATTCAAGCCTCGACTTAAATCAATGCCAAGATAGCCGGGCAACCTACGGTTCCTTCCTCTGACGTGTAAGTTATTACCCTTTAGTCCTCCCATACTTCAAATCTGGAGTCACTCTGACAGATTAGCTCCTTTCCGATCACAGAAGAGTATGTTGAAAAATTCACATCACTTCTTCGAGAAGGCAGCTGGTTCTCATCTGTGGCTACTGGGTGAATATCTCTTCGAAAATTTCGAGAAAAGTACAAGGTCTTTGGTATTTGAAATGGTCAAAATCTAGCATTTTCTTCAGGAGCCAACAGCAGTTGGTGACCATGTGGCTACTGTCCAGGCAATTTGAGTCACCACCATAAACACCAACTCTGCCATCACCCTATCTCCAGAAGCCCAAGAACAGCAGGGTCTTCCTGTAAACAGAGTAGCATTATCACCAAAAGAAAATGGACGGCACAATAAGAAGCAGAGTGAAGTGGTGTCTCATTACCTTCGAGGACCCAGTCTGTAGTAGATTCTGTGTAGCGCCACTCTCAGAGCTACCAGCAGGAAACCTAGCTATGTTCGTTCCAGAAGCGAAACCTTCAAACACTAGTCCTATCTGAAATCACTGTGGTGTGTTATCATCACTTTCTCTAAATAGTGGTACCTTGATGTTACGGAAATGGGGATGATCAGCTCTTATCCCAGTATTAAATATGGCCATTTTGACATTAGCACCAGTATACCCCTTTCTTCCAGAGAACATCTATCTGCTCCAAACTGAGTCAATTTTAAACCGACAGGTTGGTTCATTTTAAGAGAACAAACCGACTGGTTTAAATTGTTTTGGTAGTGGAATCGATTTGGTTCGGTACAACCCGAATTTTGTTTGTTTTTCAGTTCAATAAATTTCGGTTTGGTCTTATTTAATTGTTCGAGTCCAGTTATTAGAATTGTATGGTTTGATTTGGTTCGGGCTGTTTCTTGGCCAACTTGTGTGTTTGTCCTTTTGTCGTCACCGGAAGCCTCCGTTTTAAATCCTCGAGTCAAAGGTCGTCAAAGAGAAGAAGATCAAATACAGCCACTTCACTTGGATCGTAGGCTTCTTCCTTTCTCTTCGACTCCATTATCCTTTCTACTTCAAGGTTTGTTGAGTTTCTTTCCCTTTTTAGTAACTTCCCGACAAAAGATATATTGTATTACCAATTCGCACGCAACTTAAAAAAGTTTCAGTTAACAGTGACTTGACCAACGACCCTTTTTTCTTGATTGTGTCGGTAGGATAAGTTTCTGAAGTTAAAGACACGAACTTGACTGTTTTGTCGGTTTAGAATCTGTGTGAATTCCTCCTCTCATGGAGATTAGATCTGAGCTCCGAAAACTTTCCCGAAGTGGAAAGCCGACATGGGCTGTTCTGGTTGCGATTCTGGCTCTTACTCATATCTTGCTGCTACTTTCATACGGAAGATATCTGTTGCCTGATGGCAGAAGACTCAAACTGCCCAACGAGCACAATGCGTTGCTGACTCCATCGCAAAACGGTCTTCTCAGGAACACACTTGCGGTTAACGTCTCTGCGGCTCCTACAGGGTTGTTGGAGACTAATGGCTCTGGTCTACGGAATGAGACAGAGGATGATGAAGGGTTTGTTGACATTGTTGATTTTGAGAGCTTTGAAGATGTGAATGATAGTGTCATCGTCAAAGAAGTGGCTGGAAGCAATGCAAGTGACAATCTTTTTCCTTCAGAGAAAATTGTGATGCAAAATGTGTCTTTGCAAAGTCAGAAGAACTCTGGAGGCTCCGCCATAGCTGCTCCTGTTTTGGAAAATAGTTCCTTGATTGTTACTAAGAAAGTGAGTAAGAAGAAGAAGAAGATGCGGTGTGATCTTCCACCAAAAACTGTGACCCCAATAGATGAGATGAATCGGATTTTAACAAGGCACCGTAGATCCTCACGCGCAATGGTACGTCCTTCTAGTTTCTTTGTATACCCTATGGAACTTTTAATTATCATGTACTTGAGAAAATACTGCTTCTTCCAATGTAGCGACCGCGTTGGTCTTCTAGGAGAGATGAGGAGATGCTGGCTGCAAGAAAGGAGATAGAGAATGCTCCTCTTGTAACAATTGATCGAGAACTCTACCCTCCAATATTCCGTAATGTTTCCATGTTTAAGAGGTAATGGTATACGTTTATGAGTTCTCTTAATGTCGTTAGTCCTATATAGATGAAATAATATGATCTGTTTGGTTCATAAATCTGAATTTTTGGTAGTGTTTTCCTATAAAAGGTAATCTTGACATATTCGATTCAGTTATATACCTCAGGAGTTACGAACTTATGGAACGGCTACTCAAAGTTTATGTATATAAGGAAGGAAGCCGTCCCATTTTCCATACTCCAATACTCAAGGGATTGTATGCATCAGAGGGATGGTTCATGAAGTTGATGGAAGGAAACAAGCGTTACACTGTAAAGGACCCAAGAAGAGCTCACTTGTACTATATGCCATTTAGTGCACGGATGCTAGAATACACTCTGTACGTGCGTAACTCTCACAACCGAACCAACTTACGCCAGTTTCTTAAGGAATACACTGAGCACATCAGTTCCAAGTACCCTTTCTTCAACAGAACCGGTGGAGCTGATCATTTTCTTGTCGCCTGTCATGATTGGGTATGCACCTCCTTCAGTTCTTCTATGATTGAACTAGTTATTTCGCCATTGAGTAATTATATTGAAATGCGGGTTCAGTTTCTTCGGTTAGTTTGGGGTCGGAATCCGGTTAGTTCGGGTCGGTCCAAATCTCTTCGAAGTGAACTGGAATAAAATTTGGTTCGGTTTTTGGTTAGTTCGGTTTCAAAATCGGTTAAATTTTTTGTTTAAATTGAATAAAATTCGCAAAATTTTGGGTATGCTCGGTTATTTCGGCTCGGATTTTGGTTAGTTCGGTTTGAAATTTTTGTTTAAACTGGTATTTTAGTAATTTTATTTTTGAAAACCGAACTAACCAATTACTAGGCCTAAATATTCACCATGTTGAATTTGCCTTCACTAACCAGGCACCATATGAGACGAGGCACCACATGGAGCATTGCATTAAAGCTCTATGCAATGCAGACGTAACCGCAGGCTTCAAGATTGGAAGAGACATCTCACTCCCTGAAACATATGTCCGAGCAGCCAAAAACCCGCTTCGTGATTTAGGTGGAAAACCTCCCTCTCAGAGGCGGATCCTTGCTTTCTACGCCGGAAGCATGCACGGTTACTTGCGCACCATTCTACTACAGCACTGGAAAGACAAAGACCCGGACATGAGAATCTACGGTCGAATGCCACTCGGGGTGGCGAGCAAGATGAACTACATAGACCAGATGAAAAGCAGCAAGTACTGCCTTTGTCCTAAAGGGTACGAGGTGAACAGCCCGAGGGTGGTTGAGTCTATTTTCTACGAGTGTGTCCCTGTGATTATATCAGACAACTTTGTGCCGCCTTTCTTTGAGGTTCTTGATTGGAGTGCCTTCTCGGTCATTGTTGCGGAGAAAGACATCCCGAGGTTGAAAGAAATTTTGATGTCTATACCGGAAGAGAAGTACGTAAAGATGCAAATGGCGGTGAGGAAGGCGCAAAGGCATTTTCTGTGGCATGCTAAACCGGAGAGATATGATCTGTTTCATATGGTGTTGCATTCTATTTGGTATAACAGAGTGTTCCAAGTAAAACGTAGATGATATGCGTATATGGTGATGTGTTAGTGTTCTTATGTACTTGTCTAAGTCTGTTGTGTGAGTAGGAATAGCTACAATGCTGACTCTCTACCTTTGTAAATATTGATTGTATTACAAGATGTATGTTTCTATGCTAATAAAATGGTTACAACGTGTATGTTTCAGTCTCTTTTGGTTTGAAGATGTATCATGTGTGTCTCTATGTTAACAAAATGGTTACAACTTACAACTTGGTAACTTACAGGAGGTGTATGTTTTAGTCTCCGTTGGTGTGAACTTTAGCTTTTGAGTTCGGCTTAACTTGATTTTGATTCGAAGGGAAACAAACACGCATAAGCTCATGGGCCTGCTTATCCAGCGCCTGTCTATGGGCTTTCGGCCCAAAATAAAAGTCGAGCTGTCTATGGGCTTTCGGCCCAAAATAAAACGTCGACGTTTCGGTGTAAGAGCAAATCGTTTAGACCAGTTTCTCCCACAAAGCTCGTCGTCGTCGTCGTTGGGAGGCTGAACCAAAAAGCCATGAGCAGTGAAAAGGAAGAGCAACCATCAATGGAGATCGACGATTCGGACAATGTTCTCGATCTCACTAGCTGCCAGCTCCACACTCTCGATGCGATCGAGTTACCACCGACTCTAATTGAGCTGGACCTTACGGCGAACCGTTTATCAGAATTAGACTCGAGGATCGCTCAGCTCTCTGCGCTCAAGAAGCTTTCTCTTCGCCAGAACCTAATCGACGATTCCGCCGTCGAGCCTTTGTCTCGCTGGGACGCCTTATCCGATCTCGAGGTGATCTCTCCACTCTCTAATCGTGTTGAAATGAATCGGCATTTACAATCCGTGACACCCTACGATTGATGCAGGAGCTGATTCTCAGAGACAACAAGCTAGCAAAGGTTCCAGATACTGCCATATTCTCAAAGCTTTTGGTTTTCGACGTATCTTTCAATGAGATCACTTCGCTGCAAGGGTTATCAAAGGCCTCTAGCACGCTCAAGGAGCTCTACGTGTCTAAGAACGAAGTTAACAAGATTATGGAGATTGAACACTTGCACGACTTGCAGATTCTTGAACTCGGTTCTAATAGATTACGGGTTTGTTTTGTTCTGTTCTGTTCCACCTCATTTGGTGTTTTCTAATCGCTTTATAAGGATTCAGCAATGAAAAATTGAGAGTCTTGGTGTTTCAGGTGATGGAGAATATGGAGAACTTCACTAAATTAGATGAACTGTGGCTTGGAAGAAACCGTATCAAAGTTGTGAACCTGTGTGGGCTCACATGTATTAAAAAGATTAGCTTGCAGAGTAATCGATTGACTTCTATGAAAGGATTTGAGGTGTGCATTGTTTTACCTTTCTGCAGATACTCATTAACATTTTATTCTTCTGATGTGTTGAAAAAATATGTTCTCAGGACTGTGTAGCTCTTGAAGAGTTATATTTGAGCCATAATGGTATCTCGAAAATGGAAGGCTTGAGTGCTTTGGTTAACCTGCGGGTATTGGACGTCTCGAACAACAAGCTCACATCCGTTGATGATATTCAGACCCTCACAAAGTACTTAAAATTTCTATTGCCTTAGACCTATTTTTTTGTGTTTTGTTGTTCTCCATCTTGACTTGACATTAATTTTATAGGTTGGAAGATTTATGGCTTAATGACAACCAGATAGAATCACTTGAAGCTATCACAGAAGCTGTTACAGGCTCAAAGGAGAAACTCACCACTATCTACCTTGAAAATAACCCTTGTGTAAGTTTTTAACCGTGCATCGAGGTCTTTCAGTCTCTGGTCATGCATCATCGTAGGATTTCATATCTTCGTTTTGCTTTTTGATATGGCATGTCAATTTAGTGATCCCATTGCTTGTCTTGTTCAGTGTGCATCGTAATATAGATAAATCATTTAATGTATGCATCAAGGAACATAAGATGAGCATCGCAACATGGTTGTAGACCTCTGCATCCGTTTATTAATTTATTTGGTTGAGAACCAATATCTTGTTTAGATTATAATTTTTCTGGCTGGGAAATTGTAGAAGTTATCATTTCACTTTGGATCTATCCATGTAGCGATGTCTAGTTAAAAAGTATTATTAATTGTGTATTGTCTTATCTCTTGTCAGGCCAAGTCTGCTGATTACGTTGCTGTGCTGAGACAAATCTTCCCAAATGTGGAGCAAATAGATTCTAACTTATTTGCTTGAAGATAGATATTCCTCGTTTTATGAGAGGCTGCTTCCTCATTAGTTTAAAAAATTGCAGAGCATGGGCATTGAATCTAAGAAATCAGGTGATATCTCGAAATATATATGTGGTCGGCTGTTTATCATAAAGAAGTGCAAAGGAGCAAGTCAAATCGTTGTCTTTATCGATATTTTGTCAAAAGGACTCTCGTGTTCCCTTGCAAGCAGTGTTTGGTATGTTTGCAAGGCTGAGGTTGTCTTTGTTTCACCTGACACTATCTTGTTTTTTGGTTTCGTGTGTGATTGTTAAGCACTGAAAAGTTGCTATGTTGAGATTTTACTGCCTTTTGGTTATTATTGTCAACTCTGTTCTTTCATCAATACTGTGAAGTTGATTAACCAGAACAAATTCCTGGAAAAGAAAACGATCATTCATAGGTCTTGAATCTTGATACATTTTTAATCACATTTTGTAGAAGAGCTATCTTTCTTAACGTTTCATATGTACGTATACCTAAATAACCATGGAAAGATAGTATAGATAACAGTTATCACTTATCACACACTTCCCAAAATACAGTACTTTCCAGACTAAACCGATTTGATTCGAATTCTAATTTTGTACCGGTCTGCAAAGTCAAGTACGGTTTGGTATGGTTTGATTTTTAACTTTACATCACGCGATTAGAAAAAAAACAGGGAGCTTTAGATGAATGTAGCGAATAAAAAGTTGACAAGTGTAAAATCCACGAAGGCGCGCCAGTAGTTTACTAGTTACCGCAAAGCTGTAATTCCTGCGAGTGAGATTGCTTCGAAAAACCCTTCCCGAGTCTTCGTCCTCCTCCTCCTTCAAAGTCGTCTCTCTCTAGAGCCGGAGAGCTCACATTCCCAGCGTAAGAAAAATGGCGACTCTAGAGAGTCCACCTCCCGGAACGTCGTCGTCTGCGATGAGGAATGCTTTCGGGACCGTTCTCTCAGCTCTGATCCTCCTCCTCATTGGTGTCCTCGCTTTCTCGATCCGACTCTTCTCTGTGAGTTCACTCACCCTCTCTCTTCTCCTTTTGTTTATTTCAAATGCTCAACTCTAGATCCGATTGAACTACTTTAGATCCGACTATTCTCGATCCGATCTCATTATAATGCTGCGATTGATCGGTGTAGCTTCTTCTCTCCCTTACTCTTTGTCTAGTGAAGCTGCAAATGTTGTTCCTTGATAGCTACCCCAGTGGAGATATTAAATGCTTCAGCTTTCGAGATTTAGCTTTGAATTGAGAGAATGCTTGGGATGAGACTAATTCTTATTTGAATTTAGCAATCTTGTAGTTATTCAGTGTTTGATTTTTCTTTGTTGGTAACGTTCATTGACTTATTTTCAGGTGATAAAGTATGAAAGTGTGATTCATGAATTTGATCCTTACTTCAATTACAGAGTCACTCAGGTTCCCCTCTCTTTTCTTTTTTCCAAAAAAATTAGTTTGTGCTTTGTGAGAAGCTCTCCTATTAATTTATCAGGTTCCGGTCCTTTTTTTATTTGTTGTTTGTTTCAGTTCTTATCGAAGAATGGAATATACGAGTTCTGGAATTGGTTTGATGATCGGACCTGGTAATTCCAGGACCAGAAAGCTAGACTCTTGGTCTATCTTCAGTAGCATTATACTCATCTTCTTTCCTTTTTTTTTATAGGTATCCTCTTGGCCGTGTTATTGGAGGAACTGTTTACCCTGGTTTAACATTGACTGCTGGAACCATCTGGTGGTGAGTGTAGTTTCACCGAAATCAGCAATTATTTGACACACACACATGTATATCTGTTTATAATTTTGATATTATCCATCTGCCTCAGGGCCTTGAATGCAATAAACATTCCTCTGTCAGTAGAGACTGTTTGTGTCTTCACTGCACCTGTATTTTCAGCTTTCGCATCCTGGGCGACTTACCTTTTGACCAAGGTTTGTCTTTTGTCTAATATTTTTGTTTTTATTATATTCCAGAACCATTTGATTCAACATCACCTATTTTGTCTTTTAACAGGAAGTTAAGGGCTCCGGTGCAGGACTAGCAGCTGCTGCTCTTTTGGCCATGGTAATTTATTCAACATACGTTAAATTTTATTCAATTGATGTCTCGGAAGAGTCTGAACATTAACACATTAAGTTCCCTTAAACATTATGGCTGTGAATTCTTAAAAGAATCTAACAAATTTGTTCAAGAAGGTCATGCCTATGAATTTTAATAGGTTTGTGCTTGGTGCATCGTTTAGTGGAATCTGCAACAAACGTATATAGATGCGATTCTTTGTAATGTTAGTTTTTTTAACTAAATAATTATATTTGCAGGTTCCCTCATATATATCCCGATCTGTTGCTGGAAGCTACGACAATGAAGCTGTTGCTATATTTGCTTTGATCTTCACTTTCTATCTTTACATAAAGGTTAGGGTTTTCTCCAATGCATGTAGAGTTTGTTTTGATTTTTCACCCTAAACCCATTTAACAACTAACACCAAGCATTCTCTTGTAAATTTCGATTTCTTATTCAACAGTTCCTAAAATTATTTTTTTTGGTTGACTTTATGCAGACACTAAATACAGGTTCCCTGTTTTATGCTACACTGAATGCCATTGCATACTTCTACATGGTACGACTTGGATAACTCCCCATTTTACTCTTTACTATTCTCTGCTCAACTTTCACATCTTTTTTTACCTTCATCATTTAGGTATGTTCTTGGGGAGGTTACACCTTCATTATCAATCTGATACCAATGCATGTGCTTCTGTGCATTGTAACTGGCCGATACTCTCCTCGACTGTACATTGCCTATGCTCCTTTGGTATGTTCCTCCTTCTAGTAACAGATAAAAATATTATAACAAGCCTTTCTCTGTGTGTTTCCTTGAAAAGTTTGAATGTACAAGTAAGAGTCATGCATGCTATTTTTTACTTTCCAGCATTGGACTCTAGCTATTTGTTATTTCAAAACTTTTTTTATAGGTGCACAACAAATTAAACTGATAAAATGATTAAAATATATAATAAACACAACTGCTTTTAAGCCTTTAAGGTGTCTTGAACTGTCCGCTTGTGGCTAGTATAGGAACCTCCGTAAGGATTCATATAGTTTTCAGAAATGTGGATAACTTTAATTCGTGTTATTGAGAAATTAGTTGTCTCTACGTTGAAGTGGCTGTATATAAGATACTGAATATTAACTGGAATGAGACTATTCTGAAAGCTATTGACACCAATTATGTATGCAGGTTGTGCTGGGTACGCTGTTAGCTGCCTTGGTACCTGTTGTTGGCTTCAATGCGGTTTTGACATCTGAACATTTTGCCTCATTTTTGGTGAGTTCTTTTTCCATGCCCTATTTTTCACGCACGCCTCTTATTTTAATGTTTAGTTTACTCTTTCTAAATTTGAGTTTTAAACCAACCAAGGATCAGTACTCTCGGTGCTTAGTTTTCTGGATGCGAGATTATATATGCTGTCGATTTTCCTAGCCTAGAAATTTGAGGCCTCTTTGAAATTTCAAGTTTGTCTTGTGAGATATTTTCATTGCTGAACACCATACAACTAACTGTACGAAGTACAGTTTATTGGGATGGATATGTTGGATTTAAGCTTTATGTTTGTGCAATTGACTGTATATTATACTACCTTTTCTCTTAAATTACTTCTACTTTTTAAATTATTTTGCCTGTAACTTATGCAGGTTTTCATCATCATCCACGTAGTAGCACTCGTATACTATATCAAAGGCATTCTTTCTCCCAAAATGTTCAAAGTTGCTGTGACACTTGTTGTGTCCATCGGCCTGTAAGCTTGCTTATACTGTTATTCTTTGACATGTCTACGATTACCACACCCTGATAAGAGGAGTATATCTGCATTTGATCTAACTGTAGTACAGATGGAATAACCTCTATATTTCCTGGATTATGTGTCATGGGATAAAAAGTTTCTTTGCTCCATTATATTTGCAGGGTTGTGTGTCTCATAGTTGTGGCAGTTCTTGTGGCACTGGTAGCTTCAAGTCCAACAGGAGGATGGAGTGGTAGGAGTTTGAGTCTACTTGATCCGTGAGTGGTTCTAGTTTTCAATCTTTATTTCTCCTAGCGATCAAATTTATTGGCAAATTTCGAGTATGCCATTGTCCACGGTTCAGGAATTCTGCTCTATGATTCTTATTTTGCCTGCAGCATATCTGACCCTCCCTTTTTCTTTCTTGGTTTATTTATCTATCATGTAACAGAACTTATGCAAGCAAGTATATTCCAATTATTGCAAGTGTCAGTGAGCATCAACCTCCAACTTGGCCGTCCTATTTCATGGACATCAATGTTTTGGCTTTCTTGGTCCCTGCTGGCATCATTGTGCGTTAAACGTTTATTATAGTTAGATTTTGTACGGAAGAAAATGACTGTATCAGTAGAGTTAGTGTTGATTCTTTTCTCTTTTCTTGGTAGGCGTGCTTTTCGCCTCTATCTGATGCGAGCTCTTTCGTGGTCCTGTATATTGTGATGTCCGTATACTTCTCCGGAGTTATGGTGAGTTGCCTGTCTACGAATTACAATTTCATCTTTCCCTTGCCGGAGTTATTCACCTGTCTTCCTTGATTTGTTAGGTTCGTCTTATGCTTGTGCTTGCTCCAGCAGCATGCATCATGTCTGGAATTGCGCTCTCTCAAGCTTTTGATGTTTTCACGGCTTCCATCAAATACCAGTTAGGTCGATCGGCTAATTCCAAAGATGATGTTAGTATGCTTCTCTCTCTACTTTATTCGCTCTGATGAATCATCTGTCCTACCCAAGTTCTGTTCACAAAATGGTTTGTGTTTCGACTGTTAGGCAGAGGACAACACTTCTACTAACAATGCCCCAAAAGATGATTCATCTTCTGGCAAGACTGACAAGGGTGAAGAAGTTGCAAAAGAACGGTCGTCAAAGAAAGGCAAGAAGAAAGAGAGAGAACCTGCTGACAAACCTTCTGTTAAGTCCAAGATTGCGAAGAAAAGGGCTCTTGTTTTGCCTCTTGAAGCCTCTATAGTTGCGCTTCTTCTCCTTATAATGTTGGGTGCTTTCTATGTGGTATGCAGACTTTCTTCTAGTTGTTAGTTTTAATCTCATCTTCTATAGTTAGTTGAGACGACAAAGTACAAATGATAAGACTTTCAAATGCATACGTTTCTCTTTTTTTTTTTGTAGATTCATTGTGTTTGGGCAGCTGCAGAAGCATACTCAGCTCCATCAATAGTTTTGACATCTCAATCGCGTGATGGCCTACACGTCTTTGATGATTTTAGAGAGTCTTACGCATGGTTAAGCCATAATACTGACGTGGATGACAAAGTAAGTCAGTATTTAGATCCTAGTAAGCTTGCTTTGTTAAAGGTATAAGCTGTCTTTGATATATGAAGTCGCCTGAGTTTGGTGTGCGAAAACAAAATCATGTAGGTGGCATCATGGTGGGACTATGGTTATCAGACGACAGCTATGGCTAACAGAACTGTTATTGTTGACAACAACACCTGGAACAATACTCACATTGCAACTGTTGGCACTGCAATGTCATCTCCAGAAAAGGCGGCGTGGGAAATCTTCAACTCCTTGGATGTGAAATACGTTCTTGTCGTCTTTGGTGGTATGCTTTTTTGGCTCGTGACATTGTTATCATGTGTTTTATCTCTGAAGTGTATCTTCTGATGAGACAATCAATTCTCAGGTCTTATTGGCTACCCAAGTGATGATATTAACAAGTTTCTGTGGATGGTTCGTATTGGAGGCGGCGTCTTTCCTCATATAAAGGAAGCTGATTATCTGGTACTTTTATTTTTTTTCTTTTGTCATTCCGTTTTAACTACAAGTTGTAATGGCTCAAAATGTTTGAAGACTTTGAATCTGAACCTGGCTACCTATTAATTTCTTTGCAAAGAGAGATGGCAATTACCGGATTGATTCTGAGGCCACGCCAACAATGTTGAACTGCCTTATGTACAAGCTATCTTACTACAGGTACGAAGCTTTCCTGTAAGTATAAGCTTGAACTCTGTTACCAAGGCTCAGTTTTTCTGTTTTTCTTTTTCGCTTCAGGTTTGTAGAGACGGATGGCAAAGGTTATGATCGGGTCAGGCGGACGGAGATCGGGAAGAAAAATTTCAAGCTCACACATTTCGAAGAGGTGAGCTTTAAATTCTTTACCACAAACAAGCCCGTGGCACATTGATTCCAATTAGATTCTTGTAAATGTGATTGGGTTTTGTCATGTCAGGTTTTCACGAGTCACCATTGGATGGTTCGTATATACAAGCTGAAACCTCAGAAGAACAGGATTCGTGGTAGAGCAAAGAAACTGAAACTGGTAAGCAACTCTGGGACATACTTATTATAGATGTCGATATATATGAATCTGGAAGCTAAGAGAATGTGTCACGACTAATGATACTGAGACTTCATTTTTTATTTTTTTATTTTTTTTGAGACTACATTTGTTAAATTTAAGGCTTTTGTTTTGTTTCCAGAAAACAAGCTCTGGATTGGACTCGAAAGCAGCGAAGAAGAATCCGTGGATCTAGAAACCCCTAGAAATTTTTAATGTTGGATGGTGAGTTATATGTTAACTCTTATTAGGTCACTCTTTTATCCTCAGAGGAAGTTGTTGCAGACGCAGTCAAGTTTCTGATGTTAGGATTCGTAAAACTTTTGTAGACTTGGGAGTTTTATGTTTATTGTGGAGATTTACAAATTCAGGTGGCCAGATCGAATCCCAATCCAACAAAATAAAAACTCAAAAATAGCTTCAGATTGACTTCTTAAATATTCATTTAAAGAATTATTGATGTGATCTACATATTTACGCAAAGATCCAAATTCTCAACTAGACTTCAAAGTTAAAACACTCGAGACTAGATTTTCATTAGGAAGACATCGATCTACATATCTATCAAAGAAACATATATATATACCACACAAACAACGCAAAGATCTTTTACGTGAAGCCTCTTCATTATCATTTAACGTGTTATAAATATCTGACAATAAAAACATTTGAAGCTGCATGGATTTTGTTCTTCGTGCATGGCCCCCCGAGTTGTGGTGAGCACCATATATCTCAAACACCTGGGCTCTTATTCTTAATATCTATCTCGATGTGCCATCCTGACTTTTACTCTCCACATGACTTGTACCAACGTCTTTGCGCTTGCGATTTGTACTTAGATGTGGGATAGTATCGGTTAACCAATCTGATCCAGTTGTCATATTTTATAATTTGAAATGTGAAATGTAGTATTGGTTGGTGGAATACATATAGAGTCTATACATACTTTATCTGTTTTGCTCATAACTGGCACACGATAGGGTCGCATTATCCTCTTTTTTTCTATTACTGACAAAATGTCAAAACTTGGCATAATTTTATATGGGTTGACGAAAAAGTGGTCAACTAATTGTTTTTTGAAGAAAAAAAACATTTGTATTTTACTTTTACTTCGAAAAACCTGTCCATAACATGAAATGGTTATCAGAATTAACACTAGGTACCCGTTGGTTTTGTATTATGATCCGTTTAGTATTATTGCTTGAATAATTAAACACAATTTTTTTTTTTTACTAGTACTATAGTATCTATTTTTAGATCTTGATTTCACAAGATGGGGAAGAAAATTAAATTAACAACTATAGAAGCGTAGGTACGTGACCTGTAAAACAGCATGCTTCAGCGTTATAGGGGGATGGACATGGTTCCAATGGAAAAGCACGTCTCTTTGAGAGAAAAAGCATGAACTGAACACACAAACTTTTTTTACGTCGGTTAAAATTTATTAAAATGCTTAAAGCCTATATAGTGCATGCCGCCAATATATAGCTAGCATTGAAATGCTATATTAAATATTTTAGCTTTTGTTTTTCACCAAGTAAAGGCTAATCTTCAAAAATAAAACATGTTAACATTATGATTAGCTACCAACTAATAATTGTACCTCTTGGGCATTTTTCTATAGCATATGTTTTGGAAGCTACTTTTGTTTATATAAAATGGAAATACTATAAATATATATATATATATATATATACTCTTTCGATTTCAAAATAAGTATTGTTTTAGATTTAACTTTTTAATTGTAAGAAGATTATCATTTCACATCTTAACATTTTACCCCCGAAAAGTTGTCATTTAATTTCACATTTCAGTGCAATTTTACATACCCTTTTACCCCAAAACTGTAATATTGTATTCAAGTTATTTAAAATAACTCTTTTTCAAAAAGAGTTATTTAATATAACTAGGGATGCATTAAACAAAGGTACATCATCATGGTTTTAAAAACTAGCAAGTACGAATATAACATATTTTCTAAAACAGAGAGGAAATCTAAGACTAACAAATATATAAAAATTCAAATATATGCAGCCACTATAAAAGTCTAACCTTTGCAGATAGAACCCAAAAATGTCAACATCTATTTTTAACTTTTGTCAACAGCTATCTTGGGACAGCGGCAATGCATCATCAATGATCGTAAAAATATGTAATTGTTTTTTTTAGTTTGCTCGTATAATATACACATACATGTACGGCTGTTCGAGGACAAAGAAAATATCAAGTGACACTCTATAGAATGACAGGTTTTATTGAGACAAATTCAAATCTATATAACAAGTAACAGTGACTCGAAGAAACAAAAAGCTCACAACGGCTCTTCGTTGATAACAAAATATATTACGTAGTAGTTGTCGACTTGTCGTTGATAGCAAAACTCCTAATATCTTTCATCTGTCTCTAAAGTGGGTTATTTACTCTAGAAGTTCTGTTGTTTTCGTTCTTCCAAATGGTATCTCATGAAGAGGAGAACAAATAGAAAGATGAATATAATCTTTTTATTTCTTTTTTTCCTAGGAAAAATGGCATGAACATATCATGAATTCAGAAACTGATGAGAAGACGTATCACATTAGGATACACGTATATATCTATAAACATATATCTAGATGACTATATCCTAATAGATTAACGATACCTATGTGACTATGTCTTGTTTTCGTTTTGTTATTTTTCTTTTTGTACTAAACTACGTATTCAAACATAAATATATTCACTTGTATAGTTTGAGAAGCAAAATTTGTGCTTGCATGTTGAAACTATATATAATTTGTATTAAAAAGCTTACTCTTTCGTTTTTCAATTTAGAGAAATAAATTACTTTGTTAATTTGACTTTATAAGTAATTAAATACAGGCTAGTACTATTATTAAGTATTTCAAACAATGTAATCGACAACACTGTTTGGCGTTTATGGGTTCGTTCACTGTTGGAGAAATCTTCATGCAAATGAGAAACAAACACGTTAAGCCTCGAAGTGATGATGTGATTCTGATGCGTAAGTTAGAATTTTGTGTACCAGACTTGGTCCGAAGCCAAAAAAGAACAAACCCCACGACGTACTTAGCCAGGTGTGGCTATTTTATGGTAGAACGAGTTAAGGGAGGTTTCACTTAACTACCGCAATTTTTTTAATTGTCGTTTGTACCAATTGATTGGTAAATAACTTTCAAGAGTCGTTGATATAAAGTTGAATATTCTCATCTGGGTTCTTAATGATTTATGATTTATTTTCAACGATGACAAGTTAGTGACATTGATTATAATGTTCATGAAATATGTGAATAAGATAAAGTGTGAAAAAGTCTAAAACGCGAGTGTTTTCCCTATAATTAAGGAGTACATATTCTTGAGGTGATGAGGATAAGTACTCGAAGTATGATTAAGGATCTTGGAGTTAGCTACGGTAAGTTTGATTCGTTAGGCCAGCACTCATATGATATGCAAAGTGCTCCCCACGCCATGTAGTGTGGTAGCAATATTATAGCGTTTCAGGGTAATTTGAAAGTAGTCGGATCCGTTAATTTCTTCGAATGTTTACATGCAGGATCGAACCCAAACACCTTTAGAACTATTCTAAGGGGCAAAGAAATAAACCTAAGTTTGATAATACATCATGCCCTAATTTTCTATGTGTCACAAAAGGATTCATCTACACTAAATTATAATTAAGTATATCTTTGAAATGACAAAAGGGTAATTTAAGATTCATGATCATTTAATCACATATATCATCTAGTTTAAAATATCCACCTTTTAAGATGATATATATATAAACATTTCAGTTTAACTTTAATTTAATTTAATATGCACTAGTAAAAATTACTCTAGATTTTTTTTTTTTGTGGTGAAAGATATTAATAAATTTTGTCATCTGAAACAAATAAATTAAAGCATTCGAGAACCGTAGATAAGACGAAGATTTGAAAAGGAAATGCACAAAAAATAACTTTGAATTTATCTCATATATAACACATTCTCATTAAATTTTAGTAAGAAAAAAAAAGATTATTTATAGATAAACATTTGTAAGAGAGGTTCTAATGATCTTATGGCTGCAGCTGGTACCCATTTTTGGAATAGAATTATATGGAATACTCAAATGGAGTAGAATGATCATTCCATATATTACAAAAATTATATATATAAAGCAAAATATTCCATTGAAATTTTGATAAAGAATAAATGGAATGAATATATTATATTTTTCTACTATATTCTATTCATTTGATTCCATTCCTTAGGTTTACCATTTACAGTCTATATATATCTCACTTGATAAAATCTTATCTTTAATTTCTTTCTTTTCTTATATATTTTTATTTTAGTATATATCTATAAAATATCTACCAATGAAATTGCTCTTATGAAATATGTGTCTCTCTCTAAAGCTTTTTCACTTTTAAAAGATAAACTAAAACTTAATTGTTTAGCTGAATTACAGACAAATGTGCCCATTTTATTTCTTTGATAAACTTTTTGTTTCCTAGACATGCTATAGATACTTTAAAAATAAATCCAAAGTCAATCCTTTAAAATATTTATTTGACTTTTATATGGACTACAATAAAACCCAAGATCATATTAGATATCTTACCTTCTGTCACTGACAACGTGACAGTCATTAGCCATTAGGTATACTAGTGTGTGTGTATATATAACCGGATAAGCTATGCTTTCGACATCGGCAAATAATCTTATCTACTAATATTCTAAAATCTGTCATTGTGTTTCATTCCAAAGAGTATAATGGAAACCACCAACATCACCAGTCAAACAAATCTTCTATCGAAGATAGACCTAGAAAAGCAAAACCCTACCAAAATTTTCCCACCAATCTCTGAGCTTAAAGCTGAGGCAAAGTCTCTCTTCTCCTTAGCCTTTCCCACTATCCTGGCCGCGCTCATCCTCTACGCTCGCTCGGCCATCTCCATGCTCTTCCTCGGCCATATCGGTGAACTAGAGCTCGCTGGTGGCTCCTTGGCTATTGCCTTCGCCAACATCACTGGATACTCAGTTCTCGCAGGCCTTGCACTTGGCATGGACCCACTTTGCTCTCAAGCCTTTGGAGCGGGCAAGCCAAAACTCCTCTCACTAACTCTTCAAAGAACCGTGCTGTTCTTGCTCACAAGTTCGCTTGTGATCGTCACCTTATGGCTCAACTTGGGAAAGATCATGATCTCTCTCCATCAAGATCCAAGTATCTCATCGTTGGCTCAAACGTATATTCTTTGCTCTATTCCTGACTTGCTCACCAACTCTTTTCTTCATCCTCTTCGTATATACCTTAGAGCACAAGGTATCACAAGCCCGTTAACGATCGCAACCCTAGCCGGCACCATCTTCCACATACCCATCAACTTTCTCCTCGTCTCATACTTCGGGTTAGGTTTCGTCGGTGTTTCAATGGCTGCAGCCGCTTCAAATCTCTTCGTTGTTGTGTTCCTCGTGGTCCACGTTTGGGTCAAAGGCTTACACGAGCCAACGTGGACACGCCCCAGCTCAGAATGTTTCAAAGACTGGGCCCCACTGATCAGTCTCGCGATACCTAGCTGCGTGGGGGTATGCTTAGAGTGGTGGTGGTACGAGATAATGACCGTTCTTTGTGGTTTACTCGTAAACCCTAAAACGCCAGTTGCAGCAATGGGTATTCTCATCCAAACGACGTCGTTGCTTTACATTTTCCCATCGTCCCTAGGGTTCGCTGTGTCCACTCGCGTAGGTAACGAACTAGGATCAAACCGCCCCAAAACGGCTAGGTTATCAGCCATCATAGCCGTTTCCTTTGCCGGAGTAATGGGTATGACTGCGTCAGCGTTTGCTTGGGGAGTAAGCGACGTATGGGGAATGATCTTCACAAACGACATGGACATCATCAAGTTAACAGCAGCGGCGCTGCCTATTCTCGGGCTCTGCGAGCTCGGGAACTGCCCGCAAACAGTAGGTTGCGGTGTGGTTAGAGGCACCGCACGGCCGTCGAAAGCGGCCAACATAAACCTAGGAGCGTTTTACCTCGTTGGGACGCCCGTAGCGGTCGGGCTAACGTTTTGGGCCTCATATGGATTTTGTGGGCTTTGGATAGGTCTTTTCGCGGCTCAGATATGTTGTGCTGCTATGATGCTTTATGTTGTGGCTACTACAGATTGGGAGGGAGAAGCCAAGAGAGCTAGAAAGCTAACGTGCAGTGAAGGCGTCGATGTGGTGATTTCAGCGCAAGGTAACGGTGATGACCTTACGGAACCATTCGTTTACGTTGTCACGGTCGCTGCTGACTAGCACTAATCGAATGCTTTGGGTTATTTTATTCTTTTTTTTTTTTACTTGGAATGATCGGTTCCATTTGGGGTGTGTGTTTTTGAGAACTTTTAAATCTATTCATATTTATCATCCCATGTAACTTTGCCATATTTACTTGTATTGTATGCTATTTTAGAAGAAAAAAAATATGTGTAACCGGCTAGTTAATAAAACCCGAATAAAAATTCAAAACTCGAACAACTCTTATTATATATGTGTGTCGCTTTGTATTTTAATTTTGTTTATATTATATGTGTGTTACTTTTTCAAAGTATACATTGTAAAAATTTACTGTTGTTCTTTTAGCTCACTAATCAAGTATTTGAGAACTTTTCTAATAAATCTTTTAAAACAATAGTACACATAAAATATTTAAACTATTAAATCACCAAATGATTTTTGATAAAGGATACTAGATGCAAATAAATTGTGTAACGCTCCAACTGCTTATGTCTATGGGTCTCTATATCTTTCCTTCTTGCTAATGCCCCTAAATGGATTTCAATTATCCATCCATATTAAAATATGCATGCAGACATTTTGCCATCTTTTTTTCAATCTCACAATGTTATAACACTTTTTTTTTTTTGTCATTGAATAAATTCCTCAAAGGAAAATCAACCAAGCGGTTGATATTAGAACAAACCAGAGTACTCGAGCCCAAATAAAATGCAAATAACCCAAAGACACCAGTAGGCGCCATGAAACAAGATAAAACTCAAAAGGAGGAAAGGAGAAAGACATCTTCCTGCTCAGAGGTCTGAGATACATGATAGCGAGCATCAGACAACCGCCATAGCTTCACTTCTAATGCGAGACTCCAGCCAACCCGGACCATTCGCAGACATGTAAGACTGATGGTGCTGAATATGTAAAGTACTTTCTGCGATTGCAGAGGCAATGAGGTTCCCATTTGGAGATGTTAAAACTAACTTGCAAACCTCCAATTGTCCAATAGATCTATTGAAGCTCCTCCAGTGGGATTGAAGCGACAATGTTATAACACTATTTCACAATCTTCTTTTTTAATCTCTCTCTCTCTATAACCTGAACTTATTCATGAAAATTTGACATTTAATTATATCATTTAAATTTTGGAGTAAATTTTGCCCATCTTCCTCTCAAACTCCGTCATGAATTTTATTTATATATTTTAAAATGACTTTTTGACACAATAATTATGCTAATTTTTTGTAAGGACATAAGGTCGATTTTACTTAAATAATTTATAGTTCACCTCAGATGGACAGTCATATGTCTATTATTTTGAATACTATTTGAGTTTCATGGTTACAAGACCAACTTTTTTTTCTTCTTTTTTTTGAGCAACACAAGACCAACTCATCATGTTCTTTGTAGAATTTGTAAATAAAATATAAATAAATAAACAAGCATTGATGGAAACCACAGTTCACGAGAAGAGTATTGTCATACCAGAAGCCAACAAGAAAGGAAATAAGAGTGAGTCACGGGCACTGAAAGACAACATCAATTGATAGAATAAAATTGACACCTTAGTTTAATTGTGTATAAAACTTTTCGGTTTTGTACATTAGAATTTAAATCTGCACCTCTCAGTGGACTCATCACCAGCTTTATCCTTGCAATATATAAATGTTTTCGGATGGTGGCAGCTATGCAAACAACGGAAGAGAATATAGTCCACAGCGACGTATTTAACTTCTTAAGTTTTTACTGGAATAGTGATAATTTTATTGAGAAACTAGAGTGAAATAGCACTATTTAAAAAAAAAGTGGAAATTATAAGAAATAAATAATCTTACAAAAAGTTAGAAAACTGTTACTGTTTTACAAAAAAACAATATAAGGAAAAATCATATATTTTGTAATAGTTAGATAATTATAATCATTTTTGTTTACATCTGAAACTAATTAAAATAAAGAAATGTTTAAATATATCTAATCTGAGTCATCTTCCAATTTAGTTTCCAATTATTAAACCGATGAGATTGAAACTAAGGTGATGATTGTTTTGCTAGTTTTTAGATTTTGGTTTTTGGTTTTTGGTTTTTAGATTTTACCTTTTAGTTTTTGGTTTTTGTTTTTGCAGACGATTTTAGTTTTTTCAAAAACACGAATGTTGATTTTAGATTCTGGTTTTTTGGTTTTTAAGTTTTTTAAAAAAATTTTAATTTTCTGTATATTTATCCTTTTTTAAAGTTTTGATTAGTAATTTATTTAATTTAAGAAGTTGTCTATTATTTTTTAAACTTGACTTAACTTTACATAAAACTAGTTTTAATTATTAGTTTTATTTTATTGACAAGTTTTTTTTTTAAAATGTTATCTACAAAGTATTATTTTGGTCATAAAGTCTTATAGTTTATAAACATCAAATAGTAAAATGATGAAAAATAATTTTCTAAATAATACAAAAATTAATTAACAGTAATATTTACGTATTATTTTAATAGTTAACTTTTATTATTAAATTTAGTTATTACTAAGTTTAAAATTGTAAATGAGTTATCATGTATTTCAGTATAGTAAAGCAAAAAAATTTATGAAGATCAATTTGTTATAAGAAAAATCAATTTTTATTAGGTAGAATATCATTCACAATATACTAATTTTATTATATTTAATATTAGTTTCAATTAGCGTAGATATATAATTGATGCTTAACAGTAAAATTGTTCTTTTTCTATATTAATGGGGTTTTTTATGAAACACTTTTTTTGAAAACTCCTATATTAATGGGTTAATATAGAGAAAAAAATATAAATAAATAAAAACTCAAAAGCCAACGTAAATAGTCAAAAACCCATGAAAACTTGTTTTTGGTTTTTTGTGTTAAAAATAGTTATTTGAAAAAACTAGTTTTCCTACGTGTTAATGAATCCATTTTTTTGAAAATTTTGATTGTGTGAAAAATAGATTTTGGAAAAACAAAAACCAGAAATTAATTTAAAAACTACAATCAATCAAGCTCTAAGTTAGTCTCCATTTTAGCTTCATGGAATTTGTGTTAGCTTCTCTCTCATCTCATCTTCATGGAACATGAGCAATTTTCTTTTGCTCATGTTCAACGCATCTCTCTTCTATGTTTAAAATTCCAGACTTGATGCAATTTCGTAGACTAAGTAGAGCCTCTTTTACATAAAATTTAGTTCACATATGGTATAACTCGTGAGTACCTTTTGTTCCGCCGTGTAATAAATAAGAAATGAGTATCACATCAAGGGTTAGATTTTTTTTGTAAATTTTGTTTGTTTTTTCCTTCGTGGGTTGGGTTTCTATAAAATTTGGAATTTTGCTAGACCTCTCAATTCTACGTGGATGTGAGTGGAACCGCCCCGTGACCTCTTTCTCTTCTGTCTCTTTTCACCTAATACCATTACCAAAGTACCAAACACTCGACCACCTCTCTAAACAACACAAACACCCACATTTATATATATACATATTGAGAAAACCACATACGCCATATATTTATTGGCCGTACTTTGTATCTTTGGCCAAACCTAAAAAACAAAAACACACCTTATATTTGTAATTGATTCTTGTCGTATAGATGCCCCAATTCAGTTCATCCCAAGCTCCCATTTTAATCCTCCCCGTTCTCATTATACTTCTGTGTTCAACGCAAACACAATGCCACACCAAAGGGCTACGATTGCGACCAAGAAACCAGAAGATTGTGAACTCTACGAGTCAGACACAAAACCCTGAAGAGGAATTCTTGAAATGGGTTAGATACGTTGGGAGCCTTAAGCACACGGTGTTCAAGGCAGCCAAGAACAAACTCTTCGCTTCGTATACACTCACTGTTCATAAGAAACACAACAAAGGTGACTTCACTAAAATCCAAGACGCCATAGATTCTCTGCCTCTCATCAACCTCGTTCGTGTCGTCATCAAAGTTCATGCTGGAGTTTACAAGTAAGTACAATTCTTTTTTTTTAAAGAGCTATATATTAGGTGAGTTGCTTCAGTTTGGTGCAATTACTATTAGTATTTAATCAAAACATATACTGTTTAGTTATTGTTTAAGCAGTTCATCTTAGTTTATTTTTCTCTTTTTTAAACCATGAGGAATAGTTGACAGAATATTAATTAGGTCGATCATCTTTTTACTAGTATGTTACTTTAATTAGGTCGATCTTGCAGGTATATTGTTTATATAAAGAATTTTGTGTGGTACATTTTGCAGTTGATCAAATACCAACTTGGTACCACATCATCTTTAGATTTATGTTCATTTTTTTTTAATTTTCAATGTGTGGATGTAACTATATTCCAACAGCCTGAACCGTATAGATACTGGAGTTTTGTCTCTATACATTTTGCAGTTTTGCAATTTGTTTTCACTCTAATTAAGTGACACCGTCACACCGGCCATATCTTTTATCTTCGTCCTTTCCTTGCATTTGCATGAGCCAAAAGTAATCACGAAACTGAAAGAGTTTAAACACATATTGCCAACAAATAATATATCGATCTCTCTCTCTCAAAATCAACACAACTATATGATCTCGTGAAGCCAGGAATTTTGTAATATGCGTTTAATGTAGAGTAGTACATGCACTATCTATATAATTATAATATATATCATATTGAATTTAATAGTGAATTTCTGGGTACTATCGAGTTATAAAGAGTCATGGGTCCACATACACGGATACACTCTGCCATCCACAATTTTATATAGTTTGTTTCATACCATAGCTATTCTTCTAACATTTATAATAAAATAATGTAAATAATAATAATAAATTAGTTGTTTTGTTCCGTTTTTGTTTTCCATAACACTTTAAATTTAAATAATATAATGACCTTTTTGATGTAAAAAACAATAATGATGAAAAAAATTGAGGAAATGTGTGTAGGGAAAAGGTGAACATACCTCCAATGAAGGCATTCATAACAATAGAAGGAGAAGGAGCAGATAAAACAATAGTGCAATGGGGAGACACAGCACAAACACATGACCCAAGAGGCAATCCCATGGGCACCTTCAACTCTGCCTCTTTTGCCGTCAACTCTCCTTTCTTTGTCGCGAAGAACATCACTTTCAAGGTATAACTTCCTACCATTACCATACTTGTTGTGTGTCATTTTATCTGGATGGATCAGTTTTGAATCAATCTTCTGTATTCAGAACACGACACCAGTCCCCTTGCCAGGCGCGGTTGGAAAACAAGCGGTGGCATTGAGAGTGTCAGCCGACAATGCTGCTTTTTTCGGGTGTAAAATGCTTGGTGCTCAAGACACTCTCTATGACCATTTGGGAAGACATTATTACAAAGACTGTTACATTGAAGGATCCGTTGATTTCATCTTTGGCAATGCCCTTTCTCTCTACGAGGTAAACTCATAGTATGGTCTACATATGTTGTTACCCTTTTTATAAACTACTTAAGTAGCACTTTTAGATTGGTATTTTACTCTTAAGAAGTGATGTTTAAACTAGGGGTGTCACGTGCACGCAATAGCGGATAAGCTAGGAGCAGTGACGGCGCAAGGAAGGAGCAGTGTGCTAGAGGACACAGGATTCTCGTTCGTGAAGTGTAAGGTAACAGGGACAGGAGTATTGTACCTTGGGAGGGCATGGGGTCCCTTCTCAAGAGTCGTATTTGCTTACACCTATATGGACAACATCATCCTCCCTAAAGGCTGGTACAATTGGGGCGACCCTTCACGCGAGATGTACGTATACTACTCCTCTTTCGACCACACAACTTTTTTTTCTTTAAAACTACATACTACATAACGAAACTATATATCATATCAGTGGGATTCGAATATAACAACTAACGGACTATAACATGTAAACTTTGGACATTTCAGTCCAACTTTGCAAAACATGATCTCGTTGCCTCGTCCATTTTAGAGTGTTATGTCCCCACCACCACACCACTCAACATCTTTCAACCGACTTCATTTTTGTCTTATTGAAGTTTGTGTGCGCATGCATTCCTTTTATAAATATTGAAGTTTAAAGCCATTAACGTAGGCGTGCATAGTCTATTCTAGTGCTCTAATATGCATACACACAGCATCAAACATTATCATCAGAATATCTAAATATTAATGTAAAGAAAGAAGTAAATGAAAATGTAAAAAAAAACAAATGTGGATGCAGGACGGTGTTCTATGGGCAGTACAAGTGCACGGGAGCAGGAGCAAACTATGCAGGGAGGGTGGCTTGGGCAAGAGAGCTCACCGACGAAGAAGCTAAGCCTTTTATATCTCTTACCTTCATCGACGGCTCTGAATGGATCAGACTCTAACCATTACTCTTTTTTTCTTTTCTTCACTCTTTATACCTGATTAATAATGTAAATTTTCCCAATAAAATGACGATACATTTTTAAAAAATAAAATTCACACAGACCTCGTCTTCTTGTAATCTTGTATGATAACTCAACATTTGATCCTGCCCACACATTTTAATACTATTTTTATGTCACTAACCATACTACAATCTATTTTTATAAAGTATCTTTTGTCACACCAAGACTTTGGCATTTTAACCGGACTGAAAAATCAAAACCAAAACTAAACCGATATTCACATATCGGAACCGGAACAAAAACCAAATGTGTAGGCTAGTCACACCAATGGAAGTGAAGATTTATGTAATGTGAAGATGACATTAAAGTATAAATATAATATTACAAAGATCAATAATTGCAAAGGTCAAACCTCTTAAAACAAAACCAGCAGAGAAGCTAATGATCATCAAAGACAGAACACACTCCATCACTGATGTCGAAACCAACGACAGCTCTCGTCTTCCTAATCGCTGCTTTCTCCTTCCCCGAAACCTCACTACTACCACACACTCTTCCTCTCCTCTCCCTTCTCCGACAACGCTTCCATCGCCTCAAACCTCCGCACCCTCACGCGCCGCCCCCACGTCGCCGGCTCATTAGCCAACGCTTTTAGTGAAATGAAGTTTGAACAGAAAGCTCTCTTGGGCACAACAATGGAGGAAGATGCTTGAGAGAGAAAAGACAAAATAAGGAAACTTTCTGTTAGCTTCTCATTAACGTAGTCAAATGACTATATACAATTGTTGTAACAACCTAACCGGAACAAACCGGGTATCAATGTACAAAGACTAAACCGAATATACATAACCGACATTCAATATATCAATATTCCCCCTCAAGATGGCGCATATATGTTAGTAATGCCCATCTTGCCTAAGAGATGTCGGAAAGGATTAGGATAGAGTGGCTTAGTGAGCAAATCTGCAAGCTGATTTGCAGACCTTACATGAAGAGTCTTGATCTGCCCCATCTTCACGCGTTCTCTAACAATGTGGCAAGCACGTTCCATGTGTTTTGTACGTTCATGGAACACAGAGTTGTTTGCGATATGAAGAGCCGCTGTGTTATCACAGTAGAGAGGAGCAGCCTCAGAAATATCAAGCCAAAAGTCTTCAAGAAGATTCCGAAACCAGAGCATCTCTCGGACTGCATCAGACATGGCGCGGTACTCAGATTCTGCAGAAGAGTTGGAGACCACATCTTGTTTGTTTGATTTCCAAGAGATCAAAGCTGGTCCAACAAACATACAAAATCCAGAAACGCTACGTCGAGTATCAGGACAAGTACTCCAATCTGCATCAGCAAACACAGAAAGCTTCAGGTCTGACTGAGCTGGGTAAAACAATCCTTGACCAATGGTGCCTTTGAGATAGCGTAGGACTTTGTACGCAGCTTGTAGATGAGGAGCTCGTGGAGCTGAAGTGAACTGACATAGCTTATGCACTGCAAAAGTGATATCAGGTCGAGTAAAGGTGAGGTACAACAGCTTCCCTATAAGGCGTCGGTAAGATTCCTCATCAGATAAGAGTTCACCATCCTCAAGCGAGAGTTTGATGCTAGGATCCATTGGGATAGAGGAAGGTTTCGAACCAATGAGACCAGTTTCTGTCAAGAGATCAAGAACATACTTTCGCTGACAGATGTTGATACCAGTAGAAGACCGAGCAATCTCCAAACCGAGGAAATAACGAAGAGTGCCCAAATCTCGAAGCTTGAAGGATGTTTTCAAAGCTGTTTTGAGCAAATCAGCAGCTTTATCACAACTGCTGGCAATAATTATGTCATCAACATAGACAAGAACTGCCATGTAAACATCTCCAGAATTCTTCAAGAATAAAGTGTGATCACCAGAAGAAGTATGAAATCCCAACTCAAGTAAAGTTGTAGAGAACTTCAAAAACCATTGGCGAGAAGCCTGTTTTAAACCATATAATGATTTCTTGAGCTTGCAAACTGCGTTGGGAGGAAGAGATTCCCCCTGTCTTGCTGCATATCCAGGTGGTAAAGTCATGTAAATCTCTTCCTCGAGATCGCCATTGAGGAAAGCATTGGAGATATCGAGTTGAGAAAGAGACCAGCCTTTTGCAGCTGCAACAGCAAGAAGGAGCTTGACAGTGGCGAGTTTGGCAACAGGAGAGAATGTCTCGACATAGTCCAAACCTTCCTGTTGGGTATAACCCTTGGCTACAAGGCGAGATTTATATCTTTCCAATGTTCCATCAGCGTTTAGTTTCACTTTGTAGACCCACTTGCAGCCCACGGCTTTCTTGTCCTCAGGTAAAGAACAAATCAACCAAGTTCCATTATCCTCAAGAGCAGTAATCTCAATGTCCATTGATGCACACCATTCCTTAAACTTGAGCGCTTGAGCATAGGTAGAGGGCTCGGGGATACTATTAACAGCGTTAATAAATATCATATAAGGATCGGACAGAGCATCATAAGAGAGAACGTTGGAGACAGGATGTTCAGTAGAAGAGTTCACTGCATAGCAATGATAATCCTTGAGGTGGCTTGGTGGTTTGGAGACTCTGCGAGTACCAGCTGAAGCAGAATCAACGGGATGATCAGATAAAGGTTCATCACCGGATGTAGAGGCTTGATGATCATGAGTAGCCATACCAACAGGTGGGAAAAATATTTCAGCATCATTGGTAATGGCAGGTTTATGAAAAGGAAAGATATCCTCATAAAAGACCACGTTACGGGAGATGAAGATCCTATTACTTTGAAGATCCAAAAGCTTGTACCCCTTGTATCCAGAAGGATAACCAAGGAAGACGCAAGCTTTAGCGCGATCTTGAAACTTATGACGATGCGCCGGTGAGGTGTTTGCATAGCATAAACATCCAAAGGTCTTCAAATGAATATATTCAGGTTCCTTTTGATGGAGAATCTCGAATGGAGTCTTATCGTTAAGGAGAGATGAAGGCGTCCTGTTGATAAGGAAAACTGCCGTGAGTACACACTCACCCCATAGAGACAAAGGAACATGAGACTGAAAGAGAAGAGCCCTTGCAACGTTAAGGATGTGTTGATGTTTGCGCTCTACCACAGAGTTTTGTTCAGGTGTCTCAGGGCAGGAATGATAAGAGATAATCCCTTTGCGCTTATAAAGATCATCAAAACGTAACTCCGGTGCATTGTCTGAGCGCACAGACTTGACCTTTGTGTTGAACTGCGTTTCAACCATTGAGATGAAGGAAGGGAACACTTGCAGCACATCACTCTTATGCTTTAGAAGATAAATCCATGTAACACGAGAGTGGTCATCGACAATGGTGAGAAAGTAACGATGACCATCTTGAGTTTCTTCAGAGAATGGACCCCAAACATCGATGTGAAGACGTTCAAAAATGGTTGAACACATATTTTGTCGTAAAGGGAAAGGCAACTTCTTTTGTTTAGCTCGTTGACAAATATCGCAATGTACTAATCCTTTATTCTTAAGTTTTGAAATCCCAAGTACATTTGCAAGATTGTCTAAACGCGTAAAAGAGGTGTGACCGAGTCTGCGGTGCCAAACAGAAGCATCAATAACAGAATTTGCAACAAAAGAAGGTGAAGTAGCTTCTTCATAAGCTGAATCCTCTCCATCCAAGATGTACAGGTTCGCTATTCTTCTACCTCTTCCAATCATCAATCCCTTGGAAAGATCCTGAATTAGACAACATTCAGGATCAAAAATAATCCGAGAACCAAGGTCTGTGGTTAAGGAACTGATACTGATAAGGTTCAAACGGAATGCAGGTATGTATAAAACATTCTGCAAAGTGACAGCTTTGTTGATAACAACAGAGCCAACTCCTCCAATAGCAACTGTTTGACCAGTGGGGAGATTCACATGATGCTTAACGGATGTATCAAGCGTAACAAATAGAGATTTGTCATGTGATACGTGGTGTGTCGCACCAGAGTCAATAATCCAAGTTTTCACAGTAGTCACACATTCAGAGACAGTAAGAATACCAATGAAACTGAATGTGGAGGGTGAAAAGAAAATACCAGAAGGACTAGCAACAGACTGACTAGACTGACTGATGGAGACCTCAGAGTTACCAGAACTGTAGTTCACAGAAGAAGCAGGCTGAAGCTGAGACGAGAAGTAGGCAATAAAGTTCTGAATCTGATCCTTACTCATATTACCAACCAGAGAATCAAGACCACCAGTGAATGACTTGTCGGAAGTAGTGACATTAGCAGCTACAGCAGGGGAAGAGGACGGCTTGCCATGAATGGGTTTACCTTTCTTCCATCCAATGGGATATCCATGGAGCTTGTAACAGCGATCAATCACGTGTCCCTCAATGCCACAATGAGAACAGGTAGGTCGATTTGTCTTCTTTTGAAAAGCGTTCAGAGATCCTGGTGAAACCGCAGACAAACTGTCTTGAGAGACAGTCTGAGGCTCAGGAGAAGCTTGAGAAGAACTGATTTGGTAAGCAGCATGAACCAAAGGAGAGTTGAAACTTCGCTGACTGTCATCTTGGTCAAGGATGTTGCAGATTTCAGCCAAATCAGGGAGAGGCTTCTTCATGATTATTTGACCACGAATACTGGAGTATTTATCATTCAAGCCAGCTAAGAACTTGATGGTTCTGGAACGATCAACCTTAGCTTGAGCTTGACGTTGGCCAGCGCAGTTGAGACCATGACAGCACGCACAAGGGTCAACAACCTCAGAGCTATCGAGATTATCCCAAAGAGTTTTCAACGTCGTGTAGTAAACCGACAAATCCATCGAACCCTGACGTAGATCTTGGATTTGTTGAACGAGTTGGAAGGTCCTGGGTAAGTTGGTTTTGTGAAAACGATCGTGGAGATCCTTCCAAATCTGAGCAGCATCATCAAAAGAAAGAATACTACCATAGATTTGTTTGGAGACCGAGTTCAAAAGCCAAGATTTAACCATACTGTTGCACCTAGACCAGATTCGAAACAGAGGATTACCTTCAGCCGGACGAGGAAGAGAGTTGTCGATGAAAGCGATTTTGTTCTTCGCATCCAGTGCTATCTTCATCGCAGAGCTCCATTGACCATAGTTCGATCCATCCAGCTGAACCGAGACAATCGACAGACCTGGATGATCGGCGTGATGGAGAAACAACGGAGAGTGAACGCTATCTGGGTTCATCAGTGCAGCAAGAGCAAACGGATTCTCCACGAGCGGAGCTGGAACAGCCTCGGGAACAGAGGCGGGGCTAGCAGCGGGAGGGTTCGAGCTACCTGCACGAGCGAAACGACCTGTACGGCGATTGCGACGAAGAGTGACCACCATCGGAGCAGAAAACGATGAAAGTTAGATCGATCGAAGCGGAAACGGAACGAGAAAACGATGTTGAGCTAGAGCTCAATGCTCTGATACCATTTTAGGGAAATGAAGTTTGAACAGAAAGCTCTCTTGGGCACAACAATGGAGGAAGATGCTTGAGAGAGAAAAGACAAAATAAGGAAACTTTCTGTTAACTTCTCATTAACGTAGTCAAATGACTATATACAATTGTTGTAACAACCTAACCGGAACAAACCGGGTATCAATGTACAAAGACTAAACCGAATATACATAACCGACATTCAATATATCAATAAACGCCGAAGCTGCATCACACGTCCTCTCCTCCTTCACCTCCTCCTCCCTCAAATCCCACCTCGTAGCTTACAAAGTATCTCTAACGTACCCAGTCCATCGCTCACTCTCACTCACACCAACAGAATCGTCAAAGTCCATCATCGCTTTCTCTCTGGAGCAAGAACACCTCGGAGACAACCCTTACGCAGACGAAGTCACGCCTACGTTCCACGCCTACGCCAAGTCAGGCGACGTCTCCGGCCCCGCGGCGTACGCGAACTACGGACGAGTCGAAGATTTCTTGGGCCTAAACGTCTCCGGCGCCGTCGTGGTCGCGAGGTACGGGGAGATTTACAGAGGAGATATAGTGAGGAACGCGTACGAGGCGGGAGCTGTAGGCGTGGTGATATATACTGACGAGAGAGATTACGGCGGAGGAGAGGAGTGTTTTCCGGAGAGTAGGTGGATGCCGCCGAGCGGGGTTCAGGTGGGTACTGTTTACAATGGGTTGGGTGATCCGACGACTCCTGGGTGGGCTAGTGTTGATGGGTGTGAGAGAGTGTCGGAGGAGGGTGTGGAGCTGAGGGGAGACTCTCCGGGTATACCTTCTCTGCCTATCTCTGCGGCTGATGCGGAAATGATCTTGAAGAGTGTTGTCGGAGGTGTTGGGCCTGGGCCTGGGATCTTGAACTTGAGCTACGTTGTGAGTTTGAAAAGTCTCAACCTTTGTTAGATTTTGTGTTTTTTTTTTGGTGTGAAAGATTTGAACTTTGGTTTCAGGGGAAGACTGTTATAGCTGAGATTGAGAATGTTATTGGAGTGATTGAAGGTGAAGAAGAGCCTGATAGGTAGTATTAGTGAAGCTTTATGGTTGTATTTGTTGTAGATAGGTACTGATGACTTGTGTGTTTGGTTTAGATATGTGATTCTTGGAAACCATAGAGACGCTTGGACTTTTGGAGCTGTTGATCCCAACAGTGGAACTGCTGTTCTCTTGGAGGTGAGTAAAGCTTCTTCCTTCAAGTCAACTTGTATGGAGAAAGTTTGTAAATGGTTTCATTATCTTGAAACTACTGTAGATTGCACAAAGGCTAGATAAGCTTCAAAAGAGAGGATGGAAGCCTAGACGGACTATTATTCTGTGCAATTGGGATGCTGAGGAGTATGCTCTGGTGTTTAGTCTCTACCTCTACTTTTGTAATGTGGAGGCAGCAGAAAGTCTTTTTTTAATGTTTTTTTTCTTCTGTAGATTGGGTCAACAGAATGGGTAGAAGATAACAGAGAGATGCTAGCTTCAAGAGCAGTGGCCTACTTGAATGCAGACTGTGCGGTATCTGGCCCAGGTTTTCGTGCTTCCGCGACTCCACAACTCGATGACTTGATCAAACAAGTGGCTAAAGAGGTATGTAATTAAGTCTTTATCGCTAAGCTAATCTTGAATGGTAAGTATCTTTTTGTTATAACAATCTGCAGGTCCGGGATCTAGATAACACAACACAAAGCATTTATGAATCGTGGATACGATCAAACAACTCTGGTGTGGTAAGTGAAGAATAACACTACGTTTAGATACTTAGATTACAATTTTTTGTCTCATGGATAAACTGATTTGTATAACTTTGGTATGTGAAGATAGGAAGATTAGGGAGTGGAGCATCGGACTACGCATCATTTGTGCAACATGTAGGTGTTCCAGCAGTTGACATGCTTTTCGGAGGAGGTAAGAGTCTGAATCAGCCACTCACACTAACACTAGATGAACTAAACGTCACTAGGATTTAGAGACTAATCATTGTTAAAATTAAATTAAAAAAATAGGATATCCAGTCTATCACTCTATGTATGATGACTTCACTTGGATGGAAAAATTTGGAGACCCTATGTTTCAGCGACATGTGGCAATAGCTAGTGTTCTAGGTTTGGTGGCTCTTCGGTTAGCAGGTGATGAGTTCTTACCTTTCAACTATAGCTCCTATGCATCAGAACTCAAGGTAAGTCAACATGAGTCAAAACAGTTAATGAGTGAACATATTGCTGTAATAGTATTTGTCTACCTGTGTAAACAGAAAAGCGCTGAAGATTTGGAGAAGGAGATGTTAGGACAAACCGTAGATGTCTCTCCGTTAATCAAATCAATCCAAGATTTATCTACAGCTGCACAAGAGATTAATATAGAGAAAGAGGTAATGTCTATAAGTTCCATATTTTGACAAAATGTAAACAAGTAAAACTGTGGCTTCACTGGACTGTGCAGGAGGGAGTAAAGGGAGCTCTGAGAGTGAGAGAGCTCAATGACAGGTTAATGATGGCGGAGAGAGCTTTAACAGACAGAGATGGACTCTCTGGAAGAACATGGTACAAGCATTTGGTGTACGGACCATCTAAGTACGATGACTACGGATCAAAATCATTTCCTGGAGTTGATGATGCAATAGACAATGCAAAGAGGGTAAAGACCAAAGCTTCTTGGGAACATGTTCAACACGAGATATGGAGAGTATCTAGAGCTATAAGACATGCATCACTTGTCTTAAAAGGTGAATTGAGATGATGATATCAAGAATGCTGTTATCACAATGTGTAAACATACTGAACTCAAAGCTCACACTGTTGTACAGTGTACACATTAAAAAACCATCTTTTAACTTTGAATCCAAATTTAAGTATTCTGCTCCGTCCACCTCCTCTTGAAGAAGCCCAATGCTACTGAAGGCCCATTAGTAAGGCCCAAAAACATCATTAGAAGCTCGTTTTCATGTTATTGCCATCATATCCGAAGTGCGACGACGGTCACCGTTCAGTTAAAAAGTTTCAGACCAGCCAAGACGAGGAAACGATGCTTAGCCACGCCACTTGCACCCGGAAAACACCACTCGTGTTCAATTCTCTTGGTGTTTCCGGCAGTCACAATCGAAGGACTCTAACTGCAGCTGGTTCGTTTGGTTACAAAAATGTTTCACTGAGTTCTGCTCGTGTCAACTGGTCTGGTCGTTCCGGGACTGGGTTTGGCCATCTGGGTCGGGTCTCTTCGGTCTCAGGTGGAGGTTCAGGTGATTCCGGCGGAATTGGTGGTTCAGGTGGTGGTGGGGGTGGTGATAGTTCCGGCGGTGGAGGTGAAAATAGCGGCGGAAACGGAAACAAGTGGTCGTTTCTCTCATGGTAAATATCTTTTGTATTCCTCCTCTCTCTCTATTGTGTAAAGATTGTTTCTTTCAAACGCAAGTTCGAGTAAAGCCTTATCAATACACTGTGTTATGTTTTGGCTTGGTGGTTCAGGTACTTGGCTCTCCTCTCGGATTATCCTGTTTTGACCAAATCTGTGACATCAGCACTTTTGACCCTCATTGGTGATTTGATCTGTCAGGTAGTGTGTTTGTTTGATTCTCTCTAGTTGTCTTTCAAGCTTGGGTTCTTAATGTTCATATATATAACCTCTTATTCAAAACTTAAGATTGCTTATCCTTGTTGATCTTGGGTTTCAGCTTACAATCAATAAGACCTCATATCTAGACAAGAAGAGGACACTCACGTTTACCATCTTGGGCTTAGGGCTTGTCGGTCCAGCATTACACTTCTGGTATTTTTTTTCTTGCATCTCTTATTGATATACATGTTAACTTTCTCTGTGTTGTATATAGTGTCAAAGCTATATTACTTTCCTGCTAAATGGTTGTTCATTTGATGAGACTTAATGCATTTGTTGGATCTAATACTTATACTTGCTCTCTGAAATCTCGCAACTTCATTAGGTACTTGTATTTGAGCAAAGTGGTGACGGCTTCTGGATTATCAGGCGCAGTTTTGCGACTTTTACTTGACCAGGTAGCAAGTTTTTCCTGTTCTCCGACCAACCTTTTATGTTTCTATCTTGTGTTAACACCAATTGTTTTTTTTTCTTTGGTTTTGCAGTTTGTTTTTGCTCCAGTTTTTGTTGGAGTTTTCTTATCAGCTGTTGTGACACTTGAAGGAAAACCATCAAATGTCATACCGAAGCTAAAGCAGGTTTGGATCATCAAGAGCATTTTTTTTTCAGGAATACAAAGTTTTTATAATTTGTATTATTTTATCGGCGTTCTGATTGAATCCATGAATTGGTGGTTCTGTAGGAGTGGACTGGTGCAGTGCTAGCGAATTGGCAGCTATGGATACCGTTTCAGTTTCTTAACTTCAGATTTGTTCCACAAAACTTCCAGGTTTGATTATTAAAATACAGTTCCTTCACCGTTCTGCTTGAAGTTTGTTCACTGGATCCGAGGATGAATCAGTGTCTTGTATTTGAACTGCAGGTACTGGCTTCCAACGTAGTGGCTTTGGCTTGGAATGTGATCTTATCATTCAAAGCTCACAAAGAAGTTGTGCCAAAGTAGGAATGTTTTCGTTCACTAAAGCTACATTGTGTTGTTGGATTGTAATCGGCAGAGTTTTGGGGACAGATTGCTTGTCTGCTGATGCAAATGTTTGATGTTTCAAACTAAATACTTTGGAATCTCTGCACTTGACATTTTTATAGATGTAGAAACAAGCTTCCTATTTAAACGTTTTGCTTCCCCACATCAACCTTTCAAGTTTATTTACCAAGCTGAGTAACCAGTTTCCAAATAGTTATTTCAATGCATTGGTCACTTTTATAGTTAATTCAGATCTCAGGATTGTGTTTCTTTTAAACGAAATTTCAGAAGGAAAATTTTTAAAGTTTACCAGACCAATCAACAATCCTCAACAAACAACAAAAATATTAAAGTCTCCAACACTTCCAATAATGCGTTAAGGCATGTGATCATGTATATTGAATAAAAAGCAAATCTAACACAATTCCAATTGCGTTTTCGTTTTCAACTTATTCTCAGCGCGCACTTCACAATGCTTGAAGCTCACAGACCAATGGTCTTTTGAAACTTTGTAATCTGGTTCAGGAAGATCCATGTCATCTGCCAAAAAAAAAAAACACGATCATCAAACATCTCAGAGACAATCCTGAACTGAGTCTTAAGATAGCACTGATAAAAAGAGTGAAAAAATGGCTATTCTATTACCATGACGTGAGGGGCGATCCTGACGCAGTAAACAGGGAAACCTGTGTAGAATTTAAGAGGTCCTCCTGACTTCAAGGTTTGCATGGCACAGTCGAGCGAACCCGTGTATGGATACTTCCCCTGAGCGTCCGGTTGCATTTTCTGGATCTGAGTTTTGACATAGTCAAATGGAAGACTGCAAGCCGCAGCGCAGAATCCAGAAACAGCACTTGCTCCTGCCCAACAACAATCACACACAACCATCAGACTCACAGACCTTGTGAAAGTCTAGTGCAGAACCACTCTAACTAGTCTTAGATTCGGAAGAGAAGCTTTACCTACGACCGTAGAAGTCTCCCCAAGACCGAGATTATCCCTCATGTACTCAGCACTCTGATCATAAGAAGCAAGCATCCCCATGTTCAAAGCCATAGCTCTGACCACAGTGGGACCACAACCTTTCCAGAGCGCCAAAACTCCTTCATCAGCGCTGATACGGTAAAGCGCATGGAAGGCATTGGTGTAGTTCCTGCGCTGAGCTAACGGCAAGGTGTTATCAGCTTGCATTCTGATAAGCGCCAAATCGGCTGGACTACCAACGCAAGCACCAATAGCACCAGCTGTCAGACCACATAGAGCCTTCTGATACAGAGGTAGCGGCTTCCCATCGTTAGCTTCAATTGCTTTTGCAGTCAGCATCCTGATAAAAATTCATAATGACAACTTTTTGATTAGTACATAACGCAATAAATAAAGAGATGGGCTCAAGATGATTTAACTGACTTGAAGGATCCAAGACGGGCTGTGGTGTAAGTTGCTTGCCTCAGCAAACCAGCAGACAATCCCTATTGGAGATTAAAAAAAAAAAAAAAATCTCAGAAAACATCTTCTTCATAGCAAGACAGAGAAAAGATTGTTTGGATTACAGATCAACCACATGGACACACATATAAGTAATTGTTAAATAAGCTTCAATACCAATGAATCAAGATAGATCTAAATAAAAAAAAAGAAGAAGAAATATTTATACCTTGTAGAAAGCACCAATACCATCATTCTTCAACATGTTCTTGGTCACACTGACTGCAGATCCCTGACCTAGTTGAATCCTCACCTTCACCACCACACAAACAGCACATGTCTCAATCATCTCATTATGTAAACTAACATAAATGGTTATGCACCCTAAGAGCGTAACTCTAATCAAATTCCAGATCTGAACTAAACAAACACATTCATCTAAACATTTTAATAACACACAAACGAGTTAGCGAACCAAAAACCAGATCTGAGAGAGACATTAACGTACCTTGATCATGTCAATCGGCTGGATAACGCAAGTCGCGAGCATACCGGAGGCTCCGCCATTGACGAAGGGCTTCACGGCGGTCCAGACACCAGTCGGAGCAACTTTCTTCTCTTCCGCCATCTCTTTTTTTCTTTGGGGATCGTACGGAGTCGAAACGAGAAGAAGAGAATCCGCGGAGAGAAAGAGATAGGCGGAGAAAGATACACACACACACTTGGTGGAGAGGAAGCGAAGAAGTAAAGCTTAAGCCTTTTATATAGTACTAGTTAGATTAAACAGTAGTACCACCTAACTGAACTTAACCCTTTCGATTATTTTTTTAATTTGTGGATATTGTTTCGTTTGAGATCTGAATCTTAATTTAGTCTAATTTTTATTTTTATCAAGCATTCACTTAAGTCTCGTTAAGATGTTTAATCCATTTTCAAAAATAAATAGGACCTCGAATTATAACTTTTTAATTAAATTTATTGGTATTTTTGATATTTTCTGGTCCAAAAAAATTCTTAATTTTGAATTGACATTTTTGTTTGTATTTTTATTTGTTAAATACGAGACTTTTTGGCATTTTGCACGCCGTAGGAGCTAGTGGACCAGTAGAGCTAATTTTACGTTGCAGATTGATAATGTTGATGCCATTATACAAAAAGCTATTCAACAATAACGCTTCTGAGTTCTGACTGTGTTACAATTATAGGGAAGAAGGAAAAAAGAAAGAAACACATCAACATATTGTTTTGGCTTTTCGAGGAGGTATTTTTCCACTTGACTCCTCTTGATTAGTATATCAAGTTTTTATAAAAAAAAGGAGGTAACACACTTAACACTACATGGACGTATAACATATTTTCGATGGATAATATTTTACACTTGCAAGAAGATGAAGAAGAAAGTTTTGTACAACAAAAGCTTTTGATGATGAACTCTGGTGTAACTCACAATGGTCGATTTACCAATGAATTGAAGCAAGATTTTTTTAAAATATAACAGCAAATGCAACGAAAATTGTACAGGATAAAACAAACATGAATCATAACTTGAAAAAAAAAAACACATTTTTGGTTGTTCATCGCTTGAAAGAAGGTGGTGGTCAGTAGTCTTCACCTTCATCGTCTTCATCGTCTCCACCTTCAGCACCTACCTCCTCATAGTCCTTCTCCAGTGCGGCCAAGTCTTCACGTGCCTCAGAGAATTCACCTTCCTCCATTCCTTCACCAACGTACCAGTGAACAAAGGCCCTCTTCGCGTACATCAGATCAAACTTGTGGTCGATCCGTGAAAACACCTCTGCAACTGCAGTGTTGTTGCTGATCATGCACACCGCTCTCTGAACCTTAGCGAGGTCACCTCCTGGGACAACAGTTGGAGGCTGGTAGTTGATTCCACATTTGAAACCAGTTGGGCACCTGCAAAACAAAACCCATGCCATAAGAAGTGTGTTTACAACAGCAACTTGTTTCAGTTTGTAAGATCATTACCAGTCGACAAACTGAACAGTCCTCTTGGTCTTAATAGTACCCACAGCAGCATTAACATCTTTGGGAACAACGTCTCCACGGTACATCAAACAACAAGCCATGTACTTCCCGTGCCTTGGGTCACACTTGGCCATCATGCTAGCTGGCTCAAACACGGCATTAGTGATCTCAGGGATCGATAGCTGCTCATGGTAGGCCTTTGCGGCTGAGATGACCGGAGCGTAGGACGACAGCATGAAATGGATACGGGGATAGGGAACAAGGTTGGTCTGGAACTCAGTGATATCCACATTAATGGCTCCGTCAAACCTCAACGATGTTGTCAAGGAAGATATGATCTGGGATATCAACCTGTTGAGGTTAGTGTAGGTAGGCCTCTCGATATCAAGGGATCTGCGGCAAATATCGTAGATAGCTTCGTTATCCAAGAGGACAGCAACATCGGTGTGTTCGAGTAGAGAATGAGTTGAGAGAACACTGTTGTAAGGCTCTACAACAGCAGTAGAAACCTGATATCAAAAAGGTAACGCATCAAAAACAACAAAAATAAACATTTAATGAGTTTATTTCTCTAAAAGTACCTGAGGAGAAGGGTAAATGGTGAAGCCAAGCTTCGACTTCTTTCCATAATCAACAGACAAACGCTCTAGCAAGAGAGAACCCAAACCAGAACCAGTTCCACCACCAACAGCGTTAAACACCAGAAAACCCTGCAAGCCAGTACAATTATCCGCAAGCTTCCTCACACGGTCGAGACAAAGGTCCACAATCTCCTTCCCAACTGCAATTACACAACTTTCAATCAACCATTCGAATAATCACTAACTAAGAAGAAACAGACAAAGGAAAATGTTTTTCTTTCTCACCAGTGTAATGTCCTCTTGCGAAGTTGTTAGCAGCGTCCTCTTTCCCGGAGATAAGCTGCTCCGGATGGAAAAGCTGCCGGTACGTTCCGGTACGAACCTCGTCGATAACAGTAGGCTCGAGATCAACGAAGACAGCTCTGGGAACATGCTTCCCAGCACCAGTCTCGCTGAAGAAAGTGTTGAAAGCGTCGTGCGCAACACCAACCGTTGTATCACTGCCCAATTAAACAAGAGACGGTTACAATTAGGTTCAGAAATGGAGAAATTAGGTTAGAAGATATATAAACCTGGGCATCATGCCGTCGGGCTGGATCCCATGTTCGAGACAGTAAAGCTCCCAGCACGAGTTTCCCACTTGGATCCCTGCTTGTCCTATATGAATGCTTATGATCTCCCTCATCTTCGCTTAGAAACCCTAATTGGTCTGATCGTCTTGGGAGGAGGAGGGAGGCGAGATCTTGTTTTTGATTACTTTTGGTTTGAGTGATTATTTATCGAAGGGGGTTTCTATAATTGGTTGGGGTCCGCTAAATTTGTGACAGCCTGCCTTGGGTACTGTGATTAGACAATATACATGAGATTCGATCTGGCGGGTCTTAGATATTTGTATCACCCGGTTTGTGTATCATACCGGATTTTACGAATCTTCTGAAAAACCAAACCGAACTGACCGGTTTAGCCGTTACTTTGTTACTTTCTTTTAATTTCGGGGTGTGTTAAAAAAGCTGATTCATTTCTCGGTTTATCTATAATCCAATTTTCGGATTTGTTAAAAACGGGAATTGAATTTAAAAATGATTTGTGAATTTTCGATTTATGGTATTGGTAGGGGTGGCAAATTGACCTTAACCAACTAAATCGATCTTCTTGGTTTAGTTGTTCAACTATTTATTGAGTTTATATTTATTAGGATATTGTGCAAGTGATTGTCCGGAAATGATAATCCTCTAAAGATTGCACATGTTATGAGTCTTTAATGTTTTTTTCTATGTTTAGTAACTTACATATGTATTAATTAATGCCGCTATAAAATTGTGTTTTCAAAATTTGAAATGAAGGTTTTCACGTTTTTGTTTTGACTTATCGAGTCATCGAATGGGTAGACAAAACACGAATGATTCGGAAAATGGGAAAAGATCAATTAAACCATATGAATTGATCAAGTTGGATTAAGTAAGAAGAATTAATCTAGTCAACGGGATTACCTATCTAATAGCTCCAGAGTATAATTAGAAAGATTAATGGTTATTCACTTTAGTTAAGTGGACTGATTCAATAGCATTAGTAACTTTGAGCTGCAAGCAACACATATCTTGTTGTTTCTCCATGCATGAACTACAAACCAAGAGAGAAAATAAAAATAAACTGGAATAGCTCATGAAGAGTTTTGTTATGCAAAAAGATGAAAAAGAAAAAAATAAATGATGAACACCAAAATCAAATACGTGTTAGATTAAATAAACAGAAAAAGAAGGAGGAGAGTTCTTGAACAATTCTTTAACTTGAAGGCTACCTTACATTGGTGTTCCTAACATATATATATATATATATATACTAGTGTTAGCACGGACATCATTTTATATATGTATAATTGTATACATTTAATTTATAACAAAATAAAATTTATTTTGAGATTTCACAAACAAACGTTTGATGTTTATATCTAACAACAAACGTTTGATGTTTATATCTAACAATAAACGTTTGATGTTTATATCTAACAACAATCCAACATGAACAAAAATTGAATGTAAATTACTGAACTCTTTTTAAAAACAAAATAAATCATTACAAATGAAACACAAATTGAAGAAAAGGATCTCCTGAACAACTACGGTTAAAATACCAATGTTTTAAGTCTTTTTCTTTCTTCTTTTATATTTGTTTTTGTTTTTTCCAACAATTCTTTTATATTTCATTTTCAATGTTATATTTGCTTGGAGTTGTTTATGAGAACCTACAATTTTGGTAACATTATTTAATATATATATATATATATGTTGATCTGAGTGTAAATAAAATTAGTATTACCATAATTCTGTAAAATTATAAACATGCAAATAAAAAAAGGAAAACCAACCTGATCAGATTAGGTCTTGATTCTTGAACATGAATCTTTCTTGTTTCCCAACCATCTGAATTTCTTAAACCCGTTTGTTGCCTTCTAACACCACATTTTCCTCTCTTATTTTCTTGTGGTGCTTCTAATGTTACTCAGGGGCTTTGTATTTGTGCTTCCATGGGAGCTCTCTAACTCTCGCTCCCTAAATTATCACCTTCACAAGGGTTAAAACATATTCCAGCCGATCGATAATTAATTTAGTTTTTTTTTTGAAATATTATTGAACCTATTTTGTTTAGATTACCTGTTTCAACATGCAGTGTATAGCTTTTTCTAATATCTAAAACATCAAAAGAAAATAAAAGGGTTATAAGATGATTAGAAGAAAAAAGATTCATAAAAAAATTTAAATAAAAAATTATGATTTTAGCATGAAGAGTTTGCAGTGCGCTTGCCTTGCCTACCAGTCATCCATAGCAATATATGTTCTTCTTTCTCTCAGTTCAAAAGAATTTGTTCTAAAGATCATTTTTTGTACTATTGTTTGGCCAGAAACTATGTTGATTTGAATCCAAAATATCAGTCTTGACAGTGGAGAGGATCAATGGAACATTTACAAAGAACTTGATTAGACATTAATCTGCAAATAGAGATGAACTTGAATTTATGGTATTATGAGTTAATGAAAAAGATTTATGGTTTCAGATACAGAGAGATCATGGATGTAGACTACCCGCGGGTAAACTGATTTTTTTTACTCAAAAAATTTGACCCGCTTGACCCGCAAGAACAAAATATGAAATCCGCACCCGCTCCGCTAAAACCCGCGGGTGATCCGCGGATAATACTAATAATATTAAAAATTATTAATTTAAATATTTTTTATTAAAATAACAATAAAATTTAATATTTTAAATATTTTTTTATTAAAAATAACAATAAAATTTAATATTTTAAATATTTTCTATTAAAAATAATAAATATTAATCTATTTATAATTAAAATTAAATTATTTTTTAAAAATTTTCTATTTAAAAATAATATTTTAAAAAAAAAATCTTTTTTTTTTTAGTTTTTGCGGGTTGGCGGATACCCGCACTGAATTTTGGCTGACCCGCACCCGCCCCGCAGCGGGTCAAATGGGGCGGGGCCCGCGGATAATGATTCATATTCCCAGCACTAGATGTAGTGGAACAAATATTAGAGTTTTTATATAAATATAAAAATAAAGAATATATTGAAATCAGCTAACGGATATAAACTGTTTTAATTTGCGGATCATCACCCTTTTTCTTTATATTGAAATCATCTTAGAATGAGAAAAATTAGGAAGTGGGGTTTTTGAATAATTTAACTGCAACAAAAGGTGATGAAAAGGAAAATTCAATTTCTTTTTGCAATATTTTGACCTTCAAAAAAGGAAGATGAAAAGAATGAAAAAACGAGATGAAAATAAAAATATAATTTTGGTTTTCAATATTTTGCCACATGTCTAATTCTGATTTGCTAGGCTACTTATGCTTTAATATATAAAAGATATATATAAACGTATATACATGAATATTTGTCAAAACCTAATGAGATGGACTTGCATTGGCTCATATTTTTGGGTCTAATAAAGGCTTGTGTCATGTGCTTCATTCAACACTTGGTAACCTTATATCAATCCAGCCTATTGGTGAATGTGGGTTTTAGAGCATTTCTAATATAAAATTCAAATTTCTTTTAACTAGAAGTAACTACATAATTGAATTGAGTTTAATCCAATAGTATTTTATTTTTGGAGTGAAAATAGAGTAGTAAACAAAAAAAATAAAATAACTCCATTTGTGAAATAAATTTGTTTACTTATTATCGAATATGACAGTGGATGTAGCGCAAAAAATATATAAAATAAAATGAAATTGAAGTATTTCTTACTTAAAAATAGAATGAAATTGAAGCATTTCTTATTCAAAACTCTATTCTTGAATAAATTATGGAGTGAAGTTTGAAATGTTTTTAGTAGATTTGGCTTAGTTAGTCGAATGCTTGTGTAACTCCTTGTTGTAAATACACATGATGATCTCTAAATTATCAGCATTCATTATCATAATCACTCAATTTTAATTGGTCGTCTATCGTATACGTGAGAATAATTGTCTCCAATCACACATATCAAATGGAACTCGATGATTATTCGTCCAAAGTAATTCATATGTCCTGAACCCGATTTACTCGGACAGTGCTTAAATACAATCTTTAATAACCAAAAGAATGCTTCTCTTGATCACGAAAGCTGCCAAAATGAACTAATACTATCTATGATATGATAGATACCAAAATGATACTTTTCATTTGTTGAAAAAATCCTCAAAAATAACACAAAATACCATAAAACGTTATTCAGATATTACCAAGTTTGAAGTTTATAATTCCATTAACTAAAATGTACTTTATAATTGTTTTACTTAATACAATGATTGTTTAATTCAATTTAAAGACACCCACCCCCAGTGGGAATTATATATGAAATGAAATCCATAATCGGACAAAAGCGAAACCGTAGGACCCAAGGCAGGCTGGCACATCTCGGCGGACCCCAATGAATTATCAAATCTCATTAATTGATATAAACCTAACGGAGCCAAAAGAAAAAAAAAAAACAGAAAAAAGAAGATCTAGTCGCCGCTCATTTCCTTGTCCTCCATCTCCCTCCTCCTCCGAAGCAGACGATCGAAAGAATTAGGGTTCCTGGTGTGAGCGAAGATGAGGGAGATCATAAGCATTCATATAGGACAAGCAGGGATCCAAGTGGGAAACTCGTGCTGGGAGCTTTACTGTCTCGAACATGGGATCCAGCCCGACGGCATGATGCCCAGGTTTATATATCTTCTAACCTAATTTCTCCATTTCTGAACCTAATTGTAACCGTCTCTTGTTTAATTGGGCAGTGATACAACGGTTGGTGTTGCGCACGACGCTTTCAACACTTTCTTCAGCGAGACTGGTGCTGGAAAGCATGTTCCCAGAGCTGTCTTCGTTGATCTCGAGCCTACTGTTATCGACGAGGTCCGTACCGGAACGTACCGGCAGCTTTTCCATCCGGAGCAGCTCATCTCAGGGAAAGAGGACGCTGCTAACAACTTCGCAAGAGGACATTACACTGGTGAGAAAAGAAAAAACATTTCCTTTGTCTCTTCTTATTCGAATGTTTGATTGAAAGTTGTGTAATTGCAGTTGGGAAGGAGATTGTGGACCTTTGTCTCGACCGTGTGAGGAAGCTTGCCGATAACTGTACTGGCTTGCAGGGGTTTCTGGTGTTTAACGCTGTTGGTGGTGGAACTGGTTCTGGTTTGGGGTCTTTGTTGCTAGAGCGTTTGTCTGTTGATTATGGAAAGAAGTCGAAGCTTGGCTTCACCATTTACCCTTCTCCTCAGGTACTTTTTGAGAAAGAAACTCATTAAATGTTTATTTTTGTTGTTTTTGATGCGTTATCTTTTTGATATCAGGTTTCTACTGCTGTTGTAGAGCCTTACAACAGTGTTCTCTCAACTCATTCTCTACTCGAACACACCGATGTTGCTGTCCTCTTGGATAACGAAGCCATCTATGATATCTGCCGCAGGTCCCTTGATATCGAGAGGCCTACCTACACGAACCTCAACAGGTTGATATCCCAGATCATATCTTCCTTGACAACGTCTTTGAGGTTTGATGGAGCCATCAATGTGGATATCACTGAGTTCCAGACCAACCTTGTTCCCTATCCCCGTATCCATTTCATGCTGTCGTCCTACGCTCCGGTCATCTCAGCCGCAAAGGCCTACCATGAGCAGCTATCGATACCTGAGATCACTAATGCCGTGTTTGAGCCAGCTAGCATGATGGCCAAGTGTGACCCAAGGCACGGGAAATACATGGCTTGTTGTTTGATGTACCGTGGAGACGTTGTTCCCAAAGATGTTAATGCTGCTGTTGGTACTATTAAGACCAAGAGGACTGTTCAGTTTGTCGACTGGTAATGATCTTACAAACTGAAACAAGTTGCTATTGTTTCATGTTGCTTTTGTAATTACAATTGCTTTGGTGGGTTTTGTTTTGCAGGTGCCCTACTGGTTTCAAATGTGGAATCAACTACCAGCCTCCAACAGTTGTCCCTGGAGGTGACCTCGCTAAGGTTCAGAGAGCGGTGTGCATGATCAGCAACAACACTGCAGTTGCAGAGGTTTTTTCACGGATCGACCACAAGTTTGATCTGATGTACGCGAAGAGGGCCTTTGTGCACTGGTACGTTGGTGAAGGAATGGAGGAAGGTGAATTCTCTGAGGCACGTGAAGACTTGGCCGCACTGGAGAAGGACTATGAGGAGGTAGGTGCTGAAGGTGGAGACGATGAAGACGATGAAGGTGAAGACTACTGACCACTTTCTTCTCTCAAGCGATGAACAACTAAAACGTTTTTTCAGATTTCTGTTTCTTGTTGGTTACATGTTTCTTTTTAATTCATTGCATTCCCTGTTTTTTATCTCGGTTCAATTCATTGGTAAAGCGACCATTGTGAGTTACACCAGAGTTCATTATCAAGCCTTTTGTTGTACCAAACCTTCCATTATCTTCTTACAATGTCCATTTTTTTGCTTTAGGTACAGTCTTGTGACATTGTAGAGATGTGTTCTACTTTACATTCATGGATCCAAAATAACATGAATTAACAAGGAAATTTAGAATGATATCATGTAGGGCAGAAGAGTTGGGAGAGTGAAGGGAGATCCCAAATGGGATCAGTAGGATCAAAGATCGCATACTCTGTATTCATGTTGTCATAGTAGCCGTTAGCTCCATTCATTGCATATAGTGATGCTGATATCTGTCTTTCAATGTCAGCCAGACCCAAATGTTGGTCGGTTGAGTTTTGATTGTTGAGATGTCCATGTGGTTCTTCACCTCCTTGAGCTAACGGAACATGATGGTTGAATCCAGAGACAAGGGGCCAGGTGTAAGGAAGCTGGACACTGTCGGCTTCTGGATGTGATATGACCGATGAATCAGGGCGGTACACGTTATTAAGCGGCAACACTGTGGTAGTTGTGGTGGTGGAGGTGAGAGTAGTAGCATTGGAAGTGTAATTGATGCTACATTCTGCAAAGGAAGAGACGGGTTTGTTTTGTTTTGGTTTTTGCTGTTGTTGTTTCATGGTCTGCTTCTGGTGAAGGAGGTTTCTGATTTTCAAAGACATCTGTGAGTTGTTTGGGAAATGGTTTGCGAAATTAGTGCGCGTGTTGGAACCACGTAGGAGACAGGCAGCTTCGTCGTAGGCTCGAGCAGCTTCTTCTGCGGTTTCAAAGGTTCCAAGCCACATTCGTATCTTTTGTGTCGTGTCTTTGATCTCTGCCACCCATTTTCCTGATGGCCTTTGCCTAACTCCCACGAACTTGGTCTTGTTGTTACTTTTGCTCTTCTCTTTTGTTTTCTGCTTTTGAGTTGTTTTATTTTCCATTTTTGTTGTTGTGGTATGAATCTGTAAATAGAAGTAGTAGATATGAAAGTATTTATAGGGATGTACTTAAGTTTTTCATTTCTGTGCTTGTATGTTTTGAGGTCAAGTCTTAGTGGGTGGCTCGTCTTTCTGAAGATTTGTTCTTGGTTATTTTAGTGATGGATGTACTCTTTCAGAATGATTCAGAGTTTTTTTTTGTTATGTGGGTTCCATGTATTAATTACGTGCGCAGCATTTTCTAATTTCTTAATATAAGAAATGTACAAAACCAAATATGATGTGTCCGATTTTGAAGGCTTGGTAAGTAGAGGGAAGCCTCACCAAGAAAAGAAGAGACTTTTAAAATGCAAAGCCGACCAAAATCTACACTTAAAGAAGCATGGTGCTGGTTGTTGAGGCGTTAAGCAGCATGCAAGAGTCGCTGATGGATTGTTACCTGAAAGAAGTCTCCCTGAAAACATTAAGAGTGAACTAGTGTTGTCTTGTCTTAACTTTGTTTTAAAGTCTCGCAGTTTGCCGGAACTTCTCCACTTTTTGTTTCTTTTTGCGGTTTTTGTAGTGCGACTGAAAGCTCTCCTTTTACTCGGTTTGTTTTAAATCTCTAGTAAATATCAACCGGGACAGTCTTCACCTATCGATAAGATTCTTTGAGATATTTAGTATGCAAAACACATTTGACTGACGATACAAGTTACATCAAATCAAATACCGAATATAATGTTTATCTATCTCTAGTGACGTAAATAAAGTCTAATACATTTCATGGCACATCTATCCTTTAGCAATTGTCGCCATTACAGGCCATAGAAACCAGGGTGGCTTGTATGTGGCAGAACAACCAGTTTCTAATCCGACACCATGTTGTCTTAAACTTCGCTTTCGAACGAATATTTTGTTAATGCAGCGACTTCGCAATAACAACAAAAGGAAAGCAAAAGACTAGAAATCAACTTTCAACAATGGCAATGAGAGAAAAGAATAATTCCTCCAAAATTCTCATTGTATACAAAAAAACAAAAATTCAAAAAATCGACACTTTGTTTCTGTTTTGTTTCACGTATAAGCATCAAAAAACTTCATCCCTCTCCCCAAAAACCCAAGACAACACCAAACCTTTGTGTTTTATTGGGGAATCATTACCCAGATTCCCCAATTGACAACTCTTCCCTCCTTCCCTTAAAGATGGAAGATATTTCATTTCATGACTTATGAAGGATAGACCCATTCATCATCCCTCCCAAAAACAAATGGTGAAAAAAAATGCAAAACTGACGACGCTTTGTGGTGGAAAATAAAGACACTGTAGTAAATGAACAATCAGACCCGATTTGGAATGGGTTCAGGTGGAAAGCATAGATTGGAGAGCGACCTGCTGCTCGGGAGTCAATGATGCCCATACTGAGGCCAATGCCGATGGTGGCAGTGTTTGCTGAAGTTGCCTTATTATATTTATCATACGACCCGCCGTCTCTTCTGTCACCACATCTTTCCTTGTAAGCACCTGCCCAGCCAAATACATACATACACATTGACTTTTACGAGTACAACGATGCAAAGATCAACTAATGACAACATGTTTATGAGGAGCGTAAACAACAAACCTCAGCAAATACTGTTAAGATTTTTGGTAGATACTGGTTATTGGGGCCTAACAGGTCCACATCTTGCCTGCAAGTTTATCATCAATCAGCCGTTTGCGACAGTCAGTCACACGGAACGCAAACAGAAAACGTCTAAGCAAAAAGTTAGAATTTAAACCAATTAGATTTTTACCTCTCAACCATTGAACAGAGCTGCTCATGAACCACTTTGGCTTCAATCACATCATTACTAAGAGGCAAACAGTTCAACCACGCAGGAAGTACCTAATATAACACAAATAAAAAGTTTACTTGTTGGTCATCAAAAGTAACCAACCACATGTATTTGTGCGGAGCAAGCAGCTGCCGATAACTATCATAAGCTACCTGAGAAGCATCGATGCTGTCACGGTGAAATTGGCAGATCTTTCCCACAGCGGATACAGCATTATCATATGCCATTGCATTTTCAGATTGCCGAGCATTTGGCTGCTGTATCACAACATTTAGTCTTGACAGAGCCTCTGTTGAAACAAAAACATGTGTTACTATATAGCTGCAAAGCATGGATTAAACCCGAAAGGCTACCAGTGGGTAGATGTATAACGTACCTCCAACAAGAGGCTTGAAAACAGATCCCCCAAACTCAGCACAAACTCCAAGCCCATAAACAGCAGCCTTAAACAAACAAGAGATTTCATATAAATTGGTATACGGTTCCAGAAACACCAGATGAGCAAAAATGCAGGATATATACCTGTCGAACTTCTGGGCTCTCGTCATTGCACGCTTCCAGTACAAATGGAAGATATGTATCATAATATCTGCCAAATACATATCAGGACAAAGCCACATAAGAACACTGAATACTAATAACGTACAATGTACAAAGATACAGTGAATGCACATCCTTACTTAAAGGCGGCATCACGGCATTGTTCTGCAACATCATCAAAGATGCATATCGCAATCCTTCTCTCTTCGGCTGTTTTATCCCTTCCCTGAATCAACGAATACAAATCCCAAAACCAACAATCACTATCAAAACAGAAAACACAAGGTATATACAAGCTTCTGCCTATAATAAAAAAAGAAGAAGATAACTTCGACTATAGCAGTTCTCCACTAAGAATTATCATGGAGCACCGGTGAAAAAGACGGCCACTTACCCACATAGGAGTTAAGTAAGAGGATAATTCGTCGAAGAAAGGCAGAAACGAAGACTTGAATGTCTTAACCAGTGTTCCCAATATTTCACCGACCTATATGAAGACAAAGTATCAAGTATGAAGAAGAGCTTTAGGATAGCAAACTTATTAAGCTTCAATTTGGCAAGGGTGAATCATAGAAAACTAACCTGATCAAAAATTTCCTCCTCTTGCTCATTTTCCTCTTTAATAAGCTCTCCCTCTTCAGCATCAAAGTCTTCAGCATTAGCTCTCTCTCCCCTTTCTCGCTTTCTACTAGAGCTTGCTGTCATAACTTGCTTTACCTCATCAACTATGGATCTAATTTTCCCTTCGTCCAGAAGATTTCCGGAGATCTGCATTATAGTGACAGGTTATAATAATGTTTTCTAATGTATTGCTACGATTAACTCTAAGAGGCACACAATAAAGACTTGTTCAAAATAAGTCTCTATCATGTACCCCAAAGCAAGAAAGGATGAAAATAAGGCCAGCTAACAAAGCAACTTCAGTACTGATACTCTATGCTCAGTACGATTGAACAAGTGATAAAGTCGGGGGGAAAAACAAGTCGTCTATGTCTTACAGGCTTTCCAATACAAACAATCATTGCAAAAAAAAAAGTTACCTGCAAGCATTCATTAATGGCTTCCAACATACTCACACAGATCTCGGTATCCGGTTCCTACATGAAATTCAATAATCAGACATGGATCAAAGCTGAAAGAAAGAAAATGAACAGAATTCACACTAACTTTATGCAAAGCTTCCAGCATGGCGGGAATAATGTAGTCAGAAAGCTGCTTCAAATAGGATAGATCGTGTCCTTGAGATTTTCCTTGTTCTATTGCCAATTTGGCTGAGCGCATTAGTTCCGGCATAGCTAGAAAGAAAAAAAATATCGAATACATTAGAATTGTGCTTTATAAATTTAAATATTGGATACAGTGTTCCGGCATAGCTAGAAAGAAAAATTATCTAATCCAACCTGACACAGCTGCTCTTCTGACTTCTTCGTGAAAATAGAATTTTAGCAAAGGAACCAGTGTAGGTGCAACCTATATTATACAAATTTAGTCTGCCAAGTCCCAAGAACAATAGCCCGTAGTAATGAAATTTGGAGTTATTTAACCATACTAACCTGAGCAATCCAGGGGAAAAATCCTTCTTTTAACTCATCAGCATAGCAACAAAGCATGTTACAAGCTGTGGCTTTTTCCTCTAGGACACTCGTTTTGATTCCTATTCTTTTGTCTCCCAGTATAATGGTCTCCATGCTGCATCAAGAGAAAGAATTAGTAAAATTCCTTGCAATACGCACTCACAGTCCCTCTATTTGACCATCGATTATGGGTTTATTATTATAATATAGAGACAGAATCTCACCAATAATACATATCTTAAGGCAAAAAAAAAAACTATACAGGGAAAGCTGCGCTTCAAACAATACAGAGAGATTACTCATCCCTTTATCAGGAAAAAATATATTATGCAATACAGCCTAATAACAGCAGGGTACAGAAACATCAGAAAATCAAATGAAGTGTAAAGAAGAACGGGAAACCTTTCATCATCAGAATCATCTGCTTCATCTTCTGAATCAGCAGATGTAATTGTTACATCTGGTTTAAGTTGAGCTGACTGCAGCAAAGGAGGCATCACAACATCCATGTATGGGATGAAATCTTGGCCTAGACACTTGCAAAGCCTAGCCCATGCCTACGAAATTATAAGCAAGTTAAATGTAAGCAAGTGAATTTACCTATATAAGTTTATAAATAAAATATAGGCTTAGCATATTGTAATCAGAATCACCTGTAACATGTAACTCGTTATTGGATCATCTGCCTCCATTTCAGACCCTTGCAATGACATAAGCACTTCCATGACCTGGAATGAACATGTAAAATATTTTCATGCGACAGATGAATAGGATGAAAATTATATAGAAACCTTGCAGACAGTAGTCTGAAGCACAACAATAGGATTCCGGCATATAGCATAAATATTCAAAGTACGTGCAAATTAATTTAACCTATGCACATAAGCGTACCTGTCTAGCATCATCCCTAAATTTGTCCTTTCCAACTGCCATTCCAACAAGACTGATGCATTCCATGGATTTCGCACGAAGCATCCGCTTAGATTTGTCCGTTGCGTTCATCAAAATAGTTTTGAGATATGGCATGACAACATCATAGTACTTTTGGAAGTGTTCCTACAAATTTAGATAATGTCAGAACAAGAACTGAACTCGAGGAGAAGAAAAAATACAATACAACATAACTTCTTCAAATATACCTGCGATGAATCAGCAACTGAAGCAAGAGCTGTTAAAGCTCCTTCTTGCACCATTTGTTTGCCATTCTATTTGTAACAACATTATTATCCAGAGTCAATCATTGAGCGCAAACTTTTAGGTTATTTATTGCAAGAAAGGTTGCACAATGGACTTACTTGCAGTAGCACAAGCAACTTGCTCACTATTCCGTCTAAATAAGGTGTCAATATTTCAGGTGTACAATTTTCACTGAAGTTGAGAACTGCTGAAGCAGCATGAGCCTACATGTGGTCACAACAAACTGCTTTAGAAAGTGTCAGAAGATTATATTATCAGATATACGGGGTTAGCGGGGATCCAACCTGCACTCGCGGATTCTGGATATCATCCATAGCAGCAGCAAGTGCAGGGAGCACTATCTGATGATGTTGGTTTTGCAAATCAGGACCCAAATCTGTAGACAACTGACCAATCGCGTTTATTGCTGCCCATCTTACACGGGGATGAGGACTTTGAAATTGGCTCAAAATCATGGACACCACTTGGTCAAGATTTTTGATCATCACCTACATAAAATTTCCACGATCAAAATGAAAAAAACCCCAAACTGATGTAAGTATTTGGCAAGTCCTAGCCAGAGAAGTCATTCCAGAATCAGCTGAAAGCAAAAACAATCAAACTCTACTGACTAAAAAAAGGGAAAAAAGTTTCTACCTTTGAGCAACCTTCAGCAATCTGCGCAAGCGCAATCACAGAAGCGTGGTGTTTCTGCCACTCAGAGGCAACCAAGTAAGCAGAGAACTGCTGATACGCAACCGGAACAATCGTGTTCCCTCCCAAAGCAATTGCTAACCTATCCAAACACTCTTGCCCCATGCTGTAGTTGCTCGTCTCACCAGCGTCCTCATCCTCAGTCTCAGCGCTGTACCAGGCAGGATCGTCCTCAATATCCTCAAGCATCTTCATAAGAACCGCAAACAACCTGTCAATGAACTGAGGAAGCTTCCTAACCATCCCAGGTGCACGCTCACGTGCCTCAGCGAGAGTCACCAGAAACTCAATCGCCAGGTGGCGCGTACTCTCCTCGAGGGACTCAGCCTCAGCGATCTGAAGCATCGAACCAACAACGTCGATCAGCTGCCTTCTAAGAAACCGTGGCTCGGTTCCCGCCAATTCGATGAACAGCTCTAGCGCCTCCTGCGCGGTGGCTTCGTTGCCGTTATTAAGAGACTCGGTCAACGTCCTGATCATCGCAGGCAAAACGTCTTGGAACCGATCACGCTCGGTCGAGTTCGATAGACACTGAACGAAACTAATCACGGCGTTGAGGGAAGCGATTTTAACGTCTGAGCTAACGGAGTTACTACTCAAGCACTGGAGAAAGACGCCGTGTAGATGCTTGATGTGAGGAGTCAGAGTCTCCCCAACGTACTGAGACAATTGCGCCAAAATCAAAAACGCCGATTCCTGCAATTTAGACGAATCGGACGACACGCACTGGAAGACAAACGGCAGCAACTCCGGCCACCCGTTCTCCGGGAGGATCCCCGAGGCGAGCTCGGAGACGGTGTCGCAAATCTTCTTGGAGATCGATTTGACCTCCTCGCGCTGGATACACGCCAGCATCGTGGATTTGAGGGAGGATTGAGTTGGGAGGGAGAGACGCGGCCACAGGTAAGCGTCGTCGCGCGTGAGGAGCTTGCGGAGGAGGACGGCGGCCATGGCGCGGCCCTCGGGGTGAGGGGAGAGCTGGAGGAGGTGAGCGAGCTTCAAGGCGAGGGTATCGGGATTGGTTTGCTTGGCGAGATTGAAGAGAGCCTCGGCGGAGGAGCGTTGTTCGTTGGAAGAGGACATGAGGTGGGAGATGAGGGTCTCGAAGGGCGCGGAATCGGAGCCGAGGATCATCGCGAGTTGTGCTTGCTCGGAAGCCATTGTGGCAGGTGGCGGCGGCGGGAAAAACTAGGGTTGAAAAAAGCTGTCTCTCTCCTCTTAGGATGAGAGTCTATAGAGAGAGAGAGAGTAAGCTGAACGAGGAGGCGATGAGGTTTCCGAAGAGATAATTATATATTTGTTTCCATTTTTTTTCAATTATTTGTGATTTGGAGGTGGGCCGAGGGGATAGCCCGTTATTAAATTAGGGGAAAAAGGAAAGAAATAAATTATAGGTGTCATTAGCTGTATATTTTGAGGGTGGGATGATTAATTGATATAACCAATGAGTGTGTCCCATTTCTGTGTATATTATTTGTGGAATTTAAAGTTTCACTTTTTATTATTATGAAGTGTGAAACTTTGTAAAAGGATTTAGATTCCATTTTCTGTGATTTGTTTTGCAAATATTAATCTGTATTTGCTTCTGTTTATTAATAAAAATACTTGTATTTTTTTTTAACGACAATATTTGTAACTAACTGTTTTGTCCACACATGCAAATATAATTTTCTTACGGGATATGATCTTCTTACAAAAATTAGCATGATAAGCTATTATTTACATTCTCAAAATGTTTAAATCAAACATCAAATTATTTATATATGCAAAATATTTATTCAAATATATATATACGTATTATTTTGTCGAAATTTTAAAAACACAAACATATCTAAATATCAATAGGTTTTGATATTAATTTATAATCAATTATCTAATATAGCATATAAATCTAATATTAATACTACAAAAATTCGTTTTTGATTATAAATAAGTTATAAATAAAAATTCATTACGGGTAACATAGATTTTAACCGTTATAATTTTTAACGTGAAATCTCGATTACGAAAAATCACCACTTCGCAAATAATAGTATAGATAGATAAATAATTAATAAAAATAAAATATTATATTAATTATTTGATACTTAATATCATGTCTTTATTTGTGACAGACAGGGATATCCAATCTAAAATTGTCATGAAATTGTCAAATATCAGAAATTTCGTATCCAAATCCTAATATTGATATTATCACCAATATCATTAACATGAGTTTAAAAGAGTTTAGAATCTTAGTATCCACTATTTATGAAATAATATATTTACTATTGTTTTTTTTTGCTTAATCAGTCGTTTTATGTTTTCTCGATTCAATTGTGGGTCGTTTCTTCGGTGAGTCACTCTCCCATTAATTTGTACTATATCTCTATCCTTTTTCTGTAATATGCAATTAGATTTTGATCCGCATTTTAAAAGCGTGGGATATTATACTTTGTAAAAATATAATAAAAATTTATCAAATGCTTTGTTAAAAATGATAAAATGGTAGATCCACCTTATTTAAATCCGTCTCATTTTCAACGAAAACATATATGTCTTGACCGTTTGAACCCATTTATTTTTATGTTTTCAATAATATTATCTATTTAGATTCATGAAATTGTATTGATCATCTATTTAGACCGGTTTGGGGTTATTTTGAGTGACCAAAATCATTTAAAATATATTTGTATTGTATTTTTCTTAAGAAATGTTTAGTTCATTTTTAAAAATTGAAAAAATGTTTATATTTTTTATTTAAAAAAATAGAAAATTAAATAATGTAATTCATGTATAAAATATTAATATCTACAGTTGTCATGCTTAGTGGATTTAAAATAATGTAAATTTAGTTAAAAACCATAAAAGAAAAGTTAGTAAAAAAATTAGCACTAACAGAAATTTACATTGTGAAAGTGAACCGGCCTCCACATAGATCAAACGAAATCAAATAATTATTCACAATAATTCATAACCTAGATTTGAGAATATTCAATAAATTTAAAATTAGATATGATTATATATATATGCTATTTATAAAATCGTTTTTGTTAAGTATTAAATTGAAAGATTGTAATCTTTTAAATTGGCTAAATATTAATAATACCTATGATTTATAAGGAAACTCATATTCATCATGTTTTTTTGTAAATTCGTTTATTAAAATTAATTATATTTATGAGTGAAAAAGAAATGACATTATATGTAAATATAATGAAAATTTAAGGGCAGAATCCAAAATTTTAAAATAGGATTGTACTTTAATAGTATAGATATGAGGTTTATTGATTAAGGACCGATCAAGCTTAAGCCAAACATGTGATTTGTTTTTTGGAGTTCCCTGGATCATGTCTACTAGCGTGATGGGTTATGTCGGAAATTCTTTTGGTCTCTCAAAAGTTGTTAACTTTTGGTTTTCCCCATCTTTATTTGCTCGTGGTTTTGTATGATTAGTTTGTTAGGATGTTTGAAATGAAATGCGAGTAAGTTTAAGTTTATATATGAAGCCCACAAGAGAATAAAACAAAAAAGTTCCTAGTTAGAATTTTAGAGCATTGATAAATGTACTAGTATAAGCTTGAAAGTCTCGGTAATGTTTACTGGCGAGATAAATGTGATCGGACGAGTGAGAGAGCACGTTGCTATTAAAATGGCATAGGATGATAAAAGAGACTTGTTTAATTTGATCCTGTTTTGTTCAGACGTGGATAAGATTCTCAATGCATGTTTGATAAGTATTTGGAAACAACATGCTTGAACCAAGGGAGAATTATTGTGTCTGGAGTAAATGGTTCTGTTTCCTTTACTGAGCTCTTTACTTCATCAAATATACCTATGCATACAATCACAGTTTTGTCACATTGATTTCGCACGTGTGGACAGTTCATGCACGGTTTGCGCTGGTTCAGAAGATATGTTTCTGTACAGATATACAAAAAATGTAAAAGAAACCGAGATCAAATGCCTGGAGCAAGGGCTGCACTTGAATTTGAATGTCTTGCAACGAATGATTCGATAAGTGGGTTCACCATTTCCGGCTTCTCATCCTGCAAAATTTTACATAAATACAATAAGAAGAACAAGAAGAAAAATAGAGGGTTACTTCACTGGAGAGAGAGAGGAGAGACCTGAGGACAGTGGCCGGCTTCAGGGAGAACAACAAACTCTTCAACCGCATCAAAATCACCATAAGCTCGTCCAAGCTCGATTGGCTCCCATGGATCTTTTTCTCCCCACGCAATTAGAACCGGACACTGCAAACAGTTAATGATATTGCCATGGTGAAGTAAAAAAAAAATTAAGGTTTAGCTTTAACTATGTCTAAGGAGGAAGAGCAGAGTAACAAACCTTGACCAGTGGGAGTAAATCCTCAGGAAGCGGACCACCAGAGTAACAGATGAATTCGAGAAATACATCAACAGCACCAGGCTCAAGACCTGGCCTTAGAATTGCTTCAACTAGCTCATCAGTCACTTGAGAGCTATCATGGTAGCACTAATTTGCAAACAAAATATTCCTTATAAGCTCGCTCAGTCACAAGATATTAAAAAGTCATGCAACTTACAACAGTATCATCATCAATACCTGGCTAAGAATGCTTCTCACTGTCTCCGGTTTAGCAATGCTCTTGAAAAATAGTTTCCCAACCGGAGTATTCCTAAGACGAGAACATGACAATGTTCAGCTACAGCAACACCACAAGAGAATCTTTATAGATTACATTACAATACCTAAGTAAGTTCTGGAATGATCTGATGAAAGGTCTTCCAATCAATGGTTGCTTCTTGATATGAAGCATACGGAGAGATATGTTGATAAGCATAAGCCCTCTGCATATCTCTGGCTTACTCACTGCTGCCTGAAGACCAACAAGTCCTAAATGAAGCACAAATCTCTCTATCATTAACTGAACCACAGACCCAAAAAGAAAACTTAAAAGAAACTCGAAGAGCTAACCTCCGATAGAGTTGCAAATAAAAAAGGCTTCGTCTTTGACCACATCAAGACAGAAGTCATTGAGCTGCTCACCCCATGTCTCAAAAGTGTAGAACGGTTCTCCTCCAAACTCGTTAGGGTTTGGTTTATCCGAATATCCGTATCCGATAAGATCGATTGAGTAGACTCTATATGATTTGCCGAGAATAGGTGTGTTCTTCCTCCAATGGTCACTGACCACAGAACAAAAACACGTGATTGCAAAAATGTTAACTGATACCTTATTAGCAAATTAGGATTCTTGGTAAGGAGAAGCTACCTGTTAGCACCGAAGCCATGAACCAAGACTAAGGAAGGGCCACTGGTTCCAGCGCACTGATATCTTATCGAATAGCCTTTCCAGTTCCATGTCCTGCAAATGCCAAGAAAGTTGATTTAATCAGAACCACAGAAAAGTTATAGTTATAGATGAAGTAGAGGAAGGTGAGTTACAAGGTTCGAACTTCTGGACAAACATCTTCCAAGGTAGAAGCTTTGTCTGTTACAGAAGAACATGAGACGGACCCACTTCCCCTTGGAGTCGGAGATCGTGTGATGCTTGTCGGAACCGATTGTCGGAGAAATTGGGTTTCTGTGAAACTGATAATCGAAGTGTTCTTGACAAGAACTCTTTTACTGAAGAGCAGCGATGTTGTTTCCAAACTTGTGAGTGGTAACGCTCTAATGTTCGCCATTACTGGTTTCGGGTTGAGACAGTGAGAAGAAACATTGATATCTTTTTGCTCTAAAACGGTTTTGGAGTTGTAAGAAGGCCAAGTGTCACGCTTCGGACCAACCGTATTTCCCTTACGTCATGTTGACGTCATGTAAGAGTTTTGTTTTTGTTTGTTATATATATATTAGATATATCTATATATATATATATAATTTTTTTTTTTTTACGGAAAGTCTGTTATACTTGTGCATCTGTTGTTAGTTAAGTAGTGTTGATGTGAGATTAATAGACTGACTGAGAACCTTTACACATATATACACACACAATGTAAAATCAAACTAAGAAACTCATGTTCCTAAATGCTGTGGTGTGACATTCTTCTTCAGCTAATAACCTCTGAGTTTGAATCATCGGAAGGCCATATCACAGTCTCCATAAGTCGTTCACGCATCAAAGCCAAGTTCTCATCTGTTATATCTTGGTATATCTTCCCATGGTCGCATTTCTACAAGCAACAAAGCCTTTGATGTTGAGTCTCTTCTGGTTCCCATGGCAGATTTAAGAAAAACATAACTCAAACAAGGAGGGAAATTTAGAGGTTAGTTTTACCTTGATCCACTTGCCATACAAGTGGAGACGCGTGATCATCACTCTTTCTGCAAGCTCCTGACTCTCCTACAAAGTGGTTTAAGACAAGATAAACACAAAGAGTATATGATTATGCTCTCAGATAAACACATACAAGTACTCCACTTCCTTGCCATGTTGATATATTAAATCCATAACCGACGAGCCAACAACAAACAAAGCACCGACCATTACTTCCAAACAGCAAGATCAATACTTTCGCTAAAAAAACAGAGCAAAAGAAGAAACACAGGAAACAAGAATTGGGTCTGTAAGATGGGAAATGGCCGTTGAATACTAGCCAGTCAAAGTCAGGGAGAAGTCTTGAGATATTTATTTTCAATTTCATTTTCAAAGCAACAAAGCAAAGGCAAAAGACAAACAAGACGAGCACCGTGTGGGATTACGTGCACTCCTTAGAATGAGGTTGTATTTGTTGTCGTCTTGTAACTTGAGGGAAAGAGACTCGGAGAAGTCAGGAGTTCGAACAACCGCCGATGGAGAAATGATTAAGTTTATCTTTGTATAGATAGGCCATGTTCGTTTGCTGGTCGCTAGCGTCAGCGACCAAGTTCAGCGACCAAACGCTGTTCGTTTACCGGTCGTGAGTTCAGCGACTGATCTCAGCGACCAAACGCTAGCGATCAGCGATTTAAAATTTTGGACGCTGGAAATTTCAGCGGTGCGACCAAAATCGTGTGACTAGAAATTTTTTTTTTTTTTTTTTTTTTTTTGAACACTCGCAACTTATATATATATGTGATTTTAATGCTTTGCAGATGGTGATCGATACTGGCCATTTTTTAAAGACTGTGTTGGAGCATTGGATGGAACTCATATCTCAGTCCGCCCTCCTAAACGAAATGCAGAAGCATACAGGGGCAGAAAACAGGAGCCAACCATGAATGTCCTTGCTATATGTAACTTTGATATGAAGTTCATATATGCTTATGTGGGTGTGCCGGGTAGAGCCCATGACACAAAGGTATTAACTTATTGTGCGAGGAATGAGCCTTTTTTTCCACATCCGCCAAATGGAAAGTATTATTTGGTTGATGCTGGATATCCCACAAGAACAGGGTATCTTGGTCCGTATCGTAGAGTTCGGTATCATCTCGATCAGTTCAACAGAGGAGGACCGCCAACGAACACTCGAGAGGTGTTCAACCGGAGACATTCAAGCTTGCGATCAGTGATTGAGCGGACATTTGGAGTGTGGAAAGCAAAATGGAGAATTCTTGACCGTAGGCATCCAAAATATGGTTTGATCAAATGGATAAAGCTAGTGACAGCAACGATGGCTCTACACAACTTCATACGTGATTCACATCGAGAAGATAATGATTTTGTGCATTGGCAGAGAAGAGAAGAATATCATACTCATGGTGATAATGATGAAGAAGAAAGAGATGAAGAGGAAGATGAAGAAGAAGAAGAAGATGGTGATGGTCATGGTGGACATATTCCATATGAGCCGACTGGTGATAGAGCCATGGAAGGTTTACGTGATCATATTGGTAATGAGTTGAGTAGAGGATATCGATTACCTTACTAGTTTATTTGATTTGAATTTGTACTGATTATTATTATAAGTTACTCGTATGATCACTTTTTTTATTATTTAGACTTTTTCAATATTCTAAGTTACAAGAAATAATATTCAAGTGTAGACTTTTTAATTAGAGTTATAGTTTATTAATGTGACAACTCATAAACAAAAGTGAACTTGTACAAGGAAAAATATAAGAAATTGAAACGATTAAACATATTGCATCCATGGTGTGATTTATTACACTTTACAGTTTTAATGATTTAGCCACGTTTTTGACGAAACCTAAGTACACAAGAGCAAATGTATGTCAAAAGTAAATATTTGGTCGCCAGCGATACAGAAACGAACAGCATAGCGACAACCGCTGCGATCAATCGCGCGACATAGAAACGAACAGCATAGCGACAACCGCTGCGATCAATCGCGCGACCTTCAAACGAACAACTATCAGCGACATCATGTCGCAGTCGCTGGTCGCTGACTCTGGTCGCTGACGCTGGCGACCACGAAACGAACAGGGCCATAGATGGTTTAGGACTCCGACGTGTTCTTTGTTCTCTGTCTAATGATTATATTTGAATTGATGTATCAGCTTATAGAATGCATCTTTCACTCAGTTATGCCATATACATGACATAGCTACTAGAGCAGTAAGGAACTTGAACAATGAAAGTCTACTTTGGTGGTGAGGATTGAACTAGGGAACATTTAGTTATATGTAGTAAAAGACGCAGCATGTTTCGTGGAAACGAGTTTTAACAAGACTTACATGAAGGAAATATTTGACATTTTCATTACCAAATCTTATAAAGACTTGTCTAGAGTACCGAACGTATTTGTACAAAGTTGACTGACACTAAACTCCATCTTCGTGGTGCTGAGGTAGATTGTTGAGAGTACTTCACTCGGTAATCAGCATCTCAGCTTCATTCATCATTTCTGGAATCTGCTATTGCAGAGAAAAACAAAAAAAAACTTCGGTTAGTGAATGTCTGTCACCACCAATATCCTACAATCCAGCCGGGACAACTTTGGTAGCTGGCTGGTTTAAAAAGGATCTAAGGAAATAACCACTCAGAGAAACAAGACCAAAATTATAGAGATTGGATAACATTTGATCGAGGCTTGTGAATAGCATTCTATAACAAAGATCATTTCGCGTTTATCAGCTAGCCATTAAGCTACCAATACGAGCTAATATAACAAAAGAGAACCAATCAGAGTATAAAAACTACTACTTTCAGTTTTCAACGATGTGTTTCCTAAAATCCGAAAAAAACAGCAATGAGAAAGCATAATCTTTAAGCAGATAACTTTTAAATCCCTAATCCAAATTTTTGCTTTTAGCCTTTATGGTTGACTTGCATGATGCAAACATATGGTCCATATAATCCCAACCACTTAAAGTTAAAAGGAAACAAACAATCTACAAGTCTTTCAAATTAACGTTCAGCCGTATTACTAATAGGTTCAAGTTTAAGATCCACAAAAACTCAGAGATTCCAGAATCTAATCAGTATCTCCCACAAAAATCCTTAAACCAATCAATACATCTAAATTTAGAAACCCTTTGATTACTATCTCAATCATCCAAACCAACCAGAAAGTTCACAACTTTGAGATCAAATCCAAAAACCCAGAACCGCAAGAAACCAACTTTCTTTTTTTTACCTGGAGAAAACTCATCCATGAACCTCCACAAGATCCAGAGACACCATCATCCCCACACGAATGAACAGTCTTGAACTGATCAATATCGAGCTTCTTGTTGATAATCCCAACCTTGAAGTAGATTGAATCGTTGGGAGGCAGATCGACCTTGATCTCATCTACATCGAACCAGAGAAAGAACCGCTTCACCTGAATGCCCTCGAGCTCGGTGATGGAGCCGTAACCGATTCGTCCGGATATGGTCTTCTCGTAGTAGACGAGGTAGTCGAACTCTATGGTGCAGGGCTTGGACAGGTAGACGACGAAGCGGCCGTCGTCGGAGAGGGTGAAGTTGGTGACGGAGTCGGGTAGGAGACCGCTCGGGAGGCCGTACTTGGGGAGGAGCTCGTAGACGGTGGAGGAGATCGAATCCGAATCCGGGTCGGGTTCGTAAAGGGAAAGGGTGGGCGTGGTGAGGAGGGCGAGAGAGAAGAGGAGGGTGAGAGAGAAGAGGTAAAGGGCCATGCTTTGTTGAGATGATAGAGAAGAAGGAGAGACTTGTGAGTTGTGAGAAAGTGTTCGTTGATTGTTTAAGCTTCGTTCGTGTTATGTATTTAATTTGGCTCTTCGTTTTTGTTTTAATATAGTTTTTCTTGAGATAAGTGAATTGTTTGACGTAATTGCCGGGAGAATTTTCATGGATAAGCCAGCAAAATTCTACAAAATCAAGTCACCTAAATCGTAATATCTAATCAATTATTTAATAAAAATGTTTGTATGACCATTAGGAAGAATATTCGGGGAATTTCTCATTTCTTGAAATTTAGAAAACTATAAAAATGAATTCTGCAGATAGATACATTCATTCTAATTTTTTTGTCAACACATTCATTCTAATCTATAAAGCAGCAATTCTCTATATTCAATAAGAAAACGAGTGATTGGTTGGACTATAAAACTAATTTAACACTTAAATTCTATCTATAATTTTCAGGCATGCTTTACACTAATTTTTAAAGCTACTCTACTACATCACCAAAAAGTAGTAAATATCTTATTTAATAAAGTTTTGTATTTTAGGATATAAAAAATATGGATGTGAAACCTTTTTTTTTTTTTCATTTTGCCTCATTTTTTTTATCAAACCATATTTATATAAATCTTAAACACGTTTAAACTTCATCTAAGAAAAAGAAAGATACAAAGAAATATTGAGAGCTAAACAAACAATAACAACGATAATATAAGGGATAAAATGACAATATAGATTATAAAAAACTCATATGAAATCATATCATAACAACACCATAAGCTTTTTGAAAGATGACATCTAGTATAACCCGTAGGACCATACACACTGCACCATACTTAGAGAAAAACGTCAGATGGAAAGAAGATCCTTGCGATACCAACAAAGCTTGTTCATTCAATTCATCACATATAAGAGAAAATATCACAAAAAGAGACTGATTTAAACGAAGGACAAGCGGAAAATCATAACCTGCCACATCCATATTCATCGGGCTAAAAATGACAATGAGTTTATCTTCTACCTGCCACAAAGAAGAGAGATATAAGACAACAACACCAACAACCGGAATAGAACCCGTAAAAAAATGCAAGAAATCGCGCCAAAGCGATATAAATACTATTAAAGGTCGCAAAAGTAGAACCAAATGAACTAAGCCCATTGGTACATCACCAGCTAAAGTCATGAATCTCAACTCTAACGTTGCCTACACAAATAGCTGCCTAAATCATTATACAGTAGCACAATAGATGGAAAATAAAGAGATAGATGAACATGAAGGACCTTATGAGGAGGAATAGCATGGATGTCGAAACAAAAACTGATCGAAGGCCAGTCGACACACCCAAATAGAAACCTATATATCACATGAGATATAAGCCCTTAGGCGAAGAAAGTGTGACACATGGAGACCACCACCACCATCATTCTTTGTCGTCATCCTCGATGGAGGCTTCAGAGTTGAGATCTGGGTAAAAGTTTGAAGAGATAGTTTGGAGAAAGTGTCGAAGAAACAAAGAAGAGCTTTGAAAAATACGACATCTGGAAGGTCTGGAGGGCAGCCGAGAGAAGGAGCTTCAATATGAGGGCTACATGGTACCAAATCTGGAGGTTTCGAAGGGCATATGTCAGAAGAAAACTAACGTGAAAGATTACACGGCGACGAGAAGAACCTTAAAGCGCGAAAGAGGAGAATCATTCATCATCAGGACCATGGAGGTGGAACAAGACAACTTTAGAAGAGAGAGGATCGAACGGCGGATCTGAAATAAAGGAGATTTATCCTAAGCACTGCTTCTCGGGTAGCAGGCTGAGAGAGTTTCCTAAGGCGAAATCAGATGTCCTTTTGTATACTTTCCTCATTTTTTATTTATTTATTAAGTTACAATAGATAACAAATATGTCACATGTCTATTGTATAAACTCTATTATTTATTTATTAATATTTTTTTATAACATCTTATTAATTAATATTATTTATAAATTAAACAAAACATAATAAAACATCACACTAGTTTTGGGCTTTAATTATTTTGTACTTTTGTTCACGAGCAATTCTCATAAATATACTATTTTTAAGTTTTGGTCACAAAAATAGATCACAAAGAGAAAAATTACCAAAACATTTTATTTAATAGGTAAAAAGACCATAATTCCCTAGATAAATAAAAGATAAAACAAAAATATAAAAATAAATAATGAATATATATATATATATTATAGTTTTAGAATATATGTTTTCAAATTCAAATTTTTTTATAAATTTTATTTTTTTGATTTTTTCAAATTTATTTTTGTAATTCAAAAATATTTTTTGAACTATTTTTAAAACTTTTATTTTTAAAATTTTAATTTTAATTTTTTTATTTTATAAAAATTTAAATCTCAATCCCAAATCTCCATCCCTTAAATCTCAATCCCAAATCTCAATCTGAAATTTTAACCCTAAACTTTGGATTAGTTAACACTAACTTTATATTTACTTTTTTAATGAAATATTTTGGTTATTTGATCTTTAAAATCTATATTTGCGGAAGAAATTGTTTTAGTGTTATCATATATGGTATTTTCGTCTGTTCATTTTAGTTAGGTTCAATGTGGCTAGTATAGATTTGTATTACCAAGGCCCATATCCTCTGAGAGCATGATTATTGCAGTTTCTAAAGAAGGGTTTTAAACAAAATAAGTCATTTATTTAAATCAAAACTAAATAAAAAGGTAATAAGCGATCCTTAATACAGGATTTTGGAGACCGATAATAACAAGGGTCCTTAAACCACGTGTCAGCAACTGTGAAATTTGATTTATTTATTTATTTTTTTTCTTTTTTTCTTTTCTCTTTCTTTTCTTTCTTTCCTCCTCTCTTGTCTTCTCCGTCTACGATCTACAGCGAGGTTCAGTCGAGCCGGATCAACAACGCCCTTCCGTCGAAGGTCCTGTCAGCTCCGCCGCCGGGAACTCAGGTTAGGGTTCTCTCCGTCTGATCTGATGAAACGGTTCGTCGAAACCACCGGTGTCTCGCTTGTCTCCCAAGGAATCTGGACACAAGGATGCCGGCGATTCAGATTCCGTTCTCAGCCCTAAGCTCAAGGAATCAGAGAAGAAACTCGTCGTGGGCAACGGCCGTAGCGGCGGATGTGAGGCTTCTCAGGTTGCAGAAGGCGGAGACAAGGGCGAATCAACATGTGCCCACCGAGTCGTCTCGGACAGTTTTACGAATTCTTCTCCTTCTCCCACCTTACTCCTCCGATCCAATGTGAGTTTCCTTCTCGCTAACTCGTCGCGTTCTGAGTCTAATATCGCGTACTGATTAACGTTTCTTGAATCTTGCAGATATCAGAAGGTTTGTTCGTCCATCAATTGAAGATAAAGGATTAGATGATCTCTTTCAAATCGATGTAAGGACTCTTTCTTAGTTGTTTGCTTTCGAGAGAAACTTAGGACTGATTTGATATACCATTTTGCAGATTAAAGTTTCAAGTGGGAAGCCTATCACGGTTGTTGCGTCAAGAACAGTTTTTTACCCAGCTGAGAAACAGCAGCTTCTTTGTCATTCTTTAGTTGAGCTATATAAGCAGGCCTTTTGATGCTGTAAGTTACAATTGTTGATAAAGGTTTCACCTTTTTATCTTTTCAGTTCTGTTTTGTGATCTCTGGTGTGGTTGTGATTGTGTCTGCAGGCTTATGACGCTCTTATGAAAGCTTTCATTGAGCATAATAAAGTACGTAAAGCCATTTCTGCATGTGTTGTGTTATGTTATTAAGGAGGCTTCATAGTATAATAATTTGTTGTTCTGTTTCAGTTTGGCAACCTTCCTTATGGCTTCCGGGCAAACACTTGGGTGGTTCCTCCGGTTGTTGCAAGCAAGTAAGCTATGTTTAGGTTGTTCTATCTATTGATTCTGTAATGGAGTTAATGTTCTGTTATGTTTATGTTGTGTCTTCTTGTTGTTGTTGTTCTGTTATATTTATGTTTATTCACTAAACTAAAGTCATCCATTTTCTCTTTCTTTTTAGTCATCACACATTTTTTTTTAAAAAAAACCCTTAAGTTAAGAAACTACGAATGGGGGACAAAAAATTAGTTGTTTCTTAACTAAATTCTTAACACACATTTAATACTAAAAAAGTGATCAAGAAACTCTTATGGGGTTATAGGGATAATCATGCTCTCACTAACTAAAAAACCTCGAAACCCTCTAGTCGTCACTTTCGCAGAGAGAGAGAGACACATCTCCATTGGCGATGGAAACAAAAACCCATCTCTTGGAGGTGCTGCAGACAGAGATTCTAGCGAGATCACCCTTGAGAACCATCTGCAGATTCAAATCAGTCTGCAAGAAATGGAAATCGACAATCGAATCCCCTTATTTCCGCCGTCTCTTTTTATCTCTGCACCGAAACTCCTCCTCTTCTTCATCATCGTGGTCGCTCGTGTTCGGACAAGACGAACTCATAGTCTTCCATGGACGCAAAACATGGGATTATCTTCCCAAGTCTCCAGCTCCACTCATCCCACCGTCTTTCAAACACTATCATAACGGTTGCGACTATATGGACTCTTCCGGTGGATTGGTTTTGATCACAGACGGCTCTGATAAAGCTTACTGCTACGTGGGGAGTCCGGTTTTACAGCAATGGATCAAAATCCCCCCACCTCCCTCTGATCCCAAAGGTGATTCTTCCGTGTTTGGTTTAGTGACTCGCTTGGACGAGGACGGCGTCGTTTTGAGGTTTAATGTGATTAGGATAGCTTCTTACCAAGTTACAAATGATTATCTCTCGAGTGACTTGAGTGTGTTACTGTATTCCTCTGAGACAGGGGTTTGGACTTTTAAAGTGATCCACTCTCCTATTCAAATCGGCAACATGTATAATATCAACCTCAACGGTAGAATCTACTTTGGTTGTCTCTATGTGCCTGGAGTACTCTTAGCTCATGATTTCTATTCCGAATCCGATCAATTCCTGGTTGTGCAGTTACCGGACTATCCGGATCACAACAAGGACTACAAACGAACCTTGACTACCTCAGGAGGCTTTGTCATGTACGTCAGAACGTTAGCGAAAAAGGATGAAACTGTTTTGAAGATCTGGAGGTTGATGAACAATGATGACTACTCTTGGGAGCTTTTGTGGGAAGTCGGCTTTCCGATTACAGGTAACTATGCACCCATGGCAATGCATCCATTTGATGTCGCTACTGTCTATCTATGGAGTCAACGGGATGATCATTTGGTATCGTGTAACTTGCGGAAACAGGACTACACAGTCCTGGGGGATGCAGCTAATGATTGTTTCATTGACAAGTCTGTTTGTAAGAAAAGTGTGAATGAGTTATGGCGTCCAAGATCATCATCAGACGAAGACGAAGACTTGAACTTTCAGGTTTGTATCTGGTTGTTCCAGTTCGTGATCCCGCGGTGGATGGAATCGGTACCTCGTCCTCCCCAAGCTGAGATGATAGATACGACTTCGCTGCTTTCTCACGCTACTGCAACACATGAGAGAATGGTGAGGGAACATGAGAGAATGATGAGGGAACGTGCGGCAATAATGGGGGATGAAAGCAATGACGAGTACTTTTGGATGGGGTGATATCAGTATGTTTCTTTGTGTGACATTATTGTTCTATAATGTTTTTTTCGAATTATACTTTCTTTGATTTGTTTTTTTCAGAATTCTATAGAACACTTTCAATTATGAACACTTTCGATTATTTTTTTAAAATTACCAATAGTTACATAGTTTCTATAGAATTATACCAATATAATTTTTTTAATAGAAAATCCACCTGGGTCCGGGTCAGTTGACCCATGTGCCAACATTGTGGCTCTGCCACTGAGTGGCCCTCGACGCCCGTGTTGTGTGGGACGAGTGAAAATGGAAGAGAAAGAGTTGTTGAGTGAAGGCAAGAGTCGCAATTAAGTTGATGAGTTCCCTATGAGCCATTGGTTTTGTTCTGTTGAGGATGATGGCAAAAGTTGCATAGGCTATGAAGATAAGGGAGATGCAAGAGTGTTAAAAGTTATGGAGATGATTTGATGGGATGGTTCGAGGAGCCTATTAATGATCAAAAGAGGCTCTAAATGTCTTGGTTTTTATAGAGAAAACCATGTACACTTCGGATCAGCGGGGCCTTCAAAACCATGTATGATTTTGGATGCAAAGAAAATAGTTTGATATGGTTAAAGAGGTGCCATAGACCAAGTACAAAGAAGAATATGACCCACAAATGTTCCCATGTTGAAGCATTATGGAAAGGGACAATATATATTGCGCCAAAAAAAGAAGAAGACAATATATATATGTATATATACTTAGCGAAGATGAATGAACTGAAGATGAGCTATTTGGGCGTCTCATTTCTAAATTCTAGTAGACTACAATTGGGCTCGTCCGGAAACACAAATAAGAGAAGAGAGTCTGATATAATAGGAGATAGGCATAGACATTCGGATACCGTTCTAAGTTTGGAATTTTTTTTAGATTTTAGTTCTATTTTGTAACACGTCTTAAACTCCTAAGTCCTATACTAATAAATTTATAATTACGGATCGAGAACGGATATAACACATCGATTTTCACCTTCTAGAACTCACAAAATAACCATATGTTGTTTGGATTCGAGTTATATCGGACCGATTCAGATATACCCAAAATAAAATCTAAAATTTAAAATCAGAACATAAAAATATATATTTATTGTGGAAGCATCATAGTCTAATGGTTAAGGTTTAAAGGCTTATACACCCAGGTTTGGGGTTCGATTCTCAAACTATACAATTTCTTGCAGATTATATGATGTGAAGCTTATTGGAGGTACTCTGTAAGTAGAGCCGTTTATTGTGGTTGTTTACTGCGGAGAGAGCATGTCCATCGAGGATGTCGTACATGCAGAACCGTCTATCGATTAAATGTTTCGGGGAGAACTTCATCTTAGAATCTTTGTCTGTGAAGCTGTTCATCAATGTCGCACGTTGCAGATAGTTGATCATCTTACATAACCGAATTAGAGATTATATGATGATCTAATGTGTTACCAATGTTAAAAAAAATATATACTTACCTATATATAATTGGGTATTTAAGGTACTTTTTAAAATTTAAAATACTTATTGTTAGATATAATATTAAAATAAATACGACATTGAATATTTGAATTATATAATTATGTTTCAAATATTTACATTGTATATATTAATTTGGACATTTAAATTGGTTTCTTCAGATCTTTCAATTTTTCGGGTGTTTCAGATTATCCATTTGAATTCGATTAATAATATTCCTGGTTTGGATATGTTTTCTAACGCACTACAAAATTCATTCGTTTTTTTCTAAAACTAGATATGCATCATGTTCGGTTTAGAATTCGGGTTACTGAGCCCAGCCTTAATTGCAGAAGTGAACCGGTCACATTTTTGTTCATAGTAATAAATTAATCTGATGAATCTACTACCGTCATTATTAACCGACTTCCGTGACTTCGTCCACGAAAGGATCCATGCATCATGACATCCAAAAATAGACTAATTAAAAATCAAAATGTTCTGACGTAATCTCCTGATCCCCTTGTATTATCGCAAACAATATTCAATCAAATTCACAGCTTATGATAAGGTTTTGGATATTTTTTCTCTACTTGATCAAGCGACCGATGTAGAACCACAGCAGCATATCCAAGTAAGTTTTAGAGCACAGAGCGTTTTTCATATTTCAACCTACCTTCTTTTTACAAATTATAATTTCAAATATATATATATATACAAATAATGAAGAGCTCTTTAGTTAAGCTTTATTTGGCTTTAAATTTAAAAGGAAATAATTTGATGTTTTAATACAGAACCATATGACAATATCCACGTGGTCTGAACCGACCACTTCAAACCCCCAAAAGCCCTGCAATATCTTAATAAGCGAAAACTACTCTTTTCTTCTCTCTAGAGATAATCTACTTCTTGGTATAAATACATTACACACACACTTATAGAGAGACATCTAGACTTCCCTTACACATTCTAAAAACTTTTAGACCTTCGCCAAAACTAGAGAAGATCAAGAAGAAGAAGAGTTATACATGGAGAGATCACCATACTACGGTTCATCGTACTTGGACTACCTCTCTCTCCCAGACCCACATGTCTGTTTTTTCTTCATGGTTGTGTTCTTCGTGTTGTCCCTCACATGGTACTTGAACTACGAGTCCGTCCTCGAAGACACCATGAACCAGCTCAAGCTGGTCTTCATGCTCTCCCCTCTCTTCCTTCTCCTCCTCGTCCACATCTTCTCAGGCGGCCTTTCCTTCTACGTCCCCTGGCCTGAACAAGACTCCATCCACCGTGCTGGTTCTTCTCCTTGGGGAGTAGCAACAGTTCTCGTGATCATCTTGTTCATGGTCTCGTACCAGTCAGACATCCATGAGATGTGGTTCCCCTTTGGGGCTAGGTAGATCGATCAACCTAAAATTTTCCTTAAAACATATGACCCGCTTGAGATATGGAACATCCATGTAAAATCTAGTCTCTCATGTGAGATGTCAAAGTATGTGTACGAGTGAAACTTTTGCCGAAGATCTTTCAAGTCTTATCAGAGTGTCTTCATGTAGATAAAATTAAGTGTCTCTGCGTGTGTATATTCTACTTGTATTCGAAAAATTCCCTTTATAAAATGAGATGTAGATTAAAAAAACTGTTGCAATAGAAAAGTTTTGTGGATGAATGGATGCATGAGCTAAACTCCTAAAATGAATCTTACGGTGCCTCATGTATGTAATGTACACTGACACAAACAACTAGTGGTTCTTCTTGTCATCTTTTGACAAGTGGGAGTTTGTTATTGTCTACGTAAATATTTTCCGGGATTTCTTCACCTTTTTTATTTGTTAAGAAATTACAAAAACTTTTGCGATTGCTTTGTGAACGTTGCTTTGTTTTGGTTATAGAAAAGAGTAATTTTGAAATTTTGATTAAAAAAATCGATCACTATAATAATGCCAAAGTGATATCTTTTATTTTCAAGTTTGTTTTGATAAAAAAAGATACCGACATGTATATTTGTACTAACAATTCTCACCACTACTTTATAAAGTTAGGGGTACATTCTAGACTATGAATTCATGAATACTCAGGATTGAAAGCGACATTTGTCCACTATAATTCTGCCAGATTTTCAAATCGAGCGTCGTTCTTAACTGATAGAAACTAGATGATTGATCCACGTTATGTGTGAGATTGTAATAATAATTTAGTAGTTCTGAAATACAACTTAATATAAGTTGCAAGTTTTTTTTACAGAACAAACAAGTAAATGTAAAAACTTTAGAAAGTAAAACAAGTGTATTTGGAACTTACTACTTCCTAGTTCCTATATATATATTGATCGATGAAGTTATAAAAGTTGTTATGTGATTCTTAGCGATTAAAAATTCAACAAAGTTATACTCGAACGAAAAATAATTTTTGGATTTAAATGGTTTTTCCTTGTTTTTTTTTGAAAGACACATCAGATATCATGTGTTAAAGGTTGAAAAACGTTACTTTACCGTAACATTTAAAATACATAACAACTATATACGCCGTTTAGAACATTTAAAATTATTATATTTTCGATTCTAACAATACACCTTCAACATACAAAATAACTTGAAAATGCACCCAATAGAGATTCGAATATGCGATATTAATCTTCTCTTTTTTTTGAACATTAGTGCGACGTTAATCTTATTAACAAAGTTGTTCACTTTCTGTTTAAAAACGGTGATAATATTTTGAAAATATAATAATTTTAATGTCACTCTTAGGAGCATGATTATCGTCAAAGTAGGTTTAAAGGTTTCTTAAAAAAAATTTTTATCCAAGAAAAAAAAATTAAAAAGAAACCAATTACGAACTGCTAGTCAGTGGAACCCGCGAACAATACATGAAACCAACAAAAATTAATCTTTATTTAATCACTTTTGTTACCGGTTTTTTGCTGATTTGTGGAACCACTATTTTTTTTTGTAAAACCCTCCTTAGAAACTAGAGATGAACCTGGTCTTACGGTCTTACCTCTCGTCTCCATTACCAGTAGTATATATTTAAAAGCCATGACTTTCATTAAAATAAAATACATTTTTAGAACTGTCACTATTATTCAATAAACGAAACTGTTCACAATTCCATTAAAGAGACCAACCTCGCATATTGAATCCTTTTCGGTGCTTCTCTAAGTTATTTTGTATGGTGAAAGTTTGTTGTAAGACTCGAAAAAGAGCTAGAGATTTGAATCTGGAGTTGGAATGAGATCAATGATAAAAAAAATTTGTGAATGTTTTTTCTCTATGATCCTGAAAATCAGAAAAACATAATTGAGCCAACGTTGATGTAAATTGCTTTAATCCATTCAACAATGAAAAAGATAAGTAAATCACATCAACGCTGCACTCAATGATGTTCGTGCAAATCCAGGAAAAAAAACCTTCTTGCTATGTTTTATCACCATGGAACTACATGTAATTTATAAGACATTGTCTGAAAGCAGTACAATTCATGTGTTGTACTACTGTGTACGATTAACGAGCCGTGCTATATCGTATTTTTGAGGTTGCTGATTTGTAAGTTTTTAAATTATAGTTAGCTAAATTTTAAAATAGTTTCCATGTGACTAATGTAATGAAAGACATTATTAATGTATTCTTAATTATTTAACCCAAGTTTCTGTATGTACGACTAAACATCGGTGTTCTGGTGTGTTGTACTGCAGCAAAGCACAGCTTTATATATGTACTACATGAGACTATCTCGACTGCAACGACGTCGTTCGCCACTTTTTTTATTTTCTTTTCCTTACAGAAGTTTAATTACTTTGTTGACGCTCTTCTCATTTATATGTGTATGATGTACAATCTGAGAAGTGAGAACAAATTAATAATGGACATGCTTAACCTCAATATAGTAAAACAAAATCAAATGGAAATAAACAATTGTGGAAAAGCAGAAATACAACTTATTAAGTATAATTAACACGTAAATTTGATCACTTGACGATGCAATTATGCAAAACCGTATTAGTTGACCCGTCTACAGTCTCTACGGATTTCTCCATCGTTTCCTGTGAGAACCCTTACATTGCCCATCTTGATCATTGATTTCGCAAAAGCTTTATAGAATTTACGTTGGCTCTTTGCAAAACGATTCACCAAAGACACAGTAGGTGCTCCTTTCGAAGAGAACAAGATTTGATCTGATTCAATGACTCCACGGTTGTTTTGAAGGTTCTTGAAATAGTCGTTATCAAATGAGTCAGGGCTTGTAGGATCAAGATTGACCCTCGCAGTGAGACTTCTGCCTTGCGGACATTTTCTTCGCAGTGTTCTTAAGAATTTTGGTTCAATGCTAGGATCAGACTGTCCATTGCTACCAGTAAAATTGTGTAGACGATTTGTTATCACTCCACACTGAACCCTCCCGAAGGTATGAGCACCTGTACATTTATTATGATTCATAATTCGTATTGATAATATTGAAACAAAGTACTATTGAGATCCCTGGTCAAAAGTTTAATCATACTTCTGCAAGATGGCCAATATTTTTTGGTCTCGAACGAAGATTCAAGACGGGAATGTAAAGATTACCAGATAAAGCGACAAGATCGGTAGTGTCAAGATTATGTACGGAGAATTTAGAAGTAAGTATCTCCATCGAGTCAGGTCCTAGTGGAAGTGCAGCCACGGCGTCCCCACGGTTAGCCGTGCGACCATCTCTTCTTCCTAACAATACGTCCCATGACGGCCCTCCCGCCTTAAAGGATACAAATATAATTTTCTTTAAAAATATATATATATATATGTAATATACAATATAGTGTTTTCATTATTTTACTATAGTGTCTTCATAGTATTTTAACACTAGTTCAACCACTAAGTTATATATCCTGCTCATGTTTCATAGAATTTAGCTACAACATAAAATTTTCAAAGAGTTATTTTATTACCAGTGAGACAGAGATTTCAGCTGCAATAGCGAGGATATCGGCACAAGAGACGACTCCAGGGCATACATTCTCCAGTGCGGTTTTGATATCATCGATCACTTCGAAACCGTCAAGAGAACCAGCGTTTTGGAAAGCTTCCTTTTCACCCTCTACTCCATCCACAGGAGCAGCGTCCAATAGTACCGAACCATCGCAGCCCTGTGTTTCATCACGAGGTCAATGTTTCATGCATATTTTAATTTTCAAATGATCTAATTACATTATCAAAATAATCATAATTTTTTTTTTGACAAATTAAAGTCTAGTCTATACTTTTCTTGCTTAATGATTAAAGTAAAAGAAACAAAAAGACATTTTAATTTTGGGTTTAGGAAGACCGATACTCACAATTAATGAAACTAAGGTCAATGTACGGATTATATCGTCAAACTTATGATCAAACATCAAATTTTAGATTTGATCTTTGGAAAACAGCTCAACATAACTCGTCCTAATAAATATGTCATTCCAATTTTAGGAAGATTGGTGATGCAAACTCTAAATTTCAATTTTACTTCTGTTTAAAGTCCACCAAACCCCTTTACAACGATCATAAAGCTGCACACAGGGTTTAGATTCAACATGAATCACAAGATCACATGCACCTTATATCGATTGCTAGGTCTTTTGTTAAACAAAAAAAAAAATCACATAGCAGTGAAAGTCGTGAAAGAGGCATGACTTTAGCAGTATATATATGCTAATGAATAGAAATAGATCTTACGTTCACAAAACAGTCGTGAAAGTGAAGACGCATGACTTTAGCAGTGAGTCTAACGTCGCCACGGCTAGCTCGTTGGATCAGACGCCGAGCGATGATTGTGACATTAGGACAGCTCTCGGAGTAAAAATCGGAGCTAAGTTGAGCATTACCCAAAACACCAAACATCAAAAGCGAGAGCAAAAGTAAGGGGATAGTAATATTGCTTAGACCCATTCTTCTGTCGCTCTATGTTAGTTAGTCAAACTGAGCGATAGAAAGAATAAGCTTAGAGGATATTGTGGATTGATCAAAGAGTGACGCCTTTTATAAAGAGCTTATACCTAACGATGGAAGAAAATTTATACATATTCTAAGAAAGTTACAAAACATTTCAGTGCGGTATAGACTTCTAATTTTATTTTGTGACACATAATAAAATATAATGATTAGCATCTCTGACTACAATTTGGACAACGAATTTGAGTATATCAAAAAAAAATTTGAGAACAAAGTATATCAAATTGAATCTTTGAAAATGTGACACCATTATTTGTGAGTTTTTTTTAAGTTTGAAAAGCCTACGTTAAAATCTCTTATTTGAAATATTTTGATTAAAAATTGAAGCTTTTGAAAAACACAAATAAAATATATTTTTTTTCTTGAAACATAAAATAAAATATAAAGATATATACATAGATTAATGTTGAGCGACGGCTGCTGGCCTTAGGGCAGGTCAATAAAAGGGTCATATCAATGTACGTCATGAAAAATAACTAAGGATAGCTAAAATAGACGAAAAACTGAGTAACGGCACATAACAATTGACTTGACTTGACTTGACGAAAAAAAAAAAAAAAAAAAACAATTGACTTGACGATATTTAGGTATATATAATCAACGAACGTACATGTGTAATGTGTTTTGACCTTGTTAGTTACAGTTTTTTTTCTTTATTTTTATGTTTTAAAGTCGATGAAGTAAAATTAGTATTCAGTATCAAAGCAAAAACATCAAGATGACGATTATTAATGCATATAAGAATCATGTGAATGTTAAATGTTTACTCACTCATGTAGGAATGGTTGAATCTTTCACTCGGCGGCTCACGCCACATAAAAACGATCTATTCTTCCGTATATGAATTGAGATCTGGTATGCCGTTTAATCGGTCTAATCCAATATACGATGGAGTTGAATCATCATTGGTGTACGTAAATGTAATAAAATAATAGAAACATTGAATCGGTCTAATGGAACCTAAGGTGTGAGTTGTTAAGCCATCACTGGTTTAATAAAATAATGGAAACATGTGATCAGAGATATGGCAACGGGGATAAGTGGTTATTCTATGCAAGCAGTGTTCTAAAAATAGACTACCGCTTACATATTCACCTAGTCAGTAAATCGGATATGAGCAGGATATGAGGAAGACGATTTCTTCAAGTTGATTTTTTTTTAAAAGAAAAATCAGTCTAAATAAGAAAAAATGGTCTAGATATCCGTCTAAACAATAATATTCTATAAGACGCATAACCAACGCCTAGCAATTTTTAGAACATTGTATTCACCTAATACCTATTCTACTTAGCAAAAAGAAATTACAAAAAAGGGAAAAAATACATAATCAAAAAACGTTACCAAATATGAAAAGTGTAGTCCAGAATACTTTTTTTTAAACACAATTTACTTTCATTAATCTTTAATTTTTTTAACTACAATAACTAAAGTGAATTATTCATACTATTAATATATGTAATGCATTCAAGCTTCTATGTTTTCTGCATTTTTTTTTGCTTAAGTTTCAGTTATGTGATTTTGAAATATAAATTGTTAGATAGTGTTATAAAATTGTAATGTGGCTATCAGAACTCAGAAGCTATAAATTATTTTGTTTTAGAAGGTAAACTAGATTTTGACCCGCGCTTTTAAAGCGCGGAATCGATTCTTTTTAAAATTTTATTTAAATTAATAAATATTTGTCTAATCTATATTTTAATTGATTTTTTTATTTGTTTATATTCAATTTATATAATATTGTCTTCTTTATTTTTTTAATTATTATTAAAATAAAAAAATTTGTTTGTGTAATAATTAATTAGTTAAAAAATTTTAAAATGGTAAACTCCTACTCAATAAATTTAATCATATTGTGATGATATATTTGGTAAGGTTATTTATTTATAATTTTAACTTATTAAATAAATATTATATGAAAAATGTAATAGACATTACATTTTTCATTCTACATATTTTTAATTAATGCATAAATTTTAAATTATAATAACATAAATATTTAATAATAGGAAACCGGTGCTGCCTATTTATAATATTGATCGGATTCAAAGCGAGGTGTTAGGTTTTAGGAGAAACTTGAGGAGAAAGTTGGAAGATCTTTTCTATAAAATCGAATATTTCTATATTTTAAGATTAATTTTGAAAAATTCAGTTACCATGTCAAACAGTTAAATTATTTTTCTGCATGTTCCTCAAATTGGGGGATTTTCTTTTTATTTGATTTGATTCCGAAAATCTCTGAGTAAATGGGATTTAAAACGATTTAATGGGCTTAAAAACGAAAATGTAAGTAGCAAATTTGTTGGACTTTTCATTTTCGAAAAACATTTAAAACAATTGAAAAAACAATTGAAAAAAAAATGTAATGTTTTGTAATTAATAGGAAAATTCAAGGGTAGATTCATAAGAAGTATTCTGCTTTAATAGTATAGATGTACAGGCTACAATAGAAAGAACGTGAAGCTTTTCTAATAAGTACGTGTGTATTTATGATTTACAATTACAAATGAATAACAGTGGCATGTTTAGCCTTAATAGTAAAACGAAATAAACGGAATATAAAACATTTATGGAAAAGCACAAATAAATACCACTTAATTATTTCATGAATAATAACAAAGTCTGAACATGCCATTATATGCAAAACCGTATTAGTTGACCCGTCTGCAGTCTCTACGGATCTCTCCTTCAGTTCCCGTGAGAACCTTTACATTTCCCATCTTGATCATCGATCTCGCAAAATTTCCAAAGAACTCATTTTGGTTCTCCGCGAAACGATTCACCAACGATACAGTAGGTGATCCTGTGGAAGAGAACAAGATTTGATCTGATTCAATGACCCCACGGTTGTTTTGAAGGTTCTTGAAATAGTCGTTATCAAATGAGTCAGGGCTCGTATCATCAAGATTGACCCTCGCGGTGAGACTTCCGCCTTGCGGGCATTGTCGTCGCAACGTTTGCAAGAATTCCGGTTCAATAGTCGGGTCGGACTGTCCGTTGTCACCACTGAAATTGTGTAGACGATTGGTTATCACTCCACACTGAACCCTCCCGAAAGTATGAGCACCTGTATGTTTATTATTCGTTTAGATACACTGTAACAACGTACTATAATTTTTTTTATGGTCGAACAACGTACTATAATTATAGTCATATTTCTACAAGATGGCTGATGACAAAAGATTTAAGACTATAATAGCTTGGCCGAGCTGATGTAAACAAAACTGTTCCTTTTGGTATAAATTCACATTTTATCAACAAAAAAAAAAATTTAAGACAAGAATGCACAAATTACCAGATAAAGCGACGAGATCAGTAGTGTCAAGATTATGTACTGAGAACTTAGACGTAAGGATCTCAAGAGAGTCAGGTCCTAGTGGAAGTGCGGTCACCGCTTCCCCGCGGTTCGCTGTCCGACCATCTCTCCTTCCTAACAATACGTCCCATGACGGTCCTCCAGCCTTAAATGGTAAAATTAATAAAATAGTTCTATTAAAAATATTTACTTTGGGTTTAGAAACTTGAAATATGAAATTTGGGTAAATTTCTGCATGTTGTGGACAAAATATGAAAGCACGTAAAATTTCAGAAATTGTATTATTACCAATGAGACAGAGATTTCAGCTGCGATGGCGAGGATATCGGCACAAGAGACAACTCCAGGGCAAACATTCTCGAGTGCGGTTTTGATATCATCGATTACTTCGAAGCCATCCAGAGAGCCAGCGTTTTGGAAAGCCTCCTTCTCACCCTCTACACCATCAGCAGGAGCAGCGTCCAACAGTACCGAACCATCGCACCCCTGTGTTCACACACGTGGACTTCAATGTTTTATGCATGATTTAATTTTAACAAGAAAACTATGTCTAAAATTTCTTAGTCAAAGTCTATTGTCTATAATTTTTGGAATATTTTAACTTGGGTTTATAAAGACCGTCACTAATGTATACTTAAATATATATATATAATTAAAAACATTAAAAACCTCAAGTTGATCTAAAAAGTAACGAGCTCTATAATTAATTTTGTCCATAGCCATTTACAACAAATAGGTATTTCTTTTTGGTTAATCAATGAGTATATATGAACAGAAAATACCCATTTAAGTCAATAACATAACAAAAATATAATGCGACCTTATCTAATAAACCTTCATATGTGGTGCTGGTTTTGATTTAACATGAATCATGAGATCGCATGCGCATTAAAACGCGGTTTCATTATGAACCCAAATATGGTAATGAATAGAAATAGATCTTACGTTCACGAAACAGTCATGAAAGTGAAGGCGCATGACTTTAGCAGTGAGTCTGACGTCGCTACGGCTTGCTTGCTCGATCAGACCCCGAGTAATGACTGTGACATTAGGGCAGGTCGTGGAGTAAAAATCAGAGGTAAGCTGAGCATAATTACCCACAACCCCGAACATCAAAATTGAGAGCAAAAGTGAGGGAATAGCATTGCTTATACCCATTGTTTGTTCGCTCTCTGTTTGTTAAACCGAGAGATAAGAAGCTAAAAGAAGTTTATGGGTTGATGCGAAAATAAAGGCATGCATTCGTAGCCTTTTATAGAGAGCTCTTATACTTCACCCTGGAAGAAAATTCAACATGTTCTAGGAAAATTACAAAACTTTCAATGTCGTAGAGACTTTTTATATTTCTTGTAGGACACAATAAATCTTTATATAATGATTAGCGTTATAATTAGTTATCTTTGTAAAGTATACAGTAATACATATATAATTAACGATTCTGAGTGCCCAAAGGAACATAATAAATGTATGTGTTTTTAATCACAAATGTTTTTTGGTATATATATACAAACTGCATATGTTTTTAGAAAATAGTCTAACTGCAGGTGCATTTTCTTATCCAAGAAAAGTAATTAAATTGTTCAAAAAAATAATAGACTAAAAGCAATATATAGTTTCGAGTACAAATTTAGTAACACATACAATCATCAAACGTAACTACTAACTAACATAATCATTTTTTTTTAACTCTTTATTCATCTCTCACTGGATAAAAAAATGTCATATCAATTAACGTCATGAGAGAAAAAAGACAATATATATAGCTAACGGCATGTTGAGAATTGACTTGCAATTCGGTTTGTAAATATTGTAATAAACGACAAATTAAATACATGTATTTTGACCTAGTTTTTTTACCTAGTTTGTTACATATTTATCTTTTTGTTTTGAATCAATGTTAACACCGATGGGGATGGAAGTCTAACGAGGACAAAAAACTACCATAGATTTATTTTCTAAATAAATAATCAGGTAAGATAAAATATATACATGTATGTCCTTTTTTTTTGAAACACAACTTCATTAAATTTAGTGGCCAAAGTTTGGTGGTGCCATGATGGCGAACTCAGCTAATAAGCTCTGTTTTGCTAAACCATCGGCTATTACATTCCTCTCACGAGGGATCCATACAAACGAGATGTAATTAAAAGAGGAGGCAAGCTCAAGGATGTCCGCTACAACACCATAGAGTTCCGCGCTGGATGTCTCCGAGTTCAGAGCTTTGATAAGGGTTGTCGAGTCCGATTCACACCTCACCTTCGCGATACCAAGGTCCTTACACTTCAAGACAGCTTCTCTCATTGCCAGTCCCTCCGCCATGAGAGGAGATCGAACGTGGTGTGCTGGGGCAGAGTATGAGGCGTTGAAATCTGCGTCATTGACGATCCAGCCGAGTCCAGCAAGTTGTTTGTCTTCTTTCCAGGCTGCATCAGATTTAACGATAGCAGTCCCTGCATTTGGATACAGAGGCGGAGCTTTGGGTTTCCCTGTCGTTATCTTTTGTTGGCACTGGGTCCACTCACGCGCCGCTGAGACCGCTTTGGAGATGACTTCATCTGAGGAGCAACGTCTGTCATTAAAGACCAAGTTGTTCCTAGCAAGCCACAATTGCCAGAGGATCCACGGGGCCAGAGGACCCTCTCCAACTCCCGTAGGAGGCAATGATAGACGTTGACAAAAGCTTTCCCATACCGACCTTAAATCTAGTGATCCGCTAATCTCAATTCCGGGAGACACCGGAACGCATTTCCAAACCTGTTGGCTGAAGCTGCAATGGAGAAAAAGATGATCTATAGATTCAGGTAAGCCGCAGCTTTTGCACTTTCCATCGATCTTAATCTGTCTAGCTCTGAGTTGTTCTCCCACCGGCAGGGCCCCATGGAAGATTTTCCATAGGAAAAGCTTTATTTTGGGCGCAGTGTGAAGATTCCACACATTCTTCTTCCAGTCAAATTGGATGGAGATCGTATCCGGTGGATTTAAACTCGCAGTTCTGGACCTTACAGCCGCATACCCCGATTTCGTAGAGTACTCTCCTGTCTCGTGTTTTAGCCAGATTAGCTTGTCCGGGGCGCCTGTTAAGCTTGGTTTGATCCTCAGGATGGACTTTTCTTCGAAGGGGAGAACCTGTCGAATTCTTTCCACATCCCACTCATTTTTCTCAGGGAGAAAGAGGTCTGAGACAGTTAAGTTCTGGTACTGTTCTGGAGAAGGTCCCATAGGGCGTTGTTGGGTTGAGAGATTTATCATGTATGTCCATATATTTGTTTTTGGACCTCAATGAGTAATGCATCAATTGGTTGGTGACAGGTATATCTGAACTTTGAGGCATGAAATAACTGATATGCTACTGTCGATATCAATATGAAAACCAAGGTTAGTGACAGAATATAGTCAAATATATAAACAAAAATAACAAAAATTCAAATTTGATATCAATATGAAAACCAAGGTTAGTGACAGAATAGAGTCAAATATATATAATAAAAAATAATAAAAATTTAAATTTGATCTTAGCTTCTAACTCCACTAAAATCTCGCCCATCATCCTTTACAATGAATAGGTATTTGTTTTTTGGTCAATCAACGACTATAGACTATTTTTAACAAATACTATAACTCACGACTATGAACTATTGATACCCATTAGTCACAAAAAACGGCCTAATCAAATGTCACAAGTCACATGTCTGAGTTAATGTACATCATTCATAAACCTTCACATGTACTGAAAATGTTTTATATAGATATACCACCTAATTAATCATATTATTTTATTTGATAGCGCTAAAATAACATAGCCCATGTGAAAACTTAAATGCTAATTACCTTTACTTAATGAAAATTTTCCATGTCACTTATCTAATTCAATTAACATTTATAAATCTGATAGTGACAAAATTTAAGATTTGAAATAAATAGAAACATAAAAGATTTAAATATGATTTTATGAATTATAGTAAAACGATTAAACAAAAAAATAATTATAAACAAAGCAACGTCAACAATAATATTACAAAAACTCCGCGAACATTATTACTAATGATTTGTTGAAATTTGATCATGCATACTATTCTTTCCGCGTTGTTTTCAAAGTCGTGTACTTGTTTGAAGCGATCAAAGTGGAGCCAGTTTTCTCGAAATGATTGGACATGGTCGTTTTCATCTGCACGGATATTCGTTGATGAATTCCACGAAGACTAGAAGTTTAGAATTTTGCCTGCCTTTTTGTTTTCAGATCACAAATACCGGCTGATGTGCGAAGCATTTGATAATGACACCATCTTATTCATGAGAAGCACTTGCAAGTTGCACCTATGTGATGTGATTTAGTCATTGAACTAGTAAACGATCGATTTATTCATCACCACAAAATATCTACTCATCAACGTTAAATTGTGACAGACATCATAGATCCTTCACCATCGTAGCCGACCATTATGCACGGACTGGTAGCACTAATTATGTTCATTGCTTAGCTATCTAAATAGTGATTTCTCATTAATTATAGACTGTTTTCTGTAATGATATGTAGCTAATAATGTTTCTATTAAAACAGATGAATTATCTGGTTTATGTGTCATTCGTATAATAATTAATACTAATTAATAAGGATATATTTTGAAGTCCTCTTTGACTTCAAAACCGGTAATATTCAAAATAATATATGGATCTCCACAAAAACAAACAGTTAAACAAACCCATTAACTTCTTATTATTACACACGAGATCATTTTGATACACACACGAGGACTGATGACCAACACCCAAACATAGCAGAAAAGCAAAAGAACACACACTAGTTATTAATAACTCTACAGTTTTTCCTAACCTCCCCACTCGATCCATTGATAGGATTCATAATACCACCCATTCTGATCATCGAACAAGTGAAGTCCCTGAAAAACAAGCTCTGGCTCTGACTATAAGCCTCCACAAGTCTTTTTGTTGTATTCACGGCCAAGTCACTGGAGAACAGAATCTGATCCGAACTCAAAAGACCTTTCCCTTGGAGGAGGTTCTTGAAATAATTGTTGTCGAAGACGTCCGTAGAGTTCCTATCAAGGGGAGCTGTTACGTTTCCATTTCCTCCTATGGGACAAACTGTTCTCAGATCAGACAAGAGTGTCGTTTCAAGTGTTGCATCCGGAGATCCCTGGCCAGTAAAGTTGAACAACCGGTTTCTGAAGAGATCACATTTTGCTTGTCCAAAGGTGTGAGCTCCTTTGTAATGATAAATGAGTAAATGCATAAGTGACATGTAGTTAGAGGACAATAATACCCACAAAAAAAATGTGACTGGAGAAAAGAGTTAAAACCTGACAAAGCTACGACGTCGGTGACGTTAAGGCCTACAGCTTGAAACTTGGCAATGATAGCGTCTAAAGGTTCAAAAGGAGATGGAAGATTGTTTGCACTACTCTGATTTGCCACAAGTCCATCTTTTCTTCCTAATGCCACTCTCCACATAGGTCCTCCAGTCTGCAAATCAAAACCCGTTATAGATGACCAACAAATATAACAGAATGATCCGAGTTTACGAAATCATATGTATTAATGTCCAAGTTTAAAGGTCTTATTTTTTTTGTTAATCGCACTTTGTAAAACCCCAGCGTTCATTTTTTTTTAAAATGATATTTACATTCTTAGCAACAACAAAATATAGGAAAGCATGCATGTGTAAAATATAGACAACCCCAAAAGAAAGGTACAATTATATACAACCACATGTAGAATAGGCGACGATTATATTATTAAAAAATAATCAAACATAAATCATCTTGTTTAGAACTATAAATAATCTCAACGTATGTTATATTTAATATAGAATTTTTTGGTTCCTTAAATGCTGTAACTCGTGTTATATGAAACCTAGTAAATCTCTTATAACCTAAATTTCGCTTGATCTACTGAAATTAAAGTAAGCATTGAGGCTTTGATGATGGTTGTTAAATATTGGGGAAACAAAAGCTTACCATGTAAACTGATTCGCGAGCGGCTAAAGTGAGTATATCAGCACAAGAAACAACACCAGGACATGCGCTTTCCACAGCGGCTTTGATAGTATCAACTACTTCAAATCCTCTCGCAGAGTTCGCGTTTGAAATCGATAATTTCTCGCTATCTGCTCCATCCAACAAGACAGACGCATCGCACCCCTGAAACGTTCATGCTAACAAACTGGTGACGAGTGTTTGTAACAATTCTAACAATATCTTAACGTCAAATAAGTATTTAATAGAAAAATGATAATTAAGAAAATAGACGTAAAGATAACAATACATACATTAACAAAGCAGTCATGGAAATGAAGACGAATGAGAGAAGCAGCCATCCGAATCTCGGCCTTCAGGGCCATGTTCACTTGTTTACGGACAATTTGTACAAGATACGGACATGATTTATCGTAGATACCAGGGCTTAGCTGTGACCTAGCCCCTGAACAAATCATACAAAGAGTGAAAATAGTAAGCAGCACATTTTTGTTTTGTGTTTTCATCATTGTCTAAGATTGCTTGTTTAAATGACTTTGTAGAGTGATAGTTTATTAAGATGTGAAGAATTGAGGTTCTATTTATAGAGAGAAAATAGATATCAACTATATTTAGGGCTTAATTGTGCTTCTATTAGTGGACTATTAAGAGAATGATTAATGCATGGTGACGTATGGCGGCTCCGAAATATTTGTTTCTTGTGCTCAATAGGACGCATTAAGCTCCATATTTTTATAATTCTAGTAAGATTAGGCACTAAGAGATATTCATATTCACAGATTCATGAATTTCTATCTTGTTTTGTATGTTGGACGGTTTTATATTTCGTAATCCACTAAGATTAGTGACTGTATTTTCGAGCTAACATGAAGTCAACTTTGTACAGAATAGTGATGTATTGTATTAGAGGACGCAAGTGGATTTTGTGTAAGCAATTCCCCACTGTTATCTACATGACTGCATGTGTTTTGAGGATGCAGTTGTATTTTATTTTTTTCTGGGGCTATTAATTATTCGGCTGTGTGTCTCTGGGACAAAATAATAAAACAAGATTTAAGGATTCAATTCGGTTTACAAACACGTAATTCGATATCAGAGAGTTATTTGTGATTCTTTCCAAAGTCTATGTCTTATCCAATACAACGTTTCTAAAACAATTTTTTGCTGTGTGAATATATTCATGTGATCAAATAAAAATGCATTTTGTTTTTGAAATATCCTTTAAAATTGTTCTCTGTTAAGCATGTTTAGTTATTGACTAATCCGAAGATGAAAACTTACTTAGAATTTAGAGAGGTTTGAAGGAACATGAAAATCAATATGATTATACGTAAAACCAAAAAGAGTATGTCAACTATATGTTGAATGTTTCACAAATAAGAAGATAATTTTTATCTGGAATCAATCGTTAACAACCCGAAATGGATAAAGCCATCCACTGAACATTACATATTAAAAAACAGAAACATACAAAAAGAAGTCAGAAACTCCGAAGTAATATCCCCGACGACTATAGTGATGGTAGATTCCACGTAATAGTCGATTTTTTATGCTCGGTTTAATTAGCGTTTACATCCACTTGTACTGTTTAACCTGCCGCGATTTGAAATCATTTTATTTAGTTTACGAAGTGCACAGTCCAATATGGTTCCACTCTCCTAAGCAATATCGGCACGCCAAATAAAATATACTATAAAGTCACACGCCACATGCAATCATGCATTTATACTTATTCTTAATTCTTAGAGCACCCCAATGGGAGTTTTTTTTTTTTTGACTGAACCCCCAATGGGAGTTCTAGCATTGAGTTTCTAAAAGTACATTTATACTCATTGAGGGTGCTCTATTATGTCAACATTGTATACATACATGTAAAAAATCCACATTCGATCCCTCTTGAATTATTTTTGAATTATTTTAGGCCGTGTTTATTCGTTTATTCATCTGTATAATTTGTATGTAAACGTTAAGATGGTGTTTGTTTGATCAACTTGAGCATCTGAATTCGGATGGCAGCAATGAATATGCAAATATTCATTGCACCTAACCTCTATCCTCAATAACCAAAAAACTGCAAGATGAGAGTTGTTTAGCGGAATTAGACCAATTAGGTTAACGAAATGTTAATTTCGACTAGCACTGAGTCTAATTTGGCTAGTTAATGCTAATTACGTTTGGATGTTTTTTGGCTAATGAAATATTTCAAACTTGTTTTTTTTTCGAATCGCAGTATATATAGTTGAAGCTGGTTTATAGTTCGCTTACTATTGTGGCTATCAAATATGTGAATTATAGTACAAAATAGATATTTATTTTTCTCATAATTCATAACTATCACTAAAAATCAGCTACTGCTTGAAACGAGGCCGGTTGTCGAAGGAATTGTGTCAAGCCATATATCTTCTTGGGCCAGTTTCACAAGAGAACCTGCAATATCATCCAGCTCCCTCATGTGTCTTTCAACATAGTTGATGGCACATAGCACTGAAGTGAACTATGTGACTATGACTATATCAGGCTTGTTGTTGGCTGGTGGTGGTGAAGAAGAAGCTTAATTAGATACAGTTTCTTACTTCAAATTTAATCTAAAACTTACTCGATTGATATAAAATATAGATGTAAGAACTTTCTTATGAACTGAAGTACATATTTATATACACGTTGAGCAGAGAATGATCTCTTCTCTAGGTTAACACGTATTTACTGAACTTTCTAGGTTAACACGTACTTACTGTGTACACGTTGAGCAGAGAATGAACTCTTAAGTGATCATCAATCGTATCACGTCAATGATGCGATATATTCTTAATACAATACTCACTTTATTTGACATATAATATATCTCTTACAAATGTATTTGATTGAAAGGAATAAAAACTCTTGCAAAAGTATATTCCGGTTATGGAAGTTTTGGATGAACTTGGCCACGTTTTGATTCCTTTTTTAAGTAACTATTTAACTTGTTATGTTACACCAAAAACAATGATCTAGTTGCATGGGAAAATTGATATGTTTTATTGGTTGCTAATAAACGGCGTTTTGTGTAGTTTTATATAGTTGACGTAATTCAAAATTTAACGACTTCAGTTTATTTATTGAAGTGAAAACTGAGACCATTCTTCATTTTGAAAATTTCAATATGCCTTTATTAAATGCTCGGCTAGTATAATGGACATTAAAATAGCTCAACCCACTGACCCATATTGGCCCAAACTTGGATGCGTTAGTAAGGACTAAGGCCACGGCATCATTCATCTTGTCTGCAATTCGGCCCTAAGCAACTCAGATATTGTCTTCAAGCTCAGCTTCTGCAACTGCCTCAAAGGCTCAAACCAAGACACAGATACTTACGCTAGTAAAAATGAAACATACAATGCATTAAAAAGAAGAAACTTGAAAACTATATCATCCATCCATAAGTTCTTTCACTACAATGAACATTACTTTTACTACAATCTTATTAACTGGGGAACGTATCATCAACAAGATGATCCAAACAAGTCACAGAGGTAGAAAAACAGTCTAAACCAGATAAGAAAGCTTACCATGTCTTTCATATGAACTTCACCGAGGGAAAGCAACTCTCCTGACTCTGATACCAAAAGCGATGAGATAACTAAGACTACGCCTACTAAGACAAGCACATTTTGACATATACATCATAGAGATCCATCACTAAAACGCCTGTCCAAGTATCATATCATATGGTTGTTCCTTGTTCTCCAATAGAATCATTCCCTGATGCATCTTCAACCTTCTCAGCCGCCATTTCATTTCCCTTACTCTGATCCTTACCAACCACAACCAGATTGGCTTCCTCGCATTGTTCACCTGAAACTTCCCTAATAGTATGTTGGGTCTCTTTCGCTTCAACGTCTTCTGCAACAACACGATTCTCCTTCGTATCCCCACTAGTACGTGCATCAGATCCCCCTGTATCATCACCCTCACTTTCAGACTCATTCTCAACAACCTCCTCATTAACATCTTCAGCAACCATGTTCCTCCTCTCCAGATACTGCAACCTCCTCCTCAAATCCCCCAACTCCCTCTCCATCAAGAACAGCCTCTCCTTCAACGTCAAATTCTCTTCCTCAAGCTGCGCAATATGACTATCCTGATCATCAACTCGATTCTCCAACACATTGTTATACTCAGACCCGCCGCCGTAACTCGGATAAATCATCTCAAACCTGCTCAAATCATGGTCAAGCCTCCTCTCAACCTCCACATGCTCCTCCACATCACTCTCACTCGATCCACCTTCGTCTTCATCCTCATCATCGTACGGCTCCAGGTCATGTCCATCGGATCTAAGCCTAATCAGCCCCTTCATGGATCCGTAACCGTCAACACCCCACTCCTCCTTCGCCATGTCTCCAAGCACCTCTCGCGACGGAGAGAACATCGGCGTCGGGAGCACAGCCGGCGTCACGGGGGACGGAGACACAAGCTCGGCGATTCCGCCGGATTTCTTCGCGCGGATGATAAACGACGTCGTGTTCCTCGGAGCGTAAGGGACGTGACGGTTACTGTTCGCACCGTACTTCTTCTTGGGGTAGAACTTCCTCGTTTTCAGCCTGTTCTGAGACTGGAGCTCGTTGAGAGCCGGCGGCTTGTAACCGCCTGAGCCACCACCACCACCACCGCCAGGGTTGTTGTAGATCGGGATAGCGGAGTTGTTGTTACGCATCCTCATCATCGGATTCGGAGGTCTCTTGTCGTTTACGATCTTCTTCCCTTTCCAGTTGTTGTTGTTGTTACGGTTCATTTTCGAGGGGAAGTTGTTAGGCTGGTTATGATACTCGGAGCTAAGGTTATAGTTACGTGGATTCATCATCAGAGGCTGGTTGTTGTTGTTCAGCATAGCCTGTGGCTGCTGCTGGTTCATAACCATAATCGGATGGTTCAAGCTTTGGGACTGGTTTAGCATGGGAGGAGCCTGGTTCATGATTCGAGGCTGAACCGGATTCATCACCTGCAACGGCGGCGGCGGATTCATCCTCTGCTGAGGCGGTGGCGGATTCATCAGCTTAGATTGATCGTTGTTCATCTAATGGTATAAGACACTTAACGGAAATGGAAAAAAAAAATAACAGAACCCTAATTTCGCGGAATCTCAAGTCAGCAGATAGATCAATGAAGCTGAGATCAATCTGAGTGGTTGAGAGTGGAATCCACAAATAAAAACCACGGATCAACGAAAAAGAAACAGAGAAGCTCTCTCGGATTTGAATTTTCGTATTTGTTTCAGTTTATGAATTGGGAGTTTTTGAGAAACCTTTGTAATTGGATCTGGAGACTTTTTTTTTTTTTTTTAAGAAGAAAATGATGAAAGATAAAGAAAACCTCTTTTGTACGAATAGCTTATGAGAGATGATGATGAGATTCTTTAAATAGAGGCCAAGGAAGGCTGCCGGGTCTAATCAACGACGGAGATGTTGTAATACGTCAATATCAACGGCTTATGTTTTTTTATTTCTAGGGTAGAGTCTGTTACGCGTTTCTTTCTTACCGGTTAAAATTGTAAATATTGTAGTAATTTGTAAATCAGACCTAATCATTTAATTTCAACTTATTTTCCTGGTAAACTAAATCTTTTAACTGCTGTAATAAAACTTGTCAACATAAATCTTCATCTTTGTTGCTCCGGCGGTTGGCGTCTCTTGCCACCGTCGGAAGCGGTTCTAATTTTTTTCTTCTTAGTTTGGCGGATCTCCACTTTGGACTTGCGACGTTGAAGGTTTGGGTTGCGATCTGGCTTCAAAGAGATGTTTTGTGTGGTTATTTGGTCAGATCTTTGTTCGCTCTCGCTGGATTGGAGAATCGGCGGTCTGAGGTAGCGATTGGCTTCGGTGAGGTGGTCGTTGGCCTGTTGGTAGTGGTCCGACACCGGTGAAGTTCATGGGCCTCGTCTTGTCTTGATTTTTTCCTGTTTGCAACCTTTTCTTTGACGTTTATAGTATGGTGAAGTTGTCTTTATTTAGACTAGTTTGAGGCTGTGGTTGCTTGTGAAAGGCTTTGTTGTGAGAGCGTGTGTCTGTGTTTCTACCAGATTGCTTGGGGGGGTCTGCTAGTTTCGAAATTATTTTCTGGTGCGCGGTGGCAGGTTTAGCCGGCTCTGATGTGGGGTTGTAATTCTTCCATCGATCCTGGTGTCTCGTTTTCAGGTGGTCAATGGTGGTGCGTTGTGCTAGTTTCTCCAGCTCTGCCCTTTCGTTAGTGCATCAAAGGTTCTCTTTTGTTCTGTTTTATGCCTTAGTGGTCTTAGTTCTAATAAGAGAATCAGATTTCTTAAGCGCTTGGGAGTTTGTGTGGTCTGCGGCAAGTGTGGATGGTGTCTTCTCTCGGGTCTGCGGTTAGGTTCTTCTCTGTGGTCTCCGGATAGAAGCTATCATCCTTGGAGCGTATGATGACTTTCTTGTGGTTATCTTTCGTTTCGCCGTTTTCACTCGGTCGTTCATTTAGATTTCAGTGGGTGAAGTGCAAGTGTTATGAAGTTGTGCTGTCCCTTGGTCTGCAACCTACGGGTTCTTCCGGATTACTTGGTAAGGGGCTGTGGAGCTTATGCTCAATTGCGTGAGGTCTTGGAGTAGTCGATTGCCAAACATGCATCTTCATTGGCTGCTCGGGTTGGAATTTGATGTTTCTTTGGCTTCTTTGAGGTGAAGCAATGGTAAGTGTGGTGTTTGTTCGTGGTTTCTCCTTCAACCCCAATAATATAGGCCTGCTACGTTTTCTCGATCAATCCTGCTTCTAACGCTGGTTGCTTCGCCTTCCTTGATTGTATGGTTATTCTCCTTTGGCGCTTAGTTATCTTGTTCTCCTTAGTTTAAGTTAGTTTCTTGGGGGTAAGTGTTTGCTTCAGTCCTTGTTTCTGGGTAGTATCTTGTTTCTACGCCGGCTTATGATTTCAAAAAGGTTGTATACCTTTGCTGACTTTGTGTGTAAAACTCTGTTTGAACCTTTTATTAATCTAATAGATGACAGACAAAAAAAAAAAATCATTCATGTTTACCGACAAAATAAATCTCTGCCAAGGACGAATGTTTTGACAAGTCCAATACCTTTTTTAATTGCTTCTAAGCTTCTCATAAAGCTAAGAAAGAGATACAATCCTAACGGGAGTTTCCAGCGAGAAGCCCACTGACCGTTATGAGTAGATCATCCGCAAAACCTAAACGTATCTACTTAACTGTTTCAAATGACCTAAACATTCTAAATTCTGTGAAATTCTATCATGTGCATAGGTAAGAACATTCATTGCAATAATGAGCCTAGAGCAAGAGCCCAACGAATAATTTGGAACGTTGTAAACCGAATCAATCTCATAACTACCGTTTACTATAAAGCCAAGAGGCTCAATGTCATCGATCTTTATGCCTAAAGAAACAAAAGACAAAGACTGATACTGATTGACTACAGTCCTATGCCACGGAATGAGTAAAGAGTTTCCATCAATTTGTGTAACCTGAGTCAAGCAGGTTTCCCTCTCTAGGAAAACGCATGAAAGCATATGCAAGATCCCATGGTGTCTGCTTCAGGGCAAGATATGCTTATGGACCCTTCCTGATATTATATAACTCGCATATTAGAAGGTTACTTCTTATTTCTTCTCACCACAATTAGTCATATTGAAAAGAAAAATGTCAGGAAGAAGAAAGGAGCACATACTTTCTCTTCCTACGATCAATTCCAGCAGAAACCATATTCCTCGTTTCATTCTTTGCAAGCATATTATTGTACTGCATTGGAGAAGGAGAGGGAGCAGCAGTTGCAGATGGGGCAGGTGGCAGAGAAGATGAAGGTACAGGTGGTGGTTGTGGAGCTACAGGCTCTGGAAGAGGACGAGGTAGAATGTGCTTCAGCCTGTTGTTTCTGTAGTTCTTCCAATAGTAAAACTGTTGCCTATGCGCCAATTCCTGAAAAAAAAATCCAATCCAACAGAAGAGAAGGATAAGGGCATACGGTTTGGAATATTAAACCACTTTACCTATTCACCAATGAACAAACACAGCGCAGAATCACAGAACAAAACTAGCAGAAAGTAAGAAAGGTTTGTACTAGAGACCATAAACACCCCAAACCCATTCCAAAGTCCAAACACACAAGCACCCTAAACCTTTGAATCACTAGCTATTTATACTGCTCAGTAACATGTTTTGTTAATGATTCTTATCACATTGGTTTACCTTGTTTGCAGGATGAGCCATAGCACTCCTGAAGTTGGGGTTTTGAAGAAGTTCAAGGAAATATAGGCAGTGTGGATACCTGAAACAGATTACAAACATAAGAACATAAAGAAAACGAACAAGACGATAAAGCATAATAACTCCATGAGATATTCGAACTCACATAATGAACTTGATGTACTCTGGTCGCTGCCAATACTGAAGATACTTCAAGTATTCAATAAATGCTTCATCTTCAAAATAACGATTCTGTGCTAGGTCTGCCAAAACAGAATCCAAAAGCTAAGTGCTAAGTTCATCATAGAGCATAAAACACACACACACACACAAGATCTCTTATCACTTCCTAAATGCTATAAGTAGATAGTATGTGATAAGGAATCATAAGAGCTTACAGTGTATGTAAGTAGGATTCGCGAGACACTGAATGAACTCAAGTTCGAGTAAGAATCGTTGCCTTCCATCGTCTGGATCCTTGTAAGTGCTCTTTGGCCTGTGTTCAATCACAGATATGCGATTTAGATACTAAAACTTAGCAGATTCGTAATCATGCGGAGAGGAAAATACACTCACGTGGATGGAGTCTCTGATGCATCATCAACCATCTCCTCGGGCGAAGCCATGGACGAAACGGGAACCTGGATCAACCAAATCGACGCGAGTTCGTGACGCAAAATGCGAAAAGGAGAATCGAATTTCAATAAACTATGGAGGAATCAGAAAATCACCGAAGAGGGCAAGCAAGCCCAAGGCGACGGCTGCGAACGAGTAGTCACCGGGAGAAAACAGACGGAGACGGAAGATTATGTATGATTCTAGAAAAGAGTATTGGTTATATACCAAACCGAAACCGGTTCATAAAAATCCCATTAAAATTACGTTTATATGCCAATTCTAAACCGGTTTAGTATTTAATGTTATGAGAATCACACCAAGACGATACCGTTTTGTGGTGAACCGAATATAATACTTTTTATTGCAACCGGTTCTTGCCACAATAGTTGAAATTGAGTTTTGGGACTACAAATCATATAAGGACGTTGTGCTGTTTCATTCTTTCATGCTAACTATAGACCAAAATGGTTGATGATTAGGGGCATGAGATTAGACTGTCAGAATATCCGCAAAATGCGACAAAACTGATGTATAGAGAGAGCTACAATTATTTTGCTGTTATCCTCAGTACATGAACCAAAAATGTTAAAACAAGCCAGGTGTCTTAAGACCCTGGACTGAAACTACGCAACTCCCAATAAGAATTTTGTATCCAGCGTGGGTGATGTGATGAAGCCGAACTTTTCTATCGATAGCACCAACTTCTCTCGTGTGGCAAAGTTGCAATACTCAAGCTGTTTTAATGTTTCACCATAGCTTGTGGATCCCAATTTCTAAATCTGAAGAGATGGAGACAAGTAGCTGATTAGAAGAGTGCCACTCAGCTTTGAACACTCTTTTCTTATGAGCCTTGATCGACAGAGACGGGCTCGCCGCGTTGTAGCGGATGTCAAAGATGTGGATCGCCGGGTCTGAGGAGCCAGATGAGATGTGTAAACCATCTGGAGACCAGGACTGGTTGATTAGAGCCGACTGCGATTCGCTGCTTTCTTGCTTCCACCCGAAAGAAAATAGTTCTGTCTGAGGCAATCTTACATCGTACAACCGAAGTTGCCTGTCTAGCTGCCTGCATATACAAAAACAATTAATTCTTTTTTTCGTGGGAGATAATATAAGTCTTTTTTATACCTTGTTTGAAGCATGACAAGGTTAACATCTCGAGGGTTTGGCAGCAAGTTTGTGCATTTGTTGTCTAGTCTATGCTTGAATGTGACTTTTTCTTCTCTGGCATCGAACCCAACAAATCTCCTGTCGTCTCCACATGACAAGACGAGATTGTTATGGCGCATTCCAGCTACTCCCATCACGGCTGACGTGTGCAAGTCCTTATGCAGGAGCCTGGACTTCCATGCGTTACTCTCACATTGTTCACGCCATAACACTACTGCATGGTCACACCCGCCTGTGATGAAACAAGGATCATCCCAAGGCGTGAACATGATTCTGTTGATTAGACCTTTGCTGTGAGGCCTGTCCTTTAGAAACTTTGACTCGCAAGTCTGCATATGAAACAAAGATCCAACTGATATGAGCACATAACTACCTCAATTAACAGTACATACATCGAGTAAGAACAGATAGATAAGGTCACGGTTCGAAACCAAGCGTAAGTGATTTTCTATTCATAAGAGGTCATGAAGATCAAGTTTAAGGACACACTCCACTCATCCATTATGCAATCAAAGTTTTGATATGGTAAAACTCTAAAGCGTCTAACGGCTTTTAAAATAGTTTTTTACCTCTCGAGCTTCGTTCAGGTATAAGGCTGATATCTGAGCGTGACCTTCATCTGCGGTATAGACAGAGAAAAGAGCACTATTGTGTGGATGCCAAGCTATATCTTCTGCCCATCTCTTCTGATCTACTTCTACCCTATTAACCGTCTTAAACAGAGTAGCTGAGGACCTGCTCAATGGTGGAAACGAAATTTCAACGAAAATAATGATTTGATGCGTTCTTAAAATCAAGGAACTCTATAAGGATTTGACGTAGTATAATCCAACAACCCCTAGAATATTTCTACCTAAATAACCACCAATTAACTATACCTCAAGAAATAAGCAAGAAATATCATACTGAGTAAACCAGGAATATCGTATATATAAGGCAGACATACCTATCAGACTGAAGCTTCCAAAAATGAACGACACCATCCAATGCACTGAAGATAACCAACAAAAAAAGATAAAAAAGATTAAGCATATGAGAAGAGAGTATATTAGATACGCTAACATTGTCCAAGGACTTTCTTGGCACTCTCTTATGCATGTAATACCATTTTCTTAGTTAAGCATCCAGACAAAACCCCAATGTACTACAATTGTCAGACCGAGTTTCATCCACAGCACTGGCAGTAATAATATACAGTAGCTCGTGCCTTTTGTTAAAACAAACAGCAGTAACATAATAAAAGATCACCTTGTAGCAAAAAGATCACGGTTTGAAGGAGAAAGAGCGAGGCTTCTCATCCTTTTCGTGTGGCCACTTGGTATCATAGCTAGGGTACGACTTTCAATCGTGGCACGCAAAGAGCTCCTTCCTATAAGCGCTATCAACTCTTCATGCCCATGGAACTCTGCCACAAAAAACAAAAAATAGACTCAGACGCTATAAGAAGCTGAGAAGTAAGACTTTGTTCTTACCAGACTTTTCCTGTTGCGCTGCTTGTCCAGGAATGTTAGTAGAAACTCTGATCCTCGGCTTTGCTTGAGATTGACTTTCCCTAACCACTTCGTTAGGAACAACAGTACGAGACCTCTTGGCTTCAGACCCATTTCTCACTTCCTTTGGGACGTTAGAATCACTTGTAGCCACGTGTTGTGTCTCGTTCGCTTCTGGTCTGACAGGAGCAGAAGCTTTTCTCTTGAAAGAAGGCGGCAAAATAATAGACGGCATTTTCAACGGTTTAATCTCGGTAGGAGTTTGTGGAGTAGAGGATTCATATTCTATCTTCTCGCCACGTGGATGCGGAGTAGAGGTTCCATTATTAGCAGTCTTCTTCACATTATTATCTCGTTCGGTCCAGAACTCAGCTATACCAAGTAAGCTTCCAGTTTTACCAGGCACGTTCTTCTTATTTTCAACGCGATCGACTCGTAGAAACTTGGCTTCCGCATCTGCCATCAGTCTTCTCTCTTCAGAGAGCTGCAAAAATGTTTCAGAAATTTGTTTTAATAGTAATAATTCACTTGAAATTAAATATTTAATTGAAAACCTCCTACTAGGAGCTGTGAATCAAACCCTGGAAGAGAACACATCGCACATAGAAAGCAACATGAAAGAAGAGAGAAGAGACCTTTCTCTCGAGGTTTGAGAGCTGGTCTTTAAGGGCTTCGATGGAGTTGGCACGCTGGTCCATGAAATCTATAAGACCTTCTTTATCATCTGGGATTTGAGTTGACAGGGTATTTGCTTCTTCCCCTTGCTCAACTTTCGGTTTCTTCATCGCCGCCATTGCGTTGCGCCGCAGTCTCCGTCTTCTTTCCTTTTATCCCCGCGCCGGTCGTGAGAAAGTGGGGCTTTTAATTGATTGATTGATTTTCCCTCTAGTCGTTTCAATTTTTTTTTTCAATTTAAGCGGTTCCTGGGGGCCACCTCACTTGTTAGGCCTAGGGCTAATGGAAGTGGAGTCGCCAAACTGTTTTTATTTTTATTTTTATTTTTATTTTTACTTTTACTTTTTCTATCCCCCTCTTCATTTCATCCCTTCCCCCTCTCCGAAAATTTGCATTTTCAATTTTCCCACCCAAATTAAAATGACGACCTCTTTTTGTTTGTTTTTCTTTAAAATTTTTTTTTTTTAATGTATACATATACGTGAATGTAATAGTGATTGGGTCATAGACTCATACTTAACATGTTTGTGATTGATGCATACATATACGTGAATGTAATAGTGATTGTTTGTTAGAAATTATAAAAGACTGATCTCAGCATACAACAAATTAACCTCTGTTTGAAAACAGTCGGTCCTTAAAACGTAGTGATTAGCTGCAGCAATTCAGAAAATGTACACAGAAGCAATGGAAGTTAGAAAAGATGTCAAGAGTATGGAGACAAAGTTCACACCGTTGTTGTCAAGAATGTCCACACCTGATATCTTCTTTACCGTCGGCCCTGGTTTCCCTACAACCTGCGCGTTACATTCCGTCAACAAAAAATACTCTCCTCCTTCGATCCACCACATATATTTACATGTGTTCTTTCAAAACTTACCTTGTTCCGGACAAAACAGAAGCCACTGAACTGGATGGTTGCTCCAAGCACGGAATCAATAAGGCTCCCACATAATCCAGCTAATGCAGAGAATGGAATTACCAAGAGTTGCTTGAGAGCCACATCACTTGCACATCTCACAGTAAACAGTCCGAACACAAGAAACGTTACTCCCACAGTGGCGCCGGCCGCCACAGCAGCTAAGAGTCCTGCCTTTGTAACTCCACCATTCGTGCCCTTCTTCACAGGCTGAGAGTGAGAAACCAAACGTTTAGCTAAACAGGACATGTTAACTACCGAGTGGCAAAAAAAAAAAGAAAGAGAGAACCTTTAGCGTAGTGATAAGTCGAGGCTGGGCATCACTAAGCACCCCAAGCTCCGAGGACCAAGTGTCTCCATTACAGCATGCGTAATGGCCGATGATCCCACCAATAAGAGCTGTTACAATCTCTGACTGCCTCGAGTCCAAACACTTGTCCTGCCATCCCGTTAACGTATAAGCAATTACAACTAGAACCGACGCAATTCCACTATTGCAAAGCACTTGTTTCCTGAAACAATACGAAGCTCTCTGAAAGTGAAATCATCATCATCAATTTGCTAATATTCCAACATCAAAACAAAACATTATTTAACAAAGTAATCATAACTATCGATTCTACTTATCCTATCACAAAGATTCAAAGATTCAAAGACTAAAGGAAAAAGGAAGTAGGCTTTGTTTATGAATAGTCCAGTATGCTAAAGGTAGAGGGGACAACTATGATATCTCTAGTCATTTTTGATCGAGATGGATCTTTATCCTAAGCTCCATACAAAGATAGATTCAAATAGCACACTTAAAGAAAAGAGTTAGCTCGAAAAATGGTTACATTGACACAAATCTAAGAGACTACCGGTGGTGATCTTCAAAGCAGAGAAGAAGCTCACAAATGCAAGAAAGTGTTACCAGTTCCTTTGGCCGCCTTCCTTGAACTCAACATCAACGCGTCGTTTCTTTTCTTCCCCGACCTTGGTAAGCTTCGAGGAAGTAAGAAAGAATACGAGCAGCAGAGCTCCGTACCTACGGGATTCAACATATTATCCGATCAATCTCAATATTACATATACAAATCAAAAAAAAAAAGCGGGGGAAGGAACCTGAAACCGGCGGCGAAATGGATGGTCATGACGAGGAATCCAGCAACTCCGCCGGAGAGGTTGAGCGATTTCCGCTTGTAAGATCGGAAGGCGATGAGAGAAGAAATAAAGACGGCGAAGATGAGCATGAATTGGGGTGACGTTTCCATTTTTCCAGTGGCTGAGATTCTGGAGATGAGAGGGCTCCTCCAAGATTCAGTTAGTTAGGTGCTAGACGATGAGAGAGATAGCAGTTGACCCCCAACTAGTCATCATCAGTTCATCACTCGTCATTCGAAAGTGTTTCGCATATTGGGCCTCAACTGGGCTGGACTGATAGGCCCAGATATTTAAATTAGACCAGATAACGCGGGAGAACATATCTTCCTACGTGGCGGAAGGTAATCAAGTGTGGAGCCCAGTCTCGATTTCTATTCTGACGTGGCAGCACCGCGACCAAAGTCGTCTCCCTCATTACATTATCTGCTTCACTCTCTGTCTCTCTCTCTAGAGCAACAATGGCTACGGCTGCGTCTTCCCTTACAATCGCGTCGTCCTTCTCCGAACACCGGACTCGGATTCATTCATTGAAGTGCTCGAACCTCCCGTATAAGGCCAATTCACGGAGCAAGAGACTCGTCGTAAGCTCGGTTTCATCGCCCAAAGTTGAGCTCCGTACAGGCCCCGATGATCTCATTTCATCCCTCCTCTCTAAGGTCTAAGATTTGATTTGTCAAAGCATAGCAAATCCAAAAGAGTGTTGATGATTATGGAGTCGTGTGTGAAAACAGGTTGCGAACAGCGATGGAGGCGTGACACTTACACCGGAGCAACACAAGGAAGTGGCGCAAGTGGCTGGGGAGCTTCAGAAGTATTGTGTGAGCGAGCCTGTTAAGTGCCCTCTCATTTTCGGAGGTAAGAAATAATCTAAGCAAACACTGCGAACGCTACTTCGTTTTATCAAAACGTGAACTTGCTGAATATTTTGCTGCAGATTGGGACGTGGTGTACTGTTCTAGACCGACCTCTCCTGGTGGAGGCTACAGAAGCGTGATAGGCCGCCTCTTCTTCAGAACAAAAGAGATGATCCAAGGCATTGATTCTCCTGATACCGTCAGGAACAGAGTTTCCTTCACTGCTCTTGGTTTTCTCGACGGAGATGTGTCCTTGACAGGTTAATTGCGAAATCCCTGATAAATTATTTGGTCATAACCATGGATTTAATGTTTCAACCTGTGTTTGATCTTCGCAGGGAAGCTGAACGTGTTGGACAGTGAGTGGGTTCAGGTGATATTCGAGCCTCCGGAACTCAAGGTTGGTTCTCTGGAGTTTAAATATGGGTTTGAAAGCGAGGTGAAGCTTCGGATCACATACGTTGATGAGAAACTTAGGTTGGGAATAGGCTCTAGAGGATCACTGTTCGTCTTTAGGAGGCGTCAATAGTAATACATTATATGAACTTCCATGTCTCTTCTCTCCCTGTTTTTTTAGTTCTGTGTCGATCAATGCAAATTCACTACAGAAAAAAAGAAACAACATATGGGTGTACCTGCGAGAGTGTTTTAAGATGGAAACATTGTTGTGTAATGTTAACTTGTATCCAAGAGTGTCTCTAGACATATTCATTGCACTTAAAAACGTCCTCCTCCTCGCCTATGTCCTCTCCCTCGCCCTCTTCCTCTCCCTCTTCCACCTCTTCCCCTTCCTTGGCCAAAGCTTTCATCTGTTCTTCCGTAGTCAAACATATTCATTCTGATATCCGCAGCCCCGGTTCCGTGCACCTCCTGTCCCTAAACAGCAAATTACAATCACAGCTCTGTCACTGTAACAATTGTTGTTTGAATGGTCCCAAATCCCAGTACATAACTCATAAGCCATTGAATGAATAACAGATAATAAGGTGTGCTAAATCAAATCAATGGACTGGTTGATTGTTTTAATAGCGAATTGAGAACACAGAAGACTGATAATAAGGAGGAAAATAAAGGTTTTTGTAACTCACGTAAGAGTCTTCAAGATCAAACTGATTCTGAAGCTGCCAGGCAAGATCTTCATCACGTGTAGTGTCGCTCGGATTGTCAGCTGCTGCAACAGCTCCCCCGCTAGTTTTCCTCTTTTCCCACTCCTCAAGTGTAAGTACTGCAGAGTCGTCTTCTTCTCTTCCCCTCCCTCTACCTCTACCTCTACCTCTTCGTCCTCGGTATTGCCGTTCATTTGAACTCGAATGTTTCATCTTCTCAAGAAGCACCTGAGCAGCCGCTTGGTTCTGTAAAGGAACAGCTTCCACCGCTGCAAACATCGGAGATGTTATGGCACTAACGAGCATTACAGTTACTCAGCTTTATAGGGATATATAATAAACAAATCTCATCTAAGGGATCAGTGTTATTGCCAATTGACAAACTAATTTAAAGAATCAAAATGTTCTGCTACACAATGAGCTTTTGATATAGAGTGAGGAGAGGAAAAAAGTCGATGCTAAACCTTGTTTAGGTCGTGTATCAGAACTGCTTGGCTTTTCTTGATTTTCAACTTTGACAGATACTTTCGAATCAGAATCTGCAGAACTCTTCTGTAAATTCTTATCTGCACCTATTTTGTTCCCAGCAACTTCACTAGTTTCCCCTTTTTCTCCACCAGTATGTTGTGCAGCGGTAGCTACAATAGTCCTAGAAGTCGTCTTGTATGAATCTGTCAACCATCAGACATATACTGACGAATTAAATTTTCCGATGCATTTCCCAAAACTTCTATCACAAAATGTAAGCAAAGAGACTCAACAGAGATGTAGAGCAAATCAATATACCATAATTTTACCTCACAGTCAAAATGCGGTCCCTTAAGTAAAATTTTTTAAACAGTCGAGACCGAACAGAACAAAGCTGGATACCAAGCCAAGATAACTTATAGATTGGATATCTACATGAGTCCTTATAGGCTACAGAAGCAGATACATAGAGATTCTGGAGCTATGGTTAAATCACCAGAATGTAACACATTCACAAGAAGAAAACTGAATGATAATGAGCAATCATAACAAGCAAACCCTGCTTACCACGGTGATGGGAACCTGCTCGGATCTGCAACTCCTCAAACGGAGGAGGGCCATCACCAGCTTTCCCTTCCTGAGATTGCCTTCCAGACGAACGAGACAAACTAGCGTACTTTTTCTTCATCTGCCACTCTTCAAAGAGCGATTGCACATGACCTCCCAATACAGTCACCTCTTTTGAAGTCAAACATACTAAACCCTCACGCACCACAGCCTTATTTTCTAAACGCACCTGCCAACAAGAACAGAACAAAAAAAAAAAAAATCAAACAATACATAAGACAAAGAGAATCAAATTTAGACTGATTTTTAATACCTTAGTACCAGGAGTCACATCATTGTTTAACGATGGTATATGAGAGTACTCAAGTGCCGATATCTCAATCTTTCCATCAGTGAGGACAAGTTTCAGCACACGTTTACCAGTCGAGCTTCCTAGAAACTCCTCTGCACTACTCTTTGTTACATCTCTAACAGAACTTATCTAACAAAAAAAAGAAAAGCATTGAAAACAAAAAAAAAAATCAACACAAATTTAAATAGCTGATTGCTTGTATTTAATCAGAATTAGTAAGAAGAAATGTATCTACCTGGAGAACTTTGGGACCTTGAAGATGAGAGCACCTGCGTAACTCAGTCGCGTCGGGAAGGGACTTACCTCCGATTAACCTGAGATCCATGTTGAGAAGCTCCGCCTCCACTGAATCCACGATGGCGCCTGTTTGATTTGTCCCGCCGATGAAGGAGGAGATTTGTTTGACCAGAGAGTTCAAGTAATCGGCGTCTTTGAAGCACCAGCCACGGGTAGTTAGGGCATTTATCACGGCGGTGGAGGTGTTGCCGGCGGCGGACGAGCTTGATGTTCCCTCCTCCATTGCGTTGATTGATCCTCTCGTTGTGCCGGTCGCCTTACTTTGTTTTATTACTGAAAGCCCAAATGGAAATGATACAAGGCCTTATTAAAGCCCAAAATCGTTTTCAAAGAAAAAATTCACCCAAAAGGTTAGAATGAGTTGTATACCACTACGAACGAACAATCTATCAAGACTCCAACTACAATCCATTTATTTGCTGATTAACTCGAATAGCGGATGGGACCTGTGTAACTGTTGTTTCGCATTTTTTTTCATTACAACAAAGTATCAAAGACCCGACATCTCTGAAATCTTATAATGCATAGAAGGAAGATAAAACTGATCTTGTATAATAATGGGTAGAGAAGAATGAGATGAGAGTGAAACATGTTTACAAAATTGATACTATAGAAGCCAGAAACCATAGAAGAAACTTCTCAATTTGAAAATCAAATGCTAGAACCTCTTTTTTTTTTTAAAGGTTGCAAACAATGGAACCTCTCTCATACATTAGTAGCTACTTTCCCCGGAATCAACTGCATCAACCCATCATCATCACCCTTGTCGGCATTGTTCGACGCTTTAGACGGACCATTGGTCGGCTTCTTAGCCACGGTCACAGACTGCTGATAACCAACACCTCCACAGATGGTAACAAGCAAACAAACCAACCCAAAAGGAGTCGCATGCTTATCCCAAATCACAACGTTAATCACAACCGTCAAGAACTTGTTCACAACACCCGTCACCGTGAAAGCAGTTGCGGAGATGGCTTTCCTAGCAGCAAAACCGAAGAAGCTAATAAGGAAACCAAACACACACGACAGCGCCACAGCGAAGAACGCAACGGGCTCGAACACATCGCCTCCGTTAGCATTCACGGCCGTGAAAACCTCCTTGTGTTCCCCGGTGAGGAACCAGAACAGGGGCGCGATCATCAGGGACAAGAGGTTGTTGTAATAAACCAACCCCCAAGTGTTCAGCTCGAGAGTGGAAACCATATGCTTAATGTAAACCATCTCGGTGGTGATGGTGACGAGGTAAGCCAAGGCCCAGGAATAAGCGGTGAGGGTAAAAGCCGAGTCGTTAGCGACGTAGCCAACAGCGCCGGCGAGGATGACCAGCAGAGACAAGAAGGTGAGCCTCGAGGGACGCGGCTGGCCGCGGAAGACGGTGTCGGCGACGGCGACGAGGAGCGGGGTGAGGGATCGGAAGACGATGAAGGTATCGACGTTGGCGTGACGGAGGAGGTTGGTGTTGGTGAAGATCGCGAGGTAGAAGACGAGGGCGGCGGGGAGGAACTTCTTGGCGGTGTCCCAGGCGAAGGCGTCGTGGTGGAGGAACCCTAGCTTGCCGAGGAGCCAGACGCCGACGGCGGAGGTTAGGTACTGGAGGGCGGTGAGGAGGCCGGGGTAGTTGAAGTAGGTGATTGCGAACTTGTTGATGACGGCGAGGAGGCTGGAGCAGAGGGCGTAGCCGATGACGAGGCTGCTCGTCGCGTAGTACGGCTTGCTGGAATCGGATCGGGAGGAGGACATTGTTTTGATTCGAAGAGATGGTGTGAATAGATCGGAGAAGAGAGATTGGATCTGGATCGAGACGAGAGAGTTTAAACTATTAGAGGAGGAAGGAAGGCGACGACTTACAGACAGTGTCGCACGGGTTTGGCTGTTTTGCCTGTAAGTCATAAAGTTACCTTGAGATAAAAATAAAGTTGGTGTTCATTTGGCCAAATAGCCATTAATGGAAGTTAATGTGATTCTTTTTTGATAAACAAAATCAAATCAACCAAAAATTATTCTAATCAACAGAAGTTACAGCTACGCAATTCATATAGTTGAAGTTTCAATTTATCTGTTTTTATTCACATAACAAAACTAAGAACATCTTCAACATCACTATATTTTTCATTCTAAAATAGAGTTTAGCGTGAAAAATGCTCCAATGGTAAACTATTTTTCGCTCTATGATAGAGTGAAAAATAGGTTTACTCCAAATATATAATAATTTGTTTTTTTTTGTTCATCACTCTATTTTCTACTCTAAAACAAAGTACTATTTGAACAAATTCAAACTCTATTATAGAATTACTCTATTTTATAGTAAAAATAGAGTAAGCCATTAGAGATGGTCTAAAGTATTGTAGGAAGGCCAACCATTTAGCCAGCCCAAAGCAACTAGCTTCTATTCCCCTTGAGATGGAGAATCATATTGGCCAAACTCTCTAGCTTAATATAGGATCAAAAATTTGGCAAAGAACTTAAACATTTGTAGTTGAAAGTTTTGTAACATTTATTTATACATTTGAAGTTGCACATCAAACTAGATTAGATAAACCTTAAGTGAGAACAAAAACATCACAACATCTTAGACTCTTTCATCGACATCATATTTAACTGATTAAAATTCACTACATGTAGTTTAACAAGATGATACAAACTACATCCAAGATTTACCATCTTCCTGTGTCAAAAACTGAATTGATCAAAAGACTTATCACAATGTAAACAAAAAAGTGATATACAAACATTAGGTTATTAAAGATTGGTTGGATATATGGAATTTCCAGGGAGATTACAAGGGAGTACCTTGCAATTTCTAAAAAATTTAACATATTTCATATTTATATTTTATTCTCTTACTCCGAAGCACCATCTGTTTTATCACAATAATTTCGATTTCGAAAAATGAGAAAGTAGTTATATGTATTTTATATTATTTTGAATGATTAAGATGTTCTCGATCTGCAACCCGTACATCTTCTAAATCGATATCCAGACCATTTTCAATTCTTCCGACGTAACTTAAACTATAATCATTTTATCTTGATAAAGAACGTTTTACTATTGTCCTTTGTCCTTTGTTTAATAAGATCCAAGTGATTCATGCTCTTTCTAAATAGGAAGATCTATGAAGCATATTCAAACAAAGAGTTGTCAGATTGGACTATTATAGGCCTTTGTATTTTTTTTTTCTCCCTGAGCTATGAGACTAAATAATAGTTGTGTAAGAATTAAACCAAAAAAAAGATAGTTATGTATGAATTATTTTTCTTTTGATCATTTAAAAATATAAAATGAATTAAAAATATTTAAAAGGTTGAGAGACCTTGAAGACTCTAAAGCAACGAGAAGGTTCCTGTATTACCGAGTAAAATTTCCTTTTCACCTGATTAACAAATATCGCTTATTATTATTATTACTAGATCGTTTTTCCGCGCTACGCGCGGATAATTGTTTTTAAAATTTTACAATAAATTTTGTGGTGTGAAAATAAAAAATTGCAGATTTTTTATGTATATAAGCTATGTATTATGTAGGGCATAGTATATGAGGGTAGATATGCTCTGCTTTTTTGTTGTTCGAATGTTGCATATATTTTTTTCTTGCATTTTTTTGTAATAATTTTTTTATTAGTTTACTAAAATATCAAAACTGAGTTTAGAATACAAAAACAGCACAGATGATGTCGTGAAGTTATTTTTAGCTGTGTTTCCTTGATTATTATTTTCTCAGCTGTAGATAGAAGGTGTAGTTCTAACTCATGTATTGAACTTAACACTTATCTTTCCTTTGAAGTTGTTGATAATTTTAAAGAGTTAATTAAGATTTTGAGTATTATGTTTGAACCTAATAAATATTTTATGATTACATATCCAATTTACATGTGTATGTAAATTTTGTTTCATCAATGGCATTGTTATATATATATATATATATATATATATATATATATATATATATTTTAACGCTGATTTATTATGATATTACAATTATGAGAAATATTACATAGACGATCCGACAACCGATAATACTACCTGCCTTATAAAGATCTACGCCTAAATGCATCACCTGAGCCGTCCTACGAAGACCACGCCTACTTACTTGCACCATGTTGAAGATTCTTTGTAAGCTTTCCTCCGTAGCCTGCATAATTGTTTAATAAATCGTTTTCTCCGGGAATTAAAACATGGACCTGCTGGTGTAGAAGCATTAATGGACCATTAGTCAAACCATTGGACTAAGGGACTTCCACAATATTATTCTTCTTATTACACAAATTGTGTCATTTTCTAATTTCAATATAATTTAAAGGTTATACCTATTTTAACCTTAGTATTTATTGTAAAAAATGATTGTGATATTAAAAATACTTTAATATCTCAATGAATATTAGCTAAACAGAAGTAATTATTAGGGATAAACATGAATTTAAATCATATTTTAATTTTTGTGGAATATGTGAATGAAATTTTGTAAGAAAGAAATATAGTATTTTATTTTATTTTAAAAGTTATTTGTTTGACGAATTTTAACTGATTTTTGTTTACTGTTTGTGCTTAAATTATTAATATAAATGGATAATTTTAGACAGTTGAAAAATGGATAATTTTAGTTTTAAATTTTTTTCCATTATATAAATTTTAGCTATATGAAACTAAAAATAGAGAAGGTAATTTTGTTGTTATTTTTATTTCGTGATTTTTTTAAGTGTTAATCATGTAATATAATTTTATTTAAAATTTCTATTTTAATTAATCATAATTTTATAAATTAAATGTAAATATAAGATATAATATTGTTTTTTTTTTGTTTAAAAGTATATAGTTTAGGATTTTAGGGTAAGGGGCATTTACTTTTTATAAGAACTAAACATAAATATTTGGAGTAAAGTCAATTTTTTTTATTATTATATTTACAATCATAATAAACGGGTTTGTAATTATATATTTTTGTCAATAGAAACACAACTTTTAATTCTTTTTTTAAACCAACTTCAGATTCTTATATTTGAAGAAAGTATTCATGACATATGCCATATTTTTCAAATATATAGAGTTTATGGAATATTGGTAGTAGAAATTTTCAATTGATAATTTAATATCATTTGTTGTTAGCGTAGTATCATTTGTTGTTTTAGTAAAACCCAAAGTAATAATAATTTAAAATTACTTTACATTTATAAAACCAAAATTTATTATAGTAACATGACTAAATAATAAAGATAACAAAAGTAGGTTGGAGTTGTTATTTTTTTTTTGTTGATTTTTTTCTTATAGGTGTGATATTGTTTTCGTATATTGATTTTTTCCTTAACTTTTATAATATTATATCTAATAATGTCTATAGGTTTAGTTCTAATTATTATATAAGAAATATAATATGAAAATGCTTGAATTTTAATAGATAAAAACTAATTATTTTAACGTAAAAATATTACTACTTTAAATATTGCTCATTTTATTTTATAAATATCAAGGTTATAAAAATCGGTCTAGGAATGTTTTCAACTGGTCGTAGGGGCCTAGGCGCCGCCAACTCAGTCCTATTCGAAACGATTTTCTTAAAATCCGATTTATACCGATTTATATGATTCAAATTGGTTTAAACTGTTCTAAATCGGTTAAATTGGTTAAAATCGATCTAAAATTGTCCATATATGTTAAATGAAGCAATAATAATATTACATATCTACAAATTTGTCTAATTTCTTCTGTTTTGTGTATCTAGTTTTGATAATTCATCTCAATAATTTTATAATTAAACTTAAAAGCTAAAATATGTCATATAAATGTATAAAATATATAAAATAAATCAATAATTTGCTAACGTTTAGGTCTCACCTAGGCTCCGAATAATCCGCCTAGTCGTTAGTCCTCTATAAAGCGTCTAGTTACCGCCTAGCGATTTATAGAACTTTGATAAATATTGTCAATTTAAAAAAATATGCACACCTGCATATATAATTAAATTCGAGTATATCTTATAACATACATAAGCTTACATAAAACATAAATAAAGCTAAACACAACTCATCTGTAAGATGTGTAAGTTTAACTACAACACGTATATGTATTCTTTGTTAACATTAAGCAAGTTTTCGATAAATAATAATAGGTTTTACAGAAACTATATAGCCTGCTTGTGACAGTAATAAACATGAATACAGATAACCATAAACACACAAAAACAAAAGCCCAACTGATCAAAATCTTTTATTCCCATTCAATCATTGAAGTAGCTTTTTGATGCAAGTCTTGATCCACACGGTGCTAGGTGGTGTTGTGATGTATTAGCATTTGGGGATAATCTTTACAAAATATGGAACACCACGCAAAGAAAGGTTCCTCAAATCAAAAAATTCCTGAAGGTCAAGAAGCATACATAAAACCAATACTTTCCTGAGATACCACCACAAGGTACTAACTATGATGTTAA